>NC_089744.1:42424098-42506598 GCF_040412425.1 Macrobrachium rosenbergii
CTAATCTCGCAGACAGCCCCCGGCGCTTCCTGGGTATTTCCAGTTGCTCTTTCAAGCCATTTATCCAGTAGGTTCTAGGTCTTCCTCTCTACCCTCCCCCCGTATTTTATCCACTCTTGACAAAACTATCCCAAAACATACTAAATCATCCTTTCATCTTTCTACCTATCTCGACATTTGTCATTGTTCCAGTTTTCATAATTCCGAAAATGGTATTTAAACAGTTCAACACAACAACTTCAACCTTCTAAAAGTACTTGCAGATGTGGTTGCATGTCCCAAAACTCTATATAAACTCCCACTTACCTCTGGCACCCATTTACTACTGGGTCGACTGGTGGGTGTAGGCCGATGCGAACAAGAGACTTAAGCATACTAGTGCAAGCTCAGCATGCTAAAAGCGAGTCGGGTCACTGAGTCATCTTATGCATATGGTTTCATCAACTGGAGGGCGCCACAGTATTTCGTCGGGGCCCTTCCGCTTTTAATTAAATGGCATGACGCTAAGCATTTGGATGAAGCACGGTTTATTTATGTTCATTCAGTCAGTTATCTTTATTATCTAAGTTTTCTATCGACCTACCTAAGGCCCACAACAGTCTACTACTAACCTTGTTCCCAATTAATTCACTACCTATGCCTACAGATCAAAATCGCCTCAACTTTCCTCGCCCAGTTCTGGGATCGAACTGGGGTGGCCCTGCTGTGCATCACGAGTCCAGAGAGAGAGAGAGAGAGAGAGAGAGAGAGAGAGAGAAGGAATCTGTAAGGGACATAAATGATTAGAAACCGCACCCAAAACTATTGGATAGGCAATGAGAACCTAAAATAATTATGCGAATTTAACGATCTGATGCTGAAAAGAGAAGAGGCCACAGAATCCAAACCTCGCACTCAACACCACTAATTTGACACGAGGAAACCTGAAGCTGTCACCTCACAAGAGCAAAGACACGTCGCAAGTGAAGTTTTTTCTTTATAACGGTCAATTCCATTTGCCACCTTTCATAAATCAAGCCATACAGTAAACGTACAGTTATTTACTTGAAGACTAACGCTTATCAGTAATCAAAGGAATCTCAGTCATCATCGCGACAAATCAACAAGGCCTAATCGGGAACTTGTGACCTAAGATTAAAAAAAAAAAAAAAAAACCACAAGCACAACCGCGCGCAATCTAACAAGTGAGCAGTGAAACCCGTACAACGCGCGATGTCGTTGATAAGAGGACAGTGAGGGATTACCAAAACTCACAGGATTCTCATCAATCCTGGTTTGTGCAGCACCTATGGTAATCATTAGGTCAAGTTCCATGTGCAAAACACTTCACAGCCTGGGAATGGGCAAGAGTTATTCAGGAGATAACTGATGCCAAACGCTTCTGATCAACGTAACCAAGGAAAATTGTTCTTCCCATCAGGGTGACCCAGTTGCCTTCAAAAAGATCACGTCTCGTGTGTGTACCCTCCTCTTAATGACATTAGGCCTAATATGGCTTCTCTCTCTCTCTCTCTCAGGGTAGCAAAAAGCAGCAGCTCCCCCTTCATATGCAATACCTGATTCACTTTTTTTGTACCCGTGACGTTCCACTTACGTCAACACACAAACAAAAACGACAAAAGGAATAAAAACAGACGTAAAAGTTGTGCATGAAAGCTGTTTGTGATTTCACTTTATAAGAAAGACAAATAAAAATGTTTTCTTTTGTTTTCCGCGTAGAGCCGCTAAAAATATCACAAAAGGTGATCACTTCGTTCGGTACTATGTTAAAAAGCGCGAGTACACATAGGGTGACTGAATTAAATAAAACTACGTGGGAGGGGTAAGAAATACAAGAGAGAGAGAGAGAGAGAGAGAGAGAGAGAGAGAGAGAGAGAGAGAGAGAGAGAGAGAGATTACCTGTTGAAAGCATTGATGCCAGATCGAGTTCGGAATGTGACTTGTAACGAGATCGCTGAAACAGCTAATAGCATCGCACCTTGGCTCATCGTGCAAGATATCCATGGACATGTCTAATTTATTACAAAATGTATACATTGTGTATTGTGATGTTTAATATGGAGTAAAGGAGACAGTTCCATAGGTTAAAGGGCGGCCCATGAATGTCAATGATACAGCGAAGGTTGGAGCAAAGCATTCTGGGAGTGAGGAAGACCTGAAGGGTTAAAAATTTTGGTTTAATGGAATGCGTCAGAAAATTTGGGTGGGCCAAAGGCCTCCTTGATTTCGCATATGTATAATATTTCATCCGTGTTCGTGTCTATGCTAGATGCTGCTGGTTTCATCGCTTAGAGTATACCACGAGAGGGATGATCACGCAAGTTTTCTGCATTTTGTGAAACTACTGTGTACTCTCTAAGAAGCTCCACTTAGCTGTAGTTCGTAGAATGCAGAGACCATATTGGTGAGCAACAGACCACAAGGTGGCGAGATCTCATTTTGGAAAATACTCTCAGCATCTTTGAAGACTGCTCACGATCATTTGATCGTGTTTGCTCGTCACTGATGAAGAGTCGTTGACTTGAACTTCATCTTAAGAGAAACATTCCTGTTTGGATGTAAATATCGAGCGAAATTTGTTTATTTCTTACCATAAGGTGTTTAAATGGCAAAAGTGCCTGTTTCTGTAGCCCCAAGGATAAGCTAAACTATTTTTATTAAAGAAGAAACTGTTCGCAATTTCCTCGCGTCTGATATGAGTGAAACTTGAGACATAGCAGCAAATACGGGTATAAATGACCCTACAAAACTGATATTATGTCACTTAAGATGATGAAGATAACCGGACCAAGAGTATTCCTCACGGGAACAACTGTGAATGCTACATCATTAGCTTACTAAATGATGTGTTCGAGGCGAAAGAAAATGAAGTATCCAGGCTCCTACACATTCACCTATTCGCTTGTCGTTGAGCTCACTGCATAGTATGAAATGGCCAACTTTATCGAGAGCTTTAACAAAGTCAGGATAGTGTTGACATCTGTCTCATTTTAGTATGTTGATGACTGGCCCCGTTTGATTGATGAGCTGGATTCAACCGTAATTCACACGTGGACAAAGCCATGAAAGACGTGGGAGAGGAGGATCGTTATCTGTTAGATATTTAAATCAGCTTTTCTGGTGACTTTAAAAAAATATCAAAACACGAGATTTTCGCGAAATATCCCGTGCGAGTTTTGGAACTCGACACTGTACAGTTTATGGTTATTTGTTAATTTGTGCAAAGTTAATTGTTACGCATTCTCCTCATAAGAGATACCGAGTTTCTTAAATCTTCTGTACACAATTTCGGTAACAGGGCTGGGAATGGTTTCCTTTACAATCATCATCTTCAATGAAATCCAAATTTTGTAGTCGCTGCCACGAAGGTGGATCGTTTCTCTAATAGCCTACCTCGGATCTGGGGTGCCATATTGAAGAGTAAAGCGCCTATTGACATCAACATATTATCTCTTCTGGGGGATGCAATGAGTAGACCATCCACACTGGGGGGGTGGGGGATCACTGGTCTTCTTTATTTTTGTCAAGTTTCACAAGATGATGTTTTGGGTTATTTCTATATTCTATTTTTTTTTTTTTTTGGGGGTTGGCTCGACAGCTCGGTGTGCCAGGGAGGTGGTAATGATACATAACTTTTCAATGCTGTTATTTCTAAATTCCTGGGTTCGTTTTGTCTTGAAGGTGATCTATAAACGAGCGAAATCGCACCATTAGAAATTCAGTTTGCCTTCCGGAGGATGACAGCAGATAAGGATGATGGCATGAAGTCCGAGGGTGGTGTTAGAACTGATATTTAGCCAAGTATTTCAACCAGTGTTGCAAATAATTACGTACTGTTCAACTCCGCTGCACTTGGCTTGCAATGTTGCTTAACAGGAAATAACTAAATATTAGATCAAGGATATTATCTCCTCCTAAGTACTTAGGTCTTGAACCAATAGTTATTTTCAGGTCTTGTAACAATCGATATTTTAAAGGACACACCAATTAAGCATCTTGGTTTCTGAATGACCATCCTCCAACGGGACACCTATTCCTCCTTCTCCACGTTGCTTCAGAAAGAATTAAGTCGCCAGCATTACTACACTTGGAAAGCGAATATGTGTGTGTGTGTGTGAAAAAAGAAAGAGAGAGAGAGAGAGAGAGAGAGAGAGAGAGAGAGAGAGAGAGAGAGAGAGAGAGAGAGAGAGAGAGAGAGAATCTTAGCCACAAATTTACCCTGGTACGGTAAGGACTGCGCTGTCGAGACCATTTGTTTTCACTGCATTATGGTAAGATGTTATAGCCTAAACTTTGACGGAGCAATGAAAACTCACATCTCAGTTTTTCTCTCTCCCCGTCCCGCACGCTACGACCAAGTACCTAAATCACTGCGTGCGTCAACAAAGGAGTACTGGAGTTCCATGGAAACCCCCACACACTGTTTCATTCTTCGCTCCATCAGGGGAATGAGCAAGCTTATGAGACGTGTGCAACATTACCTGGATTACGAGGCGAGAAGGAAAGAACGCGCGAGGTGCACTGTTTCCTCGACCTATAAAACAACAGCAAACGCAGAAAACAAGCTAAACCTCAGTCCTTTCATGGTTCCATGCTTGAATACTTCTGGAACGTGACCACGTAGTCATGCCTGAGTTCCCGGTTCTCACCTCTCTATATTAGGAGACCTTGTCAGGTAAAACCAATTACAGCATACAGCGGAAGCACTACTTGCTCTGATCCCCTGCTGCTGAGTCACAGATTTACTATGAATTTGCACCTTCCTTTCACTACGGTACAGGTGTTTCAAGAAATGCAAAATTTTCTAGTTTTTAATGGATATCTTCATTGTTTATATACATACCGATACAATAGGGTGAATGGGTATCTACACATACGCATGCATATAGGATGTATGAATACATACATATATATATATATATATATATATATATATATATATATATATATATATATATATATATATATATATATATATATATATATATATATATATATATATATATATATATATATATATATATATATATATATATATATATATATATATATATATATATGCGTGTGTGTGTCAAATGCTAATGCACACATGGCATCTACAACTTTCTAGCTACATTTACAAAACACTGAATACTTCCCCCAACCGTCAAATTTGAAGTCTTGAAGGTACAAAAAAAACTTCCTAACTTGTTGCTCAATTTATTCAACAAAATTTTAGCTGCCTCATGTGCATTTTCATTTGACGAAAATGGAAGACTGTGTTTAGAGGAGCCAAATTAAAACGTTAAAAGGCAAGAAATCCTGGATACGGGTGGAGAAGCTGCTGCACCTCAGAGAACAAGGGCCAAAAGTGCAAAGCACTAATGAAAGTCTTCAGCGACACAAACCTGACATCCGCCCACGTGATAAGAAACACTGCCACCCCCTGCATTTTCAAGGAAACTAAGGCTGGCGTAGTTTACAAGCTCGAATTCGAAGGTGTGAATGCCTTCACGTATAAAAGTGTTGGATGCAGAGTGGCTCCAAACTTTTGGAGATTTCTTTTGAGCCGTAAGATAAAAATATCTTGGCACATGAAATTACAAATCTTCACTTTTCTGAACTTTGACATTTTCAATTTGGAATCTTGTTTTTAACCAGTTTTTGGCTTTGGAAGACTTGAAACTTGAGGACGGAAATCACTAAAAATTTTGGAAATGTGCCCCTAGAGTTGTAAAGCCACTTGTGCATTTGCCACTGAAGAAGGTAAAATAATGCCTGAGATCATATATATTATATATTACACACACATTATATATATATCTATGAGCCGTATAATCGTTGAAAGGGTTTCAATTCAAAACTTTTATTTTTAGCAATGTGTTTTCAACCATGTAATTCCCTAATTTTTATTTTTACCAACGTATTATATTCCCCTGTTGTGCAAACGACATGGTCATAGAGAGAGAGAGAGAGAGAGAGAGAGAACAACAAGCATGCTATTCGTACCTTTCCTAGTCTTAAATTTCCTTTTGTCCTAATCTCCGAAAGACTCTGCCTGTTCACCCATATATATATATATATATATATATATATATATATATATATATATATATATATATATATATATATATATATATATATATATATATATATATATATATATATATATATATATATATATATATATATGTATATGTGTGTGTGTGTATGTGTATGTATAATGTGTGTGTGTCTCAGTGCTTTGTTTTGTGTGTGTCCAGTTGCAAATGCACAATGGCTTTCTCAACTTTATTTTACTGTTATACATATTACAATACAATGGTATATATAACTCTATATACTATATACATATATACATATATATATATAATATATATATATATATATATATATATATATATATATATATGCACATTTACATACACAGTTATCAGAGCAAGCCTTGAATTTGATTCATGATCTCTAATGATCAACGGATGTAAAACGTACGAGGAAAAATAGGTTAATTTTGGTAATACTGGATATGTAAGGCTCATGTATTTAAAAGTTTATATTTGAGAAGTGTGCTTGTTTGCATTTCTATGAGTGTTTTCCGTTCATTTTGAATTCCTTTCACTTTGAGTGTTCTTGATGCTGCTGACGCTGTTCGACCTTTTCCCAATATGTATTGATTAAGGTCACGGTGACAGAAAAGCGTGTACAGTAGTACAGAGCGCTGTTTGTTAGTGTTTTTTAAAGGAATTCGAACCCAGCGTGGATTGCTCTGTAGGGTATCTTTTGTGCATTGTAGGCAGGCCAGCATTTATAGATTATTATTGTATGCACAAGTATCTGTGTTTAAATTGTTTATTTAAACACCCTTGGGACCTAACCACTCTAAATAGAAAAACATATTGTTTAAATATATGTACACTTTTTTTTATTATAAGTAACCATTCTACAGCTCGTAGCTCAGATGCTTTGTGTGCATACTGTCTAGTGTATGAGTTGTATTTTTGTTTCTTTCTCTCTCTCTCTCTCTTAAACAAAGCATACTGTCTAGTGTATGAGTTGTATTTTTGTTCTCTCTCTCTCTCTTAATGAAAAATGAATTACAGTATCATACACATAAAAATACGAAACTAACACTCCAAAAGTCCACAACGCATGCGAATGAGTGCATGCACACACATGTACGTTACAATTTTTTTTATAATGTATATACGTATGCACGCTCTCATTCGCATGTGTCAAGGACTACTTGGAGTTTTAGTTTTGTATTTTTATGTTTATGATACAATAATTCATATTTCATTAAAGGACATGTACAGTACTGAGAGAGAGAGAGAGAGAGAGAGAGAGAGAGAGAGAGAGAGAGAGAGAGAGAGAGAGAGAGAGAGAGAGAGAGAGAGTTAGAGAGTAAGCTAAATCAGCTGATTCCGAGAATGTAAACATTACAAATGACTGGACGATCTTTTTTTTTATACACATTACAATGATCATAGATCAATAAAATAATACAGTATAAATGGATTCTGTAAGTGAAATAACGTTTTACTGATATTTTGCTTTTTACATTTTAATATTAATATTTGAAAATTAGTAAACCACTGTAACTGAGCATGTACTCATAAGTATGTGTCGTGAACTTCTTGGAGTTTTAGTTTCCTATTTTTATGTTTATGATATGGTAATTCATATTTCATTAAAGGATATGTACAGTACTGAGAGAGAGAGAGAGAGAGAGAGAGAGAGAGAGAGAGAGAGAGAGAGAGAGAGAGAGAGAGAGAGAGAGCTGAGGGAGTAGGCTCACTCGGCTGATTCTGAGAACGTTAACATCACATATGGCTAGATGATCGTTTTTGTATACATGTTACGATGATAATAGATCAATATAATACAGTATAAAAGTGAAATAACATTTTATTGATATTTTACTGTGTTTACATTAATATTAATATTTGAAAATTAATAAATCATTGTAACATGTACATACATATGCACGCACTCATTTGTATGCGTCGTGAACTTCTTGGAGTTTTAGTTTAGTATTTTTGTGTTTATGATACAGTAATTCATAATTCATTAAAGGGTATGTACAGTACTGAGAGAGAGAGATACAGTAATTCATATTTCATTAAAGATATTACTGAGAGAGAGAGAGAGAGAGAGAGAGAGAGAGAGAGAGAGAGAGAGAGAGAGAGAGAGAGAGAGAGAGAGAGAGAGTTTTTATTACAAGTTTGGTTGATTTTAAGTTTTAAACTGTATGAGTAACACACAACAGTACACAAGAGGATATTTTATCACTGTTGATTGCATTTATAATTTGGTATCATTTTAATGCTTATTTAAATATTTAGGTACAATATTTAACTCTGCTTGTGAATTCCCAATGTTTCCCCCTATCTGTAAAAAGAAGTTGAGACAGCTTCAATACTGTATGAGAGAAAATGGCTGTGCCTGAATATAGGGGCAACTTGATTAGTTTTCACACATAGCTGTAAGTCATATACAGTTTTTTTAAGGGTAATATTGTAAGATGACTTTGAAATTATAGTAAAGTGTTTTAGGATGATAGTTTAAGGTATATTTGTTGTCTGAACTATTAAAATAGGCAGTTATAAGCATTTTATTCCAAGGTATATTTGGTGTTAGCACTATTAAAATAGGTAGTTATAAGTGTTTTTAGAGGGGGGGTTACCCAATTAACACGGATTTTCCCTTATCACGGATGGTTGTGGTCCTTCATCCCCGCGATTGTGGGTACATACAGTAAAAGTTAAGTATATCTTAGTATAACCAGACCACTGAGCTGATTAACAGCTCTCCTATGGCTGGTCCAAAGGATTAGATTTATTTTACGTGGCTAAGAACCAACGGGTTACCTAGCAACGGGACCTACAGCTTATTGTGGGATCCGAACCACATTATGACAAGAAATTAATTTCATATCACCAGAAATAAATTCCTCTAATTCTTCATTAGCCGGTAGGAGAGTTGAACGCAGCTCTACCCACCACTCCAACGAAGAACTAAGGTACATATAGTAACATGGCCATAACATTACTGAACAAAATCAGAGGTATGGTAGGATTCTGACTGAGAAAGTAGGACACATGACTCAAGAACTTAAAGAGAGGGAACAGTGTGGGTTTAGACAAGGCAGAATGTTTAAGCTCTTCGTTGGGTGAGTTGGTAGAGCTGCGGACTGGCACTCGCTGGGCTGGAGTTCTAATCCCCGGCCAGCTGATGAAGAGTTAGAGGAATTGATTTCTGGTGATAGAAATGCATTTCTCGCTATAATGTGGTTTGGATTCCACAATAAGCTGTAGGTCCCGTTGCTAAGTAACCAATTGGTTCTTAACCACGTAAAATAAGTCTAATCCTTCGCGCCAGCCCTAGGAGAGCTATTAATCAGCTTAGTGGTCTGGTAAAACTAAGGCATACTTAACTTTTTGTGAATTTAAGTATTTATCATTACTGTAATAAGTTACGTGAGAAGTTAAACAGAAAACTCTAAGTACCATAAATGGTGTGTAAAAGACAGGTTGTTTAGAGCAATCAAAAATGAATTCTAATTTGGATAACGAAAAACCTAAAGCAGTTAACTCATACAGGTAAGCTATTTGGTTGAATGAGAGATGAGAGAAAGTTGGAAAATAGGTGAAACTACAATGATAGCAATTTGTATGTAAAAGATCTAGAAAAGAACTGGAGTGTTCATGAGATTCAAGGACTGGGAAAATAACCTCACAAGAAATAGATGTACTTAGTCAAAGTCAGTCCAATAACATTGAATCAAGTTGGGGGACATGTCTTGTAGACAGACATGCACACTAGGCCATACAGATACTTGAGTAGGGCGGTTTGGCTCCTTTGTCCTAAGCCACTGATACCAAGAATGCCGAGGGCCTTGGGACTGCTGATCCACGTGGAAATACTGGAGGATATAATAGGCTGACACACACACACAAAAACCTTCAATTTAGAAGTAATGGTAGCAAGGTGAGAAAGACTTATTGGACAGATGGCATTAAAAAGGTACTGGAACAGATAAAACTTAACAGTTAGGAAGAGAGATAGTGTGTGGAATATAGTGGCAGTGCATGCAAGAATGGAAAGGGTTGGAACACTGACTGCTTTGCCTCTTCAACTCTGGGTGCCTGGAAGATGACCTGTTTAAAAACCAACAGGCAAAGGCAAGGGTCACTGGTATTAGCTAGAAAATGCATAATACAAAAACTGGCTAGCATTCATTGTATTTAGCCAATGCATCCTATCATGTAAAATACATACAAACATTTTTTAAATGACCTCCAGTCCCTGGCATATGGGGGTGTCAACAATCTCCTAGTTTATGAATAGTATGTATAAGCTAAAAATAGGAAATCAGAACATAAGAACCCTGAATCATACTGGATGTGCAGAACATACTGTACAGAAGAAGAATTCAAGAGATACTGACTGGACATATTAGCTGTTTGTGAATCACAACACAAAGGAATGGGAAAAGAAAGACTGGGTGGGGATAATATGCATATCTATTCGGGTAGAACATATGGAATTGGCAGAGGAGAGGGCATGATCCTAACCCTAAATGCAGAAAAGGCACTAACTGACTGGATGGTAGTGAAAAGCATATTACTGCTGAAAATATAAGTACTGTATCATAGGGTACTATGCACCCTCGAATGATGACTCCAAATTTAGAGCTGCAGAATGTTATAGATGAAATACCACAAAGAGATATGAGAATTGTTGCTGGTGATATGAATGCCTAAGTTGGAGGAACAATGAAAGTATGATGTAATGTGCAAGAATGGCCTGGGAGAAACAGCAAACGAAAATGGGGGGGGATTTATTAAATTTTGTGCGGCAAATAATTTGGCAGTTGGAGGTAATCTTTCAGCGAGAGGACATCTGTAAATACATTTGGACTTCTTCAAACTGCCATTAATGAGAAAGAAAAAGAGCACTGTGATCACCAACTTTTCACTGGCGTAGTAAAGTTGAAATTAACGATACAGAACTCATAAAAAAATTCACAAAATATGTAGGTTAAATACATTAAAGCTTCTTCAAGATAAACCTTGAGAGGCTTTTGCAATTGAATATCGAATCAGATTTGTAGGTCTGGAAACTATGTAAGAGGAGCAGCATTGCAGAATCTCTTCACTTATGATCATCAGCATCAACACACTGCCAAGACCATTTAATTTTTACAGTACAAGGAATGAAAGACTTCTCTAACATCACAGAACCGTAACAGAATGTGGATACTTAAGCTCTACCAAATTCCCAAGACCATTTTTAGGCACAGACACTAAAAACAATTTGACAAGTTCCTGCTGAAAATGAACTTACAGAAGATGGTCAAAGATGACTACTCCCTAGCAGGGTCATACATGGTTCCTAAATTACACAATTTGACATTGGATAACAAACTTACACACATCATAATTCAACTGACTTTCTCAGAAGTTACCAACTTTACTATAAAAGACGCATGCATCAGTCTACAGTACAAATATTCATACTCACTTCTTTCATGCTCTCCACCTGCTTGAACATTCCCTGAGCTTGGGATAACAATGAATCTGCAGAGGAGTCATGGTCTCGTAAGCGGGTGGCTAACTTTCGAGCGTCAGTCAGCACCTGCTGTAACACCGACATATTGTCTGCCCAGGAAGAGAAGACAAAATTATTCTTATCCACTTCAATAAGAATGAAGACAAATAACACTGCATGACTGATCTGGCATTTTTACATTCAAAAATAGCAAATTTGAAATATATTGTACTGTATACGGTATTTGTCTCATTGCCTTTTCTATGACTTCATTACTAAGAACATTACTTTTAAAAAAAAAAAAAAAGTTTTCTTTATTTCAATGTTGCAAAATTTCTCATAAATGGAGCCACAGCCAAAGCTGACAGGAATATTTTATCAGATATACTGTACCATGAAGAGTTAAAAATAGCTTTTACATCACTACAAAGTGTTACAAACAGAATACTGAGATGATGTGTTATGGGTACCACATTGGTTAGGACCTAAAATTCAGTAGATTAAGTAACCAGTAAAAAATAATCCTTCTTGCAGACAAACAGCTGGTACAAAATTGTGACAAGACAGCTGCATCATTATTTACCTGCAACTGAGTATACAATATAACCATCAAACCATGGTTATATTCAATTAAATCTACTGCAGAAAATATTTCCACAGTACTCATAAAATAATTTTATATATAACTTAATTTGAAAGGTTTCATAACATCTATGTTATCAAAGCTATACAGTAAAATGATCTTAACAATTCTGAAAGAAACAATCGACCCTTGAAAAGAACATTACTAAAGTCAAACCAAAATGAATAGGAACATGAAGTACGTTTTAGAGGCTGCCACTTCTCCCAGATTTGACTCATAAAACCTTGACCTAGGTTGGGATATCATGTAGATGAGGCAGAAATGATGCCTCTTCTTTAACCCAAATCAGAAAGGTAGGCCAAGGGGCAAACAGCTTGACACTATTGTTCTGCTTTTCTAACAACGAACACGTAAAATGAGTGAAAGAACTGAAATTTGATGACAAGTAAAGGATAGTTTATAGTAAAAAAAATTACAGTAAACGAAGAACTGAAATCATGCACTATTCTGATAACAAGGTAGGATAAAGATGATTTAGTTGCTAATCATCTAAATGAAAAATACAAATGCCCAATATCTACCCAAGACTTACTGATGAAAATAAAGGATAAAACGCAATAGAAAAAAGATACGGTTATTGGCTTTGTAAGTGTTGGTAGATTGTAAATTAAGTCGGCCTTGTCCCGGAATGGTTTCTTTCTTCAGAACAGCCCGTGGGAGGAATAAGTAGGATTTTATGACTGGATTAAAGAACCCCGTATTGAGGGATGCAGATTAACTGTAGTCGAATTATAAGTCAGGAAGAAGTTTTGCAACGTAGCTAATGACACCCATGTTCGTAGTTATTTTTGTTTGACTATAGGAAACAGTACAAGAAACCTGGAACCACATTTTGCACAACATAAAGTAAAACATAACAGTGGAACTTAAGTCTTTTACAAAGTAACAGTAATACTGCATATCATAAAATGTTGTAGGAGACAATAACAATATTGTATGCAGGATTCAAATGATTTACTGCCTATTACCATTTGCCTTGTAGAATGTTAATTGCATTTTATTTATATTAACATTAAACTGAATGTAAAAAGCCTAATATCTGATACATCTCAAAATTACTTTCACAATTACCTAAATGCCAAAATGTTTTTCTAAAACCAATATTGTACCATAAATAGTATCTCATCCCTCAAGTGCAGTGCCATAATCATTCCATGGTAAAAGTGCTGTAATCTTGAAAAGCATGAAAGTAAAACACAGCAGGTTGAATAATTCATTTAACTCACTCTAACTCATATGATGATAAGTCGGGCAGCTGACTCCGACTACGAGCAAGCATGCAATAATGAAGAAAGAGAAATATTACTACTCTCAATGTTAAAATCCAGTCTGCAATCAATAAGCATAACATTCATTGGTCATTTTCATATAATAAGCAACAAACATGAATAAAACTTCAGATACTGCAATGCAACTAGTAAGCCAAGAATTTTCAAACCCTTAAACATCTAAGCAAATCTGAATAGAGGTGTTTCCACTGAAAGGTACTGTAACAGAATGGAATGCACATACAATAGTAAACTGCACATTAATTTCCAAGTCTGTTCTTTACTCAAGTCAGTTAACTATGTACATTCAACTAGGCCTGGCTCAAAACTACACATATACTAGCTACTGTACTACCTTCTGTGCAATTATAATTTTTGCTATTACAGCATTAAAAATGTACAAAAACTCTACAGTATTAGGCTTTGTAACAAAAACTCTACAGTATTAGGCTTTGTAAACATTTATAAGCAAACACTTCATCCTATCTTATCCAGTACTTTACTATCTGGTTAAGACTGCAAAAGATTTACCCCTGATTACAAGCTAAGTGCAATAATTACATGTACATCCTATTACAAAAATATAATAGTGTACAGTACTTCATTGATACAATAAGAGCCTGGTGATTTCAGGCTTGGTGATTTTGGCCTTGTGAGCTACATATTTCAAATTGTCTAAATATCTAAAATGACCCTTGTGCATAAATTCACTGATGATAATACAAAAAGAATGTAACTTCACATATGGCAAATTATCAGTTATTAACAACAAATGATTATGAAAGCTCAGTTCATTTTCTAACAGTGCCATGCAACTGATAGGAATGGAACAAACAGGAGTAAACTAGAAGGTCATGTTAAAATGTCAGGTGAGTTGTACAAATCATTGCAAACTTAGTCTGTGAGACACTTGTAAGCTGTAAACATCAATGAAAGTAGTCAAGCAGCTTATCAGTTACAAAAATTATCTACAACATAAACACTGAATAAACTTGTAATAGCAAACTTTGAAGATATAAAATAATGATTTTTATGATAAAATCAATTTTTTAGGTACTTACCCTCCATCATTAGCTTTATCTGCAGCTATGTGGTGCAGGTTTGACAAGTATTAAAATTGAAACGATCATTAACGAGTGAAACACCCGGACAGCCCAAGGTCACCCTGCGTAAGAGCCTATCACTGTTGATGGTGTCCTCTTGAAGTGACAAACAATTGCAGTAGTCTGGGAACCAAAAATTACCATACAGAATGGGGCTGCGGAGAATGTCGTAACGTTCTGACTAATCTGAAGAAGTCTAGCCCTTCCTTGACCTTCCGAACGATGGAAGAGCATAGAAGTCTAGGTTGGAATCATCTTGCAGATACAGAGGAGTAATTTCCTCCTGTTATGAAAGATAAGGACGTCAGAACAGCATATACCTCATTAGCTTTCAGACGTATGCCCGCACCGTCCACACTATAAGGTTCCTTTGATTGGCAGGCAAAGTCGGCCTGCCCCATAGACAGCACATAACCCGACAGAATAGAAGGACAAAGGCACCCCGGACCCAAGAGTGAGTTCCTGACAGTTCAGTTCATTCACCAGAAATTCCAGTTGGACTAGAAAAACTCTATCAATCATTCACTGCTAATGTAAGCCATAAGAACTGCGGTCTTGTGTAAAGGAATACCAGTCTAGGAAGAGTGACAACAAGAAGGACTGAAGCCAGCTCTATGGCAAACATGACCTGGAAAATCCCTGGTTCCCCAAGTGGGCTCTCTCGACAAGAACAAGGAGTGAGAAGCAGCGTAAGACTGGTCTCATGATGAGGGACTCCCTCCGAGACTAAAATCGGACAGATACCATCGTAGGTCCCATTGAAAAATCAGTTCTTGAGGAAAAACAGCAGAGCCAGGCCATGATTCCTTGTCCCTCTTGATCTTGCGGACTGGTTGAAGACCAAGGCCAGAAAAGAAAACAGAGAAAAGTTGGTGAAGCCTCGAGAGAAGGCTTGTACCGTAGATGTCGAAGCCTAAACTTCCGAACCGGCAGACTCTGTCTCACAAGACGGGTCTGAGAAATCTTCAGAGTCTGTATGTGGACATGAAAACGAAGTATTCTTGCATATCGAAGAATCTCCATACAAACACCTGGGAGAATGGACTACAGGACTGTTCGATTCACTCTGCAACCAAGCAAATTGTAGAAAGTCGTGCAGCCTCGCAGACAACTAAGTGGGCTAGTTGTCGAGCCTGCCGACTGAAAACATGTGCAGAAATGTACTTGACCAGAACAAACGTCCGACACCCTTACTGGAACTTGGCAACAACTTCTGTCTCAGTCAAACACAATGCTCTAAGAGAAAAATTGTGACGAGGAACTAGGACATTCAGCAGTGGGAGTCTTGTATGGATAGAAGTGCTGAGCGCTCTGGGACAGATGTCGGGCGCTCAGGATTTGGTGCCAGAACGCTGGTGCCAAGAGCTCTGAAGGTGATCAGGTACTTGGGAAAGGGCGCTTCTAGAGAGAGGGTACACAGCGCTTCCTTCTGCCTGGAGCTCATGAAGTCTTCCACAAAAGAACACTCAAGAGTGATGCACTCATAAAAGAACAGTATGTTCTTAGAAGAAAAAAAGGGGTGCCAAGTTAAAGAGAGACTGGCATCAACCACTTGTAGGCTGGCACCAAATGCATGAGAGCTGGTGCTCGGAGCTCTATATGGGGTTTTATGGGGCCTGTCTAGCGATGAAAATCAGCAATTTTCAGCACCGAAAATCGCCGATTTCTGCCTATCAGTGCCAATAATTAGGTATAGGTGCCGATAACCGAAAATCGGCGACTTTCGGTTATGGTCACGCCATCAGAACGGAACCCCCACTGATAACCGGGGACTGCCTGTATAAAAAACGAGCTCTGGTGCTATAGGCCGTTAGTGAGCGCAAGTGGGTGCTTTTGGGCGCACGCGGGTGCTATAGGAAGCTCAGGGGCTATCAGGCGCTCGGGTGCTAAAGAATGGACAAAAAAGAACACTTGGACATTGATGTTCTGCTTGGCGCCAACACTGGTGTTCCACAACTCAAAGTTCCAGAGACTGCTCATTGAGAGTTTTACAGAAGGAAGAGTAGCGAATATCATCTGAAAAGCGCCTCTTCAACAGCCGAGATTCGCTATAAAAAATGCCATCAGTGCTTTTGTCTACATAGGAGTATCACTAGAATAAAAGAACATATCTATGGATGCCTTTCCAATGGCTGTCCGTCGACACTTGCGGATAGCAGGCTTGACTGAGGGGCGACTACCCAGGGGCAAACCCCTTCAGACTTCCATGGACCAACAGTATGCCTCCTCCCAGGATTAGGGGAGTCTGACAGGAACTGGGTTTAGGAGAAATGATAGGGCTGGGCAGCCACCTCCTCCACGACACATCCAGTAAGATGCCTTTCCAGTGGCTGTCTGTTGATACCTGGGATCGGCAACAGGCTCGACTGAGGGGGCGACTACCAGTAGCTGACCCCACTGACCTCCCTTCAGCTTTCAGCATGACTTCTCCCAGATGTAGGGGAGTACATCAGTGAACCTTTGCCTAGGAGCATTGGTGGGACGGGCAGCCACCTCCTCCATGCACAACACTTCACTACTACAAGGTTAACATCTGTTAACCCAGACACAAGACAGGCAAAGGCATGGGAAGGAAGCGAGAGTGTCAGGCGCGGGAGCAAGTGGAGAAATAAGATGAGGGAGCAAGTGGAGAAATAAGACGAGGACCAGTAGAAGGAGAGAAGATGGATACAAGGAGAGAGCTGGTGCCAGGCTAGCTGAACACCTACCGGTCTCGTCTGTTGAGAACGGCTACTCTCCACAAAAATTAAGCACAATTTTCTCTCTACTATGCATTGCCCTTACACTTCCTGCTCTCTGCAGAGAGAAGTGAAAGATGATCAAGTAAGCCTTACCAACAATAGTCTGATGATACAGTGAACCATTTTACAAACATATCTCGTATTACCGTTATACACTACTTGGAAAAGGAAAGTTAACCTCTGTCGCCCAAAGTACGAAGTACACTCAGCAGCATCATACAGGCAAGTATCAAATCCTATCAAACATTATTCAAGACTTTCAGAAATGTATTCTCAACCAAAAAATGTCGGCCCAGTGTTGAACACGATATTACGTTAATACGTTACTTGGAAAAGGAAAGTTAACCTTTGCCAACAATAGCTTAAGTACCTAGATTATCATAGTACAGACATAGCCCAAACATTATTGGAACCTGAAGATACGTATTTATCATCGGATATATTAGTTCAGTAACGTACGCAAGCTTACGTTCTGTTACACTATTCGGAAAAGGAATTAACCTTAACCGACCCTAGTTAAAGTGCACTGAGTATCATCATACATACATGTCTCAAATACAAACAAACATTAATTGAGACTTGCAGAAAAGTATCATAACCATAAATTTTGGTTCAGTCCTAAATGCAACATTACCCGTAATTGGAAAGCGAACGCAATATTATACACTGAATCAGTAAACTACGCTACCAGTAGTTAAACAATCGAAATACGAATTCGCTAGTGAGCAAAATATAAGAAGGATCCAATCTTAACAACACAACAATAAAATACTATTCTGTACGCTGTAAGCTTGAAGCTACCTGAAATCAGAGATAATATTCACTGAAATCTGGTCTCTGACCGGCAAATTTAAGAATATAGCTGCTATCGACACTTGGTGTTACCTGAACGCTGCCAGGAAACAGAATGAGTTCGTGTGATAGTAGTTCCTGAGTTTCCCGTTAGTGGGTGGAACCAGTCACCTGCACTAAACTTTGAAGCATTACCCGCAAAATTTTATAATTTTTTATGCATGCAAGAGAAACTAAGGCATTTTAATTACTTGGTAAGTTCCAGATATAAAAACCTAAAGTCCTTTATATGGATGTAACTTCTGCAAAAACTGCTCCAGCCATTAGAGCTTGGGAACCAGTTAGTTGAACAGCAACAGGCTTGTGATGGGAAGAAGGCTCATCTCTTCACCCAACTGATGGTATTCATTTTTTCCTCTGGCAACAGGACAAATGTAGGGCTGTTAAGAGGTGGGATTATAAAACGTTTCAGGTTTGTATATCTAGGAAAAATGCAAATACAACTCTCTGGTGGGAGGTATTGTCTGACGAACATGACTACTAACGTTCTACCCACCATGAAATGTAAGCTTCCACATTTGTGGTCAGAAAGCCAGCTCCTTATGTGACAATATTATTGCAATTAAATATAATGATGCTCTACTGGCTGGTGTACAACCCTCAACCCCTGAAACCACACCCCTGCCAAACTGGATACAAAAGGGAATCCCACTTACCACCTACAATTATATGTCAAATTTAGGATGCTCAGCTGTGTAATGCATCTTTATCTGATTGTAACATTAGGTAAATATAGGTAAAAGTGGGCTTGTCATGCAATTACCTGTACCAATGTGAAGTTCTTCCTCAAAGTTTTCTGACTTTGAACCCCTAACCAGTGGTAGAGCTGTTACCATTACTAAACGACTGGTAAGGCCTTTTGATGAACTCTCAAGCCAGAATGAAGTGTTATTCTTGGATATCATTGTATACCTTTCAGTACTGTACTAACAACACTTGGTCATAACTTAGAGTTCTCTACTGACAGCAAAGCAAAACTCTCACAGAAAACAACAGTAATCATCTTCACCCTCACCTAAAAAGTCATGGGGGGAGGAAGGCAATCCAAAAGCTAACCAATCTCTCATCAGGAACTGACAAGTTCTGAGTTTTCTGCCACAAACTCAGGAACAAACATGTACAAGGGAGATCAACAATTCTCATCAACTCTCACTAACTCTGTTAGCAGGAAGACAGCCTTAAGCATGACAAAAGCCTCCCTCAAATGTTCATACAGTATTTGGAGAGATAAAGCGCATGAGGGTCACATCTCATTCTAGAGGCCTGAGTTCGATGGGTGGGTAAGACTGCTTGAAGCTCATGGAGACCTCAACTGAGGCTAATAAGTCCATGTTCTTCAGCAGGAACACCTTGAAGAGGACGGACTAAAAAGTCCTTGATCTGCTTAAAAGTGGCTGTGACCAGAGAGACAACCATCTCATGACACAAATGATAAGTGAAGGCCTACTTAGCTTAGTACAATGGATGGCCCACTAAGCTTGCTGCTGTCTTTATGACAGTACCTGACATCTTGGGCACATCCATTCTAGAGAAGCCTCTCCATGGACTGTACGTCAGTAGATGGGGCTGCTACAGCAGTGTAGGCTGTGGGGGTTATCTCTTGGCACTTTAACTTGAATGCCTAGCCAATCAGGATACCACTAAGCTTGTGGTCAAAGTGGAGCCACCTGGCTCATCCTGAAACCAAGTGTAACCAGCACACTGTTGATCACTCAATGAATCAGGCTGAAAAATGAAAAGGAGTACACACTGAAGCTATCTCCCTTGGGTGTTAAAAGGTAATCTGGAATAGAGAGCAGAACAATGGGAGCTTCTTGTTTAGATGAATGGCAAACAGGTAGATCACCAATGCATTTGGCTGGCAGCTCAATGGCATTGCAAACAAACAGCCCATTCGTAAACCTCCCTTCTCAGCAACCATAAACCCTTGCTTGTTGATATATACTACACCACTGTACGGTCATTAATCAGTGCTACCAGCAGCCCATCAACTGATCCCAAAATGTTTTAATACATCCAAGAACAAGTGCATCTCCACAGGTAGGAACTTAAGCAAGCCTCAACCAGGGGATTTCTGTCATCCAGCCATCCCATGAGATCATCCTTTGCCTCCTGGCTGAAGGGCACAGGTAGTGTCAGAGGATCAGAAGCAGGTGACCAGTGTGAATTCACACATTACTGAAGCACTGACACTGGTAAATATGTCCAAGAGAGATGAGCTTTCCCTGGGGTAAGAGGTCCCAAAAGGAATTGCTCTGATATCTACCACAACTTGCTGCTCTGAGAGTCTGAAGGAAAGACTAGCTGTTACTGTTTCAATCAATCAGCATGCCCTGGCACTTCATCTGCTGCTTAGCCTGAAGGTTGACTTTTCCCAGTTTATTGTAATTCTAAGATCAAAACAAAAAATGACATCAGATGATAAAATAAAGTTTTATATATACAGTAATTACATTGCTTACAGTTTCATTTGCCGGCAGCTTAAAAATTCTGAAATCTGCAGTAGCGCTAGTGTCAGTGTAGGTTAAGAGAGGAACAACTTCAGCAGAGAGCTCAATTGCTTTGCCCTTCTTTCCATATGGGGGAGGAGGGAGGGCTCTGATTTGTAATTATTTGGTAAGTTACATGTATAAAAATGTCATTTTTATACATGTAACTTACCAAATATATAATTACACTGCTGAATCTCAAATTGACACAGAGGTGGGATATATGAATTTTTTCTACTCCAAAACATTATGGATGAT
Organism: Macrobrachium rosenbergii; assembly: GCF_040412425.1. NCBI lineage: Eukaryota > Metazoa > Arthropoda > Malacostraca > Decapoda > Palaemonidae > Macrobrachium > Macrobrachium rosenbergii. Next base: position 42,444,982 of record NC_089744.1, read on the forward strand.
AATGAGATAAAGAATATAAATTATTAGCATTGGTACAATGCTTACTGTTCCTTACCTGGTAAGAGAGCTGCTGTGGGTAGATATTGGCTCTGGTCGGCACTCATCTTAACCATGTAGGGTGTGGTGAATTAGCCCCAATGCACCTCTGCACCAGTGGGAGCTTTGCATCAAGGGATGATCCCGGTGACTAACAAAGCATACAAATAAACAGTTGCCCCGGCCATGGGCACAGTACTGTCAAACCAATCGACCAGAATTAAAAACACCAACATCACCTACACCATAAAACAAAATAACCACCACCCATCCAATAAAAACTAAGACTGGTGGGCACTCCAGTACACAGTACCCCCTGGCTCTCCTAAGACTCAACACCTTAGCTCAAGTCGAACAGACAAGGAAGGAAGAAAAGCTTCCTTTGCTTCGTCCCCCAACACCATGCCAGCCATGGACAATGGACCCAAAGTACTGCATTATAGAATATGGTTTCCACATCACGAAGATAATGAGTTGCGAAGATAGACTTACACTTCCAATAAGTCGCTTGAAGAATCGATGATAAAGATAAGTTGTGCTTGAAGGCTAACAAGTGGCAACCGCTCTGTTCTCGTGAGCCTCAGCTCTGACGGATGTTAAGATCTCTCCAATCTGAGAATGGGCTCCAGTGATAAGATCCCTCAAGAAGAATGACACACCATTCTTCAACAGGGAACGAGATGGATTTTTAACAAAGCACCATAGATTACTTGTAGGACCTTGAATCTTCTCAGTTCTGTGCAAATAGTACCTCAGTGCCCTCACTGGGCAAAGAACTCTCTCTCATCATCTGGGCCCAGGGTTTCCATCAGGCTTTTAATAGTGAAGGAATGAGGCCAGGGTTTGGTTGGGTTTTCATTTTTAGCTAAAAAGTCCAGGTTGAATGAACACACAACATCACCTTGGGAAAATCTGACTTTTGTTGAGAGCATGTACTTCACTGACCCACTTAGCAGTTGCTAATGCTTCAAGAATCATCCTAGTAAGGTCTCGTAGCAAAGTTGAATGATAAGGCTCAAAACGGGGTCCCGAGAGCCATTTCAGGACTACATCCAAATTCTAAGAAATGGCCTCCAGTCCCTTGGATCTGGAGGTATCAAAGGACTTGATGAGGTCATACAGGTCCTAATTAGAGGAAATATCCACGCCTCTGTGCTGAAACACTGAACTCAGCATTGCCCTATACAGTATCCTTTGACTGCTGAGGAAGAAACACCCCTAGATGTCCTCAAATACAGAAGAAAATCTGCAATGTATGCTACAGACGTCTTAAAAGACAAGATATGAAGTTTTCATAATAAAACTAATATTGTAATGCTTACCTGAACACCTGAATTCACACTTAATCCCACTAGCCCGAATAACTCTCAATTACCAATCCCACTGTTGGGAATTTTAACAGCCAGTGATACCAACACTGCAGGTAAAACCGTGTCACTTGAGCTACCATAACCAACAACTGGCAACGTTGACAAAGGTGTGTGTCGACACTCCCAATTTCGTCAATTGCTTTATTCAAGGTCAAAATTGATGTGGGAAAAGGAGGGTGGGAATCATTCAGGTGTTCAGGTAAGTATTACAATATTAGTTTTATTATGAAAACTTCATATTACAGTACACTCCCTGAACACCTGAATTCGCCCGATTAACAACATTTAGAGGAGGAGGGATCAATTCTATTGCACGCCTTTTGACAACTGCAGAGATAGTAGCTCACCAATCTGCTCTGCATAAAATATCCGTTTAGTCATACACTCACCATATCAATCAATGCTTTCAGTGAAGAGACATGTTGGAGAGTACTTTGATTGACAGTCAGATCATTACTCTTGGTCCGTCGACCTCCCATGTGGCTCTTCAGAACCTCTCATGTATGGAGGAGAATGAGGCAGAGTGCAGAGCTGCTGGCCCTCCGGGAGAACCATCTAAGTTTGCGGCACACCCTCTTTTTACAATCGCAGTGACAGCAGCTCACTGATCTGCTCTGCATAGGATATCTATTTAGTTAGAAACTCATCTTATCAATCGATGCTTTTGGTGACAAGACATGCTGGAGAGTACTTTGATCACCTGTCAGGTCCATACTGTCTCGGTCCATCGACCTCCCATGTGGTTCTTCAGAACCTCTCATGTACAGAGGAGTACAATGAACCTTCCATGTGGCTATTCAGAGCCTCTCATGTATGGAGGGAAATGAAGTAGTGTGCCAAGCCTCTGACCCTCCGTCATCCAGGTGCGGATAAGGCCTGACGACTGACAAGCGAAGAAGTATCTTGGCGCCTACGAAAAAGCCTAGCCTACCAGAGCACCCCCTTGAACTCTCGTATGGAAACTATCAAAGACTAAGATACTTAAAACGTACTAAACCTAAGTTCATGTGATTATACTATCACTGTTGCCTAAGAATTCTAAAGAATAAAAGGAATTCCTCTATCTGGTTAAACTAAGAATCTCCTCACTAAGTGAATACCACCTCAGCTAAATGAACGCACCCTAGATAATAGACTTCGCCGCTACACATGGACTAAGAGAATAACCCTCCGAACCTCCACACCGGACTGTATCCGCCGCGGGTCTTTTCAGTGGCCGCAATTCGTCACTAAAGTGCCACTGGCACCTCTTTTCAGAGCTGAAAGCCACAGAGCTCGAGAACAGCCTACTCGCTTTAGTCTGGATGCCTTTCCGATGGCCATCCATTGTCGCGACCTGGGCTGTTGCAACAGGTCCGACCGAGGGGGTGATTGCCCATGGGCAGACCGCACCAACCTCTCTTGAGCCTCTGGTATGACTGCTCCCGTGTGTAGGGGAGTACGCCAGTGACTTTTGCCTAAGAGCGTTGACAGGATGAGCAGCCGCCTCCTCCACTGTCACTTCACTAACATTTTTACCATCCACTCTGTCATATGGACTCGCATTGATGCCCCTAATTGGGTCACTGTATCCATTATCAACCCCATCTTTTACTCAAAATTATGCACAATCTTCGACTCTAGGCCGGCAAAGAGGTCGGGTTCGGAAGCAAGGGAGCTGGGTAAAGAAGCAGGTGGAATAGTTGAAGGACTGGGAACAGGGGACACAGTGGGAGCACAGTGTGAGTCATACTTCACTTTCGTGAGTCTTGTATTAACGTAAACTAGTTACACTTGAGTCAGACATGATAAATCTAACAAGTCAACAAAAACACAAGTCTGAGTAAGTGTCAAATTTAAGGAAAAAGGTTCTAATCCGTGATAAATGGTCTCGCTAAGAAGACCTATCATAAACACAAAGCCATAGGCTGCCAATACTTCACCAAAGGGAAGAATCTCCAATGGAAAAATGCTGAAAATCAAAATCTCAGCTGCCCGCTCATAACTGAACTACAGTTGAGAGCTGGCAGAAAACAACTGAGCTCCCTGCTGAAGTTGCTCCTCTCTTACCCTGAAAGTGGGTGGGGTCAAGTCACCTACACTGACACTAGTGCTACCTCGAATTTCAAAATCTTTAAGCTGCCGGCGAGTGAATCTGTAAGCAATAATTACTTGGTAAGTTACGTATATAAAAATAAGAATTATGGTCATATCCCAAAGCAACTGCGCCTTGCATGATGCCAGAATCAGTAAAACTGTTTAGATACAGCAACAGTTGGATTCTGAGCAAATGGCCCCAAGCTGACACAAAGGTAAACACTCATGTGAATACTGTACTAATGGGTATCAACAGTCCAAAGCACAGAGTCTTGAACTGCAAGACTGCCCCATCACATACAAAGTAACGATAGTTCCGAAAGTTCTGATAAACAGGTATCTGGAAATATGCACCCTTCAGTTTTATCAAAATTTTAAGGTCACCCCCTCTGATAGAATCTAACATGAAACAAGCAGTTTGCATCTTATGCAGGAAAAGCTGACAGTAGAAACCAGAAGTGCAGTAACCTATGACTTTCACTTACCTTTCTCCAGCACTGTCTATACTTCTGAAGAGCTGTCATGAGACTCAGGCAAGCCTGAAAAACTGGCTAGGAAAATTATCCCCATCAGGAGAAAAGGGAGTGTTGGCCATTAAAAGCTAGCTAGTAACCATCTTAAGAGGACATTGACTACCTATAACATGCTCTTAACTGTCATTGCCCAATGGTGTCTCAGATAACCTCCAGCTCATGGCAGCTGGAGTGGAGGACTACCAGCCTGAACAGCCTCCTTCCTTCTACTTCTCTTTGCCTCTCTTTCAAGCCAAATCCTGAGAGGAAGACTGAAAGGGCCACAAAGCTCCTGGCCCCTCTTCAGAGAGGATTCAGTAGTCTGTCAGGCTTTGGCAGAAGTCTGGCCTCTCAACAAGCCAAACACTGATGGAATAGCCACCCTCAAAGGCTTGGCTACAGTCACCTTTGCAGACCTCAAAGTGCCATAGAAGAATAATGTGTGGTGGATAAGGATGTCCTGAATGTCAAAATGGTGGCTCTCAACAGCTACAATGCCCTTACTCTTCAAAAGGAACAAAGAGAATCACAACAGAAGCCTGTTACATTGAAGAGAAACTGCTCATAGTCATATCTGTCTCAAAAATAGACAGTGAACAGCACAGCATTGTTTCAACGCCAGGTTTACCCAAAGATTCCCATGCAGATGTGAGAGGGAAGTCAACATCCTTCCACCTAATACCCATAACCTCCTGAACTTCACCTAAACTTCATTAGAAGACACATCAGTGAAGATGATGTCTACCACTAGATTCAGCCAGATGTGTATGCATGGGAAGAGCAGGAAAGGGGTGGAGGTGGGGATGGAAGAGTCATAAAGACTTGCTGGTGTCAGTGAGTTATTCACTTCCAAAACCTTTTCTATTGCAAAGGGGACCAACTTGCATATTTCTCATAAGGAAGGTCAAAACAGCAAGTCCTACCACTATGTAAGGAACAAAATAGGTAGGAATCCAAATATAAAAGGACATGAAGTGCCCAAACACATGCTTATGTTCTTCACACCTTCTTTGCTTTCTTTTCTTCATTTCCATCATATAGCAAATACAACACAGCACATACAATAAAGACGAAATAGTTTCAACATGCAATCACGAAAGATCATAGCTAAGCGTCTGTCCACAATGGTGGTCAAAGAAAAAGTGCTTGGCGTCAGCAGTAAGTGGGGTTTTCCTCCACTTACCCACCTATCTCCAGTTAACTATTGTTATAAAGCTTCTATAACCAATTCCGGGTCACGCTAGGGAATACTCCTGCACAATATGAAATGGTTTGTTTTCTTACAGGAACAATTACAAATTGCATTATTCTGAATTTAAAAACAAAAATGTTCTATATGTGCTTTTTTAATACAGTACAGTAATTACTGTTACTAATGAATTTAACCTAAGCACAAAGTACCATTCAACTGTTTAGACGTATGTACTGCAAACCAACTGACCAAGCCAAAATCATAGTGATTAAGTGCAGTAGCTTAATTAACATTTGACATCATACCATACAAATTTTCTATATAGGACAATTCTATAGGTGCAACCTATTTAAGTAAGTCTAAATACTTTCTCGTATAGCCACCCTAACAACTGTAGCTCACTTGGAAGGTTCTCACTACCATTAGGCTAACGTTTCTTCTTTCCTAGAACACTGTGCTAATACCACAAATTTACCCAAATTTCTACTGTAATACTGATTGGAAGCTCACCAGTTACAGTTTGTCATTAACCTATACAAATAGACAGTAAAATTGGCCATAACCATTTCAGTGATACCACATTCAAGCTGTTCGAGATACTGTACTGTATTATATTCATTATATACCGCAGAGTTAAAGATGTCTCCACTGAGTCATTGACTCATTAATGCCAAATCCAAAAGCCAAGTAGCCTAAAATACATGCAAAAATTAAAAGCAATAAGTAGTAAACAAGCCTTGAGGGCTATTCAAACACCACAGTAGCCTAGACTAGCCTAATCTTGGTTCTCTACGTATGCTCACATTAGTTCAAAAGCTTACCATATCTAGTGCAGAGGCTCACAAACAAGTACCTAGCCACTGAGCACATTCCCCTGTGGTTGCTTGCACCGTAAGACCAATGTATTATGTAGTTTTTTTTTTTTCAAGGTTTTTCGTTTGCATCTAAATTTTCAGTTAGCCCACAACTTGAAGGTAAACAAAATTCTTTCGTAACTATCTTGTATTTTATGGGATAAACTAATGTTTTTGTTCCATTCTACATCTAGCAGTAACCAATATTTCCAGATTTCATCAAAGCAATTACTGTACCCCTTACTTCATATGATAGCAATTCACATGCAACATGGGGTGATGAGGTTTCATGTGGTACACATCAACTTTTTTAAAAATTTCCTTTTTTATTAAAAAAAATTTATAATGTCTCATAAAGGCGAACCAATATTTTTTTTTAGAATTTTAATGATCTTGTTAAAAAAAAATTTCCAAATTTCATGGGAAAGAACTCAGCACACTGAAGTGGATTGCAGTAAATTTGTAATTTAAAGTTGAAAAATATAACATTTTAAAAGTAATTTGTATTTTTCCTGATATACAAACTAGGTCCTCTCAAGTACAGGCAGTCCCCGGTTATTGGTGAGGGTTCCGTTCCGGTGGCATAATGATAAGCAAAAATCTCCAATAACCAAAAATTGGCGATTTTTGGTTATTGGCACCTCTGTTAGGTATGTATCAGTGCCAATACTTGATTATCAGCACCGACAAGTGGAAATCAGCTCATATCAGTGTAGAAAATCACCAATTTTTGTTGCTTCACAAGCACCGAAAAACTGGACCGCCGATAACCGAGCCTGCCGATAACCGGGGACTGCCTGTAAAAGTACCTCAGCACAAGATTGAGGCTTGGTGAGGTTGAGGATTGGTTGAGGTAGTATCATGAAGCAAGACTCTTGCTAATACAGCCTGGGAAATTAAGTTTTCATAATAAAACTAATATTGTAATACTTACCTCAACACCTGAATTAGCCCTGGTTACCCACCAGCCCGAACTATATCCCAGTAACTTTTACCCACCAATTGGGTAATTAACTGTCAGCATTACCAACGCTTACAGGAAATCTTGTCAAGATGAGTTACCTGAAGCACCAATGGCAATGCTGCTGCAAGTCCCAGCCATGCGAGACCAGGTTCCCCAACTGCGTAATTCACTAATCAAATTGAAGTGGGGAGGAAGGTGGGAATCATTCAGGTAAATATTACAATATTAGTTTTATTATGAAAACTTCACATTGAAATACACTCCCTGAACACCTGAATTAGCCCGAGTAACAAAATTTTAAGGAGGTGGGATCAATCTAATTTCAGTCCAACCTGCCAAACGGGAAGGCAGGTAACTCATTATTCACCTACTCTGTCTATATGCATGTGTCCTCACCTGGTTATCCACTTGGCAGGAGAGAATGCCTGTAGAGAAAGAACCCTCGACGTCAGTCGCAAGTCTTGATACTATCTGAGTCGAGCTACCTCTCATGTGGTATTCAAACCTCCTCATGGATAAAGGGTGGCAAAACCAACCTACCATGTGGCTAATCACAGCCTCCCATGAGTAGCGGAGAACGACGACCTCCCATGTGGCTAATCAAAGCACTCTCATGCATGGAGGGGACGATGAACCTGCCATGTGGCTAATCAAATCACTCTTATGTATGGAGGGGTACAATGAACCTCCCATGTGGCCATTGTAGCCTCGTATGTATGGAGGAGAAGTTGAATGTGCAGTCTCTTCGGGTTCTTCACCGTATGATGCAGCCGACACCTGTGCAGAAGAGGGGGGGGGGGTTGGAGAAAGATCCTATCGATCTGGCTCAGCCTAGTTTCATCATGCTAATGTGCTGCCTAATGCTCCCCCTATGGATCCTGGTCAATTGAGAATTCCGAACTCTTAGCCTATCTTGAATAGCTAACTCTCCCCCCCTGCGCCTTATCCTGCACTTACAAGATCATGTTGGCCACCATGAAAGGACCCAGTGAGTAACCCTTCTCCGACGAAAATCGGATGTCCCTGAGGTAAAAGGTTGTAAAGTCCGACACCGACTTCCAAGTGGCTGCTTCTAAAATCGCCGACACCAAATAATTCCTAAGGAAGGCCAAAGATGTCGCCATTCCTCTGATACTATGTGCCCTCAGACACGCAAACGAAGTCGAAGGTTCCGAAGTTGATGAAGAACCTTCTGACGCTTGCTGGATAACCTCCCGAATAAAGAAACTGATTGCGTTCTTGGAGATCGAATGCGATGGGCATTTAGGAGAGACGAATAATGTTCTCGGGTGAGGCAAAAGTTTCTTGGTCCGAGACAGATAGACTTTTAAAGCCCTAACTGGGCATAATAGCATCTCGGAAGCGTCGCCTCCTACAAAGTCTTCTAAGGATGAGACTTTGAATGCCCTTGGCAAAGGATTCATTTCCGATTCGGACTTTGCCACGAATTCCGGTAGGTAAGAGAGAAAAGTATCTTTCCCTGAAAAGGAGACTGTTCTGGATACCGCCCGAATTTCTCCGATTCTCTTGGCCGTAGCCAGCGCAATTATAAATAGAACTTTCTTACTTAATTGCCTTAGCGGCAGAGACCCTAAAGGTTTGAAGGCTGCCGATCTTAGGAAATTCAATACCACCGCTAAAGTGTGTGTGTGTGTGTGTGTGTGTGTGTGTGTGTGTGTGTGTGTGTGTGTGTGTGTGTGTGTGTGTGTGTGAGAATTGGGCGCTCTATTTTTTAAAAGATCTTAACAGACCATGGAGAGTCTTGCTGGTTGAGAGTTCCACCTGTACCCAGCAATTGTAGAGTAAGAAAGTATCTTGTCTCTCCTTAAAAATAGCAAGAAGTTTGCTACTTTCGCAACTGTCCGGTGCGAAATACAGCGTCCTTGTTTCCGGCACCATCCATGATACATTGCCCACCTGGCCTGGTATAACTTCCTGGTTGAATTCCTTGAGCAGAAAGACAGTTGTCTAGCCACTGCTTTAGAGAGTCCTGCATGATGGGCTGCTTGCTGGACAGTCTCCACAAAGCTAGCTTCAGCACGCGGAGGTTCTGGTGGAAGTAGTGGAAGTGCAGCTGTTTGAGTAAATCTCTCCTCTCTGGGAGGAATACCGGAACTTCTGTCAACAAGTCCAGGAGGTCCAGAAACCAAGGTCTCTGGGGCCAGAATCGGCAGATCAGGGTCATTTGAGTGTTCTTGCAGATCCTGAGTTTAGCTAGCACTTCCTGTATCATCCCAAAGGGAGGAAATGCATAAGCTTATAAGTTGTCCCATGGGTGCAACATTGTGTCTGTCCCACAGGACATGGGGTCCGCTACAGGGGAGAAGTAAACTGGAAGGCGATGGTTCAACCTGGTGGCGAATAGGTCCACTATAGCTGGTCATCTCTTGAGCAGCAGTTGCACCTCGTCTTGCACTAAAGTCCATTCTCCCCGAGAACTTCCTGAGACCGACTCAGAGCGTCCGCCAAGAAATTGAGCTTTCCCGACAAGAATTGGGGAATGAGCGAAACTGTGTGTTCCTCGCACCAACAGAGAACTCTGTGCTACATCGTTCAACACCTGTGATCTTGTTCCCCCCCCTCCTTTTTGAGATACGATACTGCTGTAACATTGTCGCAGAACAACGCTACAGTCCTGTTGCTTACCTGTTCTGCAAAGCAACTTAGAGCCTCCTCGACTGCTCTTAATTTATGAGCTCCTCCCGATCCAGATCCCTCCAAAGGCCCTGAGCCTGGGATTCCTACAGGGTTGCACCCCAACCCTGATCTGAGGCATCTGTGTACAGATGTACGTCTGGAAGGGGGGAGTCCAATCTTACACCGGTGGTCAGATGATGTTCCACTGACCACCACCGAAGATAATTCAGGCAAGAATCGTCCCAGATTATCTGTGCACAATCAGTGAGTTGCAGCATCTCCAGCAGTAGTGGTGTCGGTTGCAGTAGCTGTAGCCGAAGTTGAAGCAGTAGCGGTATCCAAGGGCGGCATCTTTTTATCCAATCTATCCATCGCGAGTCCAAAACAAGCCAGAGTCCAGACATGAGAGAAAAATCCAATGCCAAGTGACAGAACAATCCAGGCGAAAAAGGCGAAAAACCGGTCCAAGTTGTTATCCAATATCAATAAAGTCAGTATATGGGGGTCGGGCTAATAACCAAAAGTTCGCCTGAAGCAGGAAACATCCATGCAGCAAGGCGAACATAAAGCAATTAGGGAACCCAGTCTCGTGCGGCTGGGACTTGCAGCAGCATTGCCAACGGTGCTGCAGGTAACTCATCTTGACAAAATTTCCTGTAAGTGTTGGTAACGCTGACAGTTAATTACCCAATTGGTGGGTGAAAGTTATGGGGATATAGTTCAGGCTGGTGGATAACCAGGGCTAATTCAGGTGTTCAGGGAGTGTACTGCAATATGACATTTTTATGACAAAATAAAGTTATATATACTTACCAAGTAATTACATGGCTATAGTTTCTATTAGCCAGCAGCTAAAAATTCTGAATTTCGTGGGTTGCGCTATTTTGTTTGGCTGGTTGACCAACCCCGCCCACTTTCAGGATAAGAGGGGAACAACTAGTAAAAGGATTCAATTTGTTGATGCCATAATGTTCATGTGAGGAGAGGAGGGAGGGCTCCAATCATGTAATTACTTGGTAAGTATAAAATTTTATTTTATCATAAGTAACTTACCAAGTAATTGCATTGCTGATCCCCACATCGACAGGAGGTGGGATGCATGAACAAATCAACCCCAAAACATTAGTAATGGCAATGAATTTGATAACAGAAAAGATTGCTAGCATTAAAAATGCCAGTTTCCTTACCTGCTAAGGGAGCTACTGCAGGAAGTTACTGCCTCTATTGGCACTCTCCTTATTGTATACTGTAGTGGCGATGCGGTATAGCTGAGGCTCACCTATTATATTAGTAGGTACCTTGTAGCAAGGATGATTCCAATTGCTGACAAAGGTAATAATGTTGCTCCTGCCCAGGGTGCCATACAGAAAATACAATGAAATAAACATCACCTAATACCATAAAAAGTTAAAAACCACTGCCCAACTACGAAGGAATGGAGGGCACTCCAGTACAGGAGCAGATGGACCACAGATATGCCAGAGGCATTGCCACAGCATACATGAAGGCCAGCAATGGCAGCAATCGATTCACATCAGCGGGAACAGAGTCAGAACGATCCTGACGTGGAACTATGTCATCCAGCCAGGTATTGTGGTCGATCCCAAAGCAACACTAAATGAACATTGGGACTCCTTCATGTGAGATATCCCCTGAGATATCCAACCAACTACTGCTGTGTCTGCGATGCTCACTGTCAACCTGAAAGAAAAAGCAAAGATGATTAGAGAGGGAAACGCCTCTAGCTACGAGGGGAACTGCCCTATGCAGCGAGAGGAGGTACCCAAGAAGAGGTCACCTGACAGGGCCCCCGCCCCCTAGCGGTCTTCGCCAACAAGTGAGAGAAGAGGGCAAAGGAGAGAGATCTCTACCGAAGGAGAGATAAGGAAGAACCTACGGGGAGAGAAAAGGATGGAGGGGAGGCCACCAAGGGCGCAGTGGAAGCCTAACTTAAAGATGACGTCTGCAACCTCCCACCCACCCCGCAACTCTCTAAGTGCAGGCGGTGAAAACAACACTCACACAAGTAGGAAGGAAGTAGTCATGCCCTTGTACACTGAGGGCAGGAGCCCAAGAAGGGAAGTGAACTCTTACGTCTCGATCAATGTAGGGGAGCGAAGATATTACGTCCCAATCTAATATTTCTGATTGTACACGGGAATGCCTTCAGTATCTAAATATAGGGCTACTGGAAGAGAAGCATTACCATTCGGTTACGCTCCTTTAAATAGGCCCTTGGCTATCAAACCCAAGACACAGCGCAGGGGAATGACGGCTATGCACGGTTATCACAAGTCGTGGGTTGGTACTAATAAATATCAAACAAACGTAATATATACACAAAAATACATTAAGCTCCCACCGGGATAATAAGAGCTTAACAACAGTCAGGCGGAGAGATCTGAAACCACATCTGCAACGCATGATGACCAAAAGCAAACTGGAATGTTTACATTCGGGCAGGTGGGTATTCCCGCCTACCTGGTGGTAGTTACTGCCTAACCACCTTGCTCAAGAGTTTAACGGCCATTTCCAGCCTATGCTGAAAGTAATTCCTAATGTAAAGGACCGATGGTTTGTACATCGTGTCAGAACAAATGATAAATTTTTAATAAACTTAGGTCCTTAATATCAACTGTTTTCCAAGTAAATTACACAAACTCGTACCTTCGAATTTACACACAATGAAACCCATTGCTTCTAAAGAAAGAGTAAACTCTCAGAGTGAGAACCAGATGTAGCAGTTTAGGGAACTGGTTCATGACCCAAACTACAAGCCAACAAAATTGTAATCTGGCAACCTTTCACACAAAAACCCTCCATCTGCACAACCATGACCTGGGGATCCTGCATGCTTACACTGGGATTTCTGGATGAAACAGAAACCACCTGAGGGTTTGCACATACATATCATCACAATATGCAGCAGCAAACTATTATGGATGAACCTTTTATCTATGTGAGCATGTTCCAAGGATCATACAAGCACAACTCTTCTCTGTGTACCCTGGCAAAAGTACAAAACAGCAGGAGTCCAGGATAGTCTTCATTTTTGGGAGAAAACTGGGTCAACCCAACCTACAGCAGACATCTCACCCCAGTTAAGCAAATGCCATAGCCAACCCCAAAGAAAGAAGGCACTCACTTGGAGTCTGACAGAACTTCTTGTGAGAAGGATTCCAAGATGAACTTTTCTTCTTCCCATAAAAGGGAGAACAGCAAATGAAGAGAAGGATGAGCTTCACAGTGAGGAGGAGGAAGAAATATATATATATATATATATATATATATATATATATATATATATGCTTGCTATACTTATCCCCGTCAGCTAAATACAAGATGTGTTGAGGCAGGATGTAATGTCACAGGAGTATGGCCTGTGCTTTATACCAGCAAGATGTCTCTACAGGAGGCTCAACAACACTGAGTTACTTAGTAGAAACAACAGCAGGAAGAGCAGTTAAAGGGTCAGACATTTGTCAGTGCTCTGACAAAGCCACCAGTGTAGCACTGGTCGGTTGACAGTGAAACACGAACACAAGCCACAGTCTCGCCTAGGGAGAGCTCAGGACACGCACCTGGAGAGTGCTCAACACGTGCACCTAGGTCAGCACTATCAGTGAGCACAAAGCTGGTCACCTAACCTAAAGTGCATACCCCTCTAAGCAGGCCAAAGGAAACCCAGCAGAGATTAGGGTGAGAGAGAGAGAGAGAGAGAGAGAGAGAGAGAGAGAGAGAGAGAGAGAGAGAGAGAGAGAGAGAGAGAAAATACAATTCAGGAAGAAGGAGCTAAACGACTCAGCAATAAATTTGTATTTTAATACCAGCCTCACTCACTTGTACACTGTATGTAGTACAACCAGCTCTTAGCCCTTTGTTGGCAGTTGGTTGAGCTTCAGACCGTCATTCGATGGACCGAGTTCGAGGCTGATGAAAGTTAGAGGAATTTATTTCTGGTGATAGAAAATTTCTCGCTATAATGTGGTTCGGACAGCAGAGATTGGTTCTTAGCCACGTAAAATAAGTCTAATCCTTCGGGCCAGCCCTAGGAGAGCTGTTAATCAGCTCAGTGGTCTATATACTTACTTACTTACAACCACCGCTCAGGCATGAATGTCAAAATATACACAGAGACTTTAAATATCTTGGTAAATGTAAATTTTTGATAGACATTAAAGTGCTTTTTGTATTAAATACTTTAAGGAAAACTGAATACAAAGCAAAAAAACTCACAATATTGAAGACTTGTAAGAGTTAATAAATGACAATTCTGCAATATCAAAAGTGGCATTCCCCTCTGAGGAAACCAGTAAAGTTCTTATTGACTTCCTATGAAGCTGCCAAACCTCTCTATTGCAAAGGAGACCAGCCAGCACACTCCTCACATTACCTACCATTACAACACAATGTAACTACTGAAAGAAAAATATATATATAAATAGTTTCAACATGATGGTCAGTCTGAGCACACCATATCTTGAGTTGCCTGCACCCGAAGAAAAAGTACTTGAAGACAGCATTTGAGTTAGGGGTTGCAATCACTTATTCACCTACGTCCATTTGGGCTAACTACCTTGTTAACAAATTTTATCACGTATATTTCTAGCTCACACTGACGAAAACTCCTGGGTTACATGTAAGGATGTGGTTTGTATTTCTGTAGGAACAAATATTCATTTAACCCAAACATGACAGGATACCCTACGCCTAGACAGCACAGAATGTAAAGGAGATGGCTACATGGAGATATCACTTATTAATGCGATTATTTTTCAAAACACTATAGAAATGGATGTTTGTAATACAGTAGTGGGGAGGTAATTTGAGAAATTCACCATATTTTGTTGATGTATTTATGTTCATCGACAAGAAATGCCGTGTTTAGTATTAGACCTTTGGGGATGAAAGCAATGCTATACACAAGAGAACAAAACTTCAGTTACCTCTGTAAATTTCTCAAATAATCTCACCTGTACTGCATTGCAATACATAGCGTAAAACCTTTTCTAGCCTATGTTTTTCAGTCAAGGAATTATATTAACAGTTGTTAGGCCTATCTTCGTGGGGCCTTCACCTTGGCATTTACCTTTTCATGTTAACCGCCTGATATGGACAAAACCGTAAAAGCTTTCTGCATTAGGAAAGGTAAGTGGCTCGGACGATGAAGAAAAGGGGAGAATGCTCAGTGGGGAGGTACTTGTATGCTGGCCCTAATTTGTTCCATATTCCCTAAGGTAGGCTAGGAACCCCATGCTTGGAATAGGCTAGGCTAATTTTCGCGTTTTACCTACAGGAACTACGAACAATAGCCGTAAAACATTACTGTGCGACGGGACTGGACCCTCATGCCTAATTTTGAGACGAAACTCACAGCGTATGGTAACCGAATACTGCCTAGCCTAGACCTGCCCCTACAGGAGCCTAAAAGGAATGAACAAGGACCAGAGGAAACATTCGTTAATATAACCTATAATATTTGTTATATCGATCAATATGAACTGTCTGTCAGCCTTACCATGCATCTGGAAATATTCGCAATTCAAACGTATTACAAAATCATGCCAAAACAGAATAAATTCTCATTAATATCAACACAAACAAGATGTCTGCAAAAACAAATTTTCCACTACACCCCGTATGAAAAAGGTCACTTCCGAGTAATGTCTCCTTCACTTGGATAGTACTGAACGGCTCTTCTTAATTCATATACGACATTTTATATATTTAACAACAATTGTACAGCTATCTTAATATGATAACTAAGGAGTTTATTAAAGAGTAATGACTCTTACTCACTTCTGCTTTGGTTTCGAGGATTTCACTACATAGTGATGTTAAAGAGCGATAAAATTACTAATAATTTTCTAGAAACTACTACCTTAGAGTAAAGATTTTCACTATTCCGTTGAAGAAAACATGGTTAATTTTAAGAAGCATTATCTGTGTATACCCACACTTACCTCGCTCGGTAGCTTTCTTGTTCTGAATTGCCCGAACACAAATAAAAACAAGACGGCCTTATTGGCAGTGATCCCTAAACACGCCTTTTTTGTCATAGCGAATTAGTTCATTCACCTGCAGTGCAGAGTTTACTCATGATGCCTTTTCATACAAAGTGCCATAATCCCTTTTATCACGCATGAGAGAGAAACGGCATTTTTTTAAAACATAAGGCCGTTTCCTTAGCAAGGGTGGCTCCCGAGGTAACAGGATTGTAGCAGTACATTAATTCTTTTTATATTTGTTTAAAATAACCATATGAAAATTTTTAAGCAAACTTGACTGACAATCCTAAGGCCTTATCTTGTCCATCACTGAAGGGAACAGAACAAAGAATATAGATGCCTAATCGGGAACTGAGACATACAAAAATAGATTAGGAATAAGAATTAAAGCTTAATGAAGAACAAGATTATTGCTCACTACAAGGTTAAATAAGAAATTTGGTGGCTTGGCATGTTTTTCGAGGATAGCTGAGTTTTCTCTGGCATTATCGTTGTATCAACTGAACACAGTAACGGCACTTACGAGAAATTCCCCTCACAACAAATTTTCCAGGATGTTTTTGTGTATTCACGCGTTTTATTTCTTACTGTAGAGTTATGAGTACCGTCTGTCTCTTAAGAAATTATTGATTTGATTTTTCGTTCCGAATTGCTGTTTGTCAGGTAACCGAAAGCCAAGAACTATGTTACTCTTTTGTATCTGTTATTCATGTGAAATCCAAATATATTCGCATGCTTATGTATTTTGTAGCAACATGTACGTCTCTATTGCATATCATAATGAGGGTGAAAGAACCACATCTGAATCGAGAATAACACCCTCATATTATTTTGTTTGATTTTATTGATTCTAGCATGAAGTCTAGACTAGGCCTGTTTAGTTATAATAACTCTTAGTGACTGTATTGCACCATGTATAGTAATAACTGAAGGCGTTATTTATTAGATCTTGTCTGTACCTCTCGCCAGCGAAGCCATTAATCGAGGTCAAGAGATCAGGAGGGGAAAAGAAGAGTAGGGCAGATGTTCGGCCGTCTGTGGGTGTGAATGCGTATGTTCGGTCATTGTATGGGCATGACATCGCCCAAAATTGTATTGTCATACACCACAAATTAATTCACTACATTTAACAAATACGTCGAAATTGCGCAACCTTATATTTGGAATTTATTTTTGATAACGAATTTGAGAATTATCTTAAAGTTTTTAATGTTCATGTAAACTTTGTAAGTTAGTTCTGTACTCGTGGTAATTGTATAACTAGTTCATTTTCCCCAATAAAACCCGAATGCAGGTTATAAGCAGAGCAGAACGGAACTTCTGAAATTTTCAGATCAGGCCAAACAAGGGAAAGGCCGGTGCCAACACAAGAGTTGGCTTAATACAATACAACATGTAGCTTCTTGGCTGAACTTTTGAGTTGACCTATAATCCGGTGGTGTGTAGCGAGGTGTGTATTACCCCTATCCTTTGAACTTTGTTGTGACTTGGTTCATTTGAGTGCACTGAGTTGTAATTACCTTTGAGTAATTAATTTTCATTTGTCTCGTATATAACCTTTACTTATTAAATTAATTTTAACCTTAAATTCAACAAGTGCGTTTCAATACCCTCCATTTTATTTCACTTTCCCGTGTTTCGATTTTTATGAAAGGTGAATATAATTTGATATGATAAATTTGTATTGTGTTCATACTTTAAAGTTACGCAAGTAACTTACAGAAATGAGGTAATATGTAGCGAGTCCTCTAAGGTCTGAAAATCAACCCTTGGGTACTCGTGAGATTTTGAGAGAGCGCGCAAGCGCCTACCTCTCGTCGTATCTCATAGCAACTTATGATCTGAGTTCATGTCTACAGGGACTGCTCAATAAGTAGAAGTACTTAATAGTGGTACTATTCATTAAGAATACTGGTGTGTTATCCTCGGTAGCACTGAATTGGGTTGAGAGATATGTCCCTGTAATTTAGAAACCGCAAAGGGAGCGCGGTGTTGTTGTTAAGGCTTTCCGCGGTTTTTTACCAAGTAACAACAATAAGCATAGAGTCCACTTTGTCCATACAATCATTTTTCGCCACAGCACTGACAGCAAAGAGGGTTCAATGTAAATTCAGTATAATTAATCCGACGAATTACTTTTGATTTCATTCTATTGAAAATGGAAACAAAAGTTGAAGCACTACAAGCATAAGAGCAACGTTCCAAGTGGAAATGCATAATGCAGGATAATCTGACAGAATAGAAATATTAGACTATTAGTGAATCCGAGTTAACTGATAGAAAAGAAAAAGAGTAGGATTCCAGATGGTTTCAGTATGTAGGAATGGAATGAACATAAAATTTGTGTTGAAAAGTTACAGCGCCTTTAACTTGATGTCTGTTCTTGCCATTAGCGCTGTCAACAGTGGTTACGGTGCCATAACTTGATGCAACATCAAGTTACGGCGCTGTAAAATACCGTTGACCCACCATAAGATCGAATCTGCTGCAAGTCGGTGTCGTCGTAAGTCGGTGACGCACTTTACACACACACACACACACACACACACACACACACACACACACACACATATATATATATATATATATATATATATATATATATATATATATATATATATATATATATATATATATATATATATAATGGAGTATTGAACAGCAAGAAAATGAGGTCTAAAAAATAAATGAGATAAATCGCAAAGTTCTAAAGGTGAAACAGGGAGAAAACCCCACCGTTGCAACAAGAAGTAATGTTAGAGAGGTGGACGGCAAGATATGAAAGAGAGATAGCAGACATCGAGGTAAAGTAAAAGGCTACAAAGTCAATACAGCTAAGGGTCAGTGGGATGCTGCAAACACCCTTTGATAATGCACACAGTGCACCACATAAGGCATTACTAAAATGTTCTACGTCATACCTATGTGTGCCATGTGGGGTGGTGATTTTGGTGCTGACATGTTATATTGCAAAAATATTTTTGGTGTTTCTTTACAGGATATTTAGCTTTCAAAGGGATGATCTTTCATCTTCAGAATACAAATGGTTAGAATTAGTAAAAAAAAAAAAAAAAAAAGTACACACCTGAAGAACAAGGACAATCACTGAGGTTTGTTTACTTCTTATAACCCACTTGATAAATGTTAAAATAGCTTCATCAAGTTTTTGTGTATGTTTTTCTGACAATATCAATTATATATATTATCAGGAAACTCCCAAAATATTCTTCCTCATAGGTTTACAAGTTCAAATTTGTGTACACCTGGTTATATACACATGAACACTCATTCAAACTCAAAGTCAAACTGTAACTGCTACAACCTGGATGGCAATGCCCTAAAAAGCTCACAGTTTGAGATACAGATATAATGTATTCTGGGGCAGAAGAGCACCTGGTGAAGGTTGCTTTCTAAATGGCATATGAATACGGTCAATAGTAAGAAGTTTTACTGCTGCTAGTTGGAGGGAAAGACAATTAATGGCATTCTTGCCTCAACTTGGTGGGAATTTAACCAAATGGCCAGTGCATCGGATTTGCAGTCCTATATACATACTGAATTGTAGACATTGTAAAAATGTAGAAAATAAATTACCCAGTCAGTCTTGGATTCTTGAATGGACATAGATGTGGTACAAAATAAAAGAAAATTTGTATGACAGTTTATTTGTTCATGGAAAGGCACTGCATATGCATGAATGGGAACGAAAATGAGTGATTGCATGTATAGTAACTGAATGGTGTACAGCCATGAAAGGAATATTGGTTGTGGTGTCAGGAAGACTCTCGGGGCGGGTGAAAGAGCACAAATGTGTTGTTAGTTTGAGGATTGTGTGGTTGTGAAAGTCGGTGTGACAAGTTATATTTGTGTGTATATTGTTCAGGAATAAAAAGAGAATATTGAGGGTATTTATAAGATGGTTTGAATATGTGCCTGGCATGATTTGGAGAACATAGAGGGTTAGTGGAGCTAGGGGATTCAAATGCAGAGGTTGACGAAGACAAAGAGATGGCATTGGTGGAGAGTATGAAGTTACTGGACTCAATGAAAATGAGGAGAGACTTGTGGAAAATATTTGGAAAGGGGTTGAAATGTCAGAAATACATGGTCCCCAAATAAGAATATTCACAACTATATTTGGTTAAGAGAAAATTATGAGGCCAAGATTTTCTTATATTATGTGACATCACAGAAGAAGAGTGACTGAAGGGATTATGATCAATATTTGAATTAAAAAAAAAGTTAATGAAGAAGCCAGTGAGAGGGAAAAGGACATGCAGTGAAAATAGAAGCATGAACACTTATGAGTACAAACTCCTTTCACTCTTCAGTCACCACAAGCTTTGTTTAACCAAAGTTGACTTCCCTTTTTTCATCCCACTCTTCCACCTTTTGAACATTTGTGCTACTGTTGTCATCACTAGGCCACCTGTATACAGCAGCTCTCAGGGGCCTCCCTTCCTCCACTCTGTGAACTCTTCCATTACCACAATACATTTGCCATTCTAAGTCTTGCGTAAAAGTGCAGAGACAACACTAACTTAATGGGTCTTTCTGGTAACCTCTGCTTTTGTAATGCCCATCTCATTGCTTTCTCAAGATACAGTAATAGCTATAACCTCTTCCTCTCATAGTACTAGGTGCTCTTTTATTAAGACTGCATCTGTTGATTTATCTGGCATAAATCCAAACTACCAATAGTTAACTTCAGTACTTTTTCTCAGCCTGTCCTGTATTTTCATAGAATAGTCAAGCAATCTAATTCTTCCATACTTTTTGTATTGTAATGCATTCCACTTATCACACATAAACTGTTGTTCATATTCTTTTCTGACATTTCCTTAATCAAGTTTTCATATATTCTAGTCAAGTCATCAATGACCGGTTCTAGAGTTGCTTTTAGCAAATTACTTATAATTCATGATGTTCCAGTGATTTTCTTTTTTTCATTTTACTGAGGGTGTTTGTGACCTCTACAGATGGTACATTCCCCATTAGTTTCTTTGCCATGTTAACATCCTATTAATTAAGCAAAATTTTTCTGTCTTCACCATTTATTTGTTTTGCATCTTTCCACATCTCTTCCATTGTTCCTCTTCCACTTTATCCTGAACATCTCTCTCCCTGATGTTGTGTTGACCTGATTCCATTCCTACCAAATCCTCTTTATTCTTGCCACCTGACCTTTTGCTTCCCACCTCTTATTCTTGTATATATATATATATCTCTCCTCTTTGTCAGCTACTCAACTCCGCAGGTGAGAAAAAATAGGTTCAACTGGATTCATTAAAAGATCATTCCTCACAGGACAAGGAGATAAAAATGGAATGAGAAACAGGAAAAAAGTCCTTAGTAATTCTGCCAGAGCAGCTAAAAAAATTGGAATAATGCAATATACATTTAAGTTGATGGCCTCTAATGTTTCCATCCACAACAAAGAGATATGAATTTGTGGGATGTAAGACTGGAAGACTGGATTATTAGGCAAAATGCTGACTGAGTACTGGACAAGGACTGGACATACAGTTTGAAATTTCACATGTTAAAAGATTTGTTCAACTATCATTACCTACAAAAATGCACTCAAGACAAGATACAAGATTTCACTCTTACAATTCACTGCAAAAGGAATGAAAAATGAAAGAGGTTGCAAAAATATATATGTTTAATACCTATCCATATCACAATAAGAGGTAGGCTAGCATTTACCATCAACAGTAATACTCTTATCCTAAAAAGGTATCTTTGTAACACTTTACACACATTTCCTAAGTCATCTACAAAAATTTATAGTACTGTACACAGAAAATGACAAAGTTGAGGAACAAAGGGGAAATGTGTAAAATTGATTAACATTAAAATTAAACAATAGCTTGACTAAATACTTGTTTCCAACACTAAAACCTCAAAGCTAAAAAACTTACTTCAGAAATTAATGAGAAATTAGATAATGTTTTTATTTTACTAGAACTTCTGTTAAATGGTGTGCAATTTGTTAGCATTATTATCAATGTGCAACATAAGATATTCAACATGTTGTTTATGATAATCTTCATCAACACCCTCTTCTCCCCTCAATTTGAATCGAGAAACCTGTAAAATTTTTATGATCATTTCTTGCTTATACAGTACTGACCAAATAAAAAGTTATTTGCATTTGTATTTTATACACCTGGTTCCCTATTTTGTGATATTCCAGTCATCCTGGCTTACTCAAGTTTAAATGAGAATACAAATGGTTGCACAGTTTCTGCTGCTGCTACTACTGTAATTCATATCGATGCCATTACTACTTACATACTATCGATAAAAAGATTCTTACATATTTCCCCAGGAAACTATAACCAATTTAAGTAGCTCCAAAATTTTATGATTTACAGCTATAAACACTTGCAATGGGGTATTAATTTGTTTCACTCAAATTCATGCATATCATAAAATATCATTTATGAAATTCAGGTTTGTTACACCACAATAATGTACTGTACAGTGCTTTTTAATTGCAAAAAGGAAGAGAAGGTGCCCTTATTTTTGTTATTTTTACAACTGAGCTAACACCACCACGAATCAAACAGTATTATACTAATACATACGTAGTATTTGTACATGCAAATGTAATATTGTTATTACAATAGCAACTAATCAATAAGGGGAATCTACTCATTATGTCACTACTTAGATGACTATTTCAACATTGCAAGATTACAGATTACATGCCTCACCAAAGAAGGTAAATTTTGCACAAAATTCTACTTTTGTTTTATGTTTTACTATATGGAAGACTGCACTACATTTGAGGGAGCATAGTATTTTCTCATTAGAAAAAACTAAAATTTAATGATAAAATTAATTATAAAAATAAAAAACCAAATGAAATACATATATTTGATAGAAGGGCACATCTTCAATGATATTTCAAGACGAATGGTACTGTGAAATTGCAGGATTGGAAGCACACCCTGGACAGCTGTGCAATGTCTCATGGAGGAAGATGTCACAGTTGAAGCAAAACACTTGCTTACAGGTCCCACAAATATATACCTGTTAAACATGAACAGTTTTACTGTATTATAAATCTAATCTTAAATTATTTGCTAATGCATTTTATTTAAATAAAATGAAACAAAATCTTGTCTTAAATGCACCTGAAGCTCCTCTAAAACTGAAGTGAATGTACAAAGCTGTGCACATATCAAACAAACCACTACCTTAATCTCACATTTTGGGTTCAGTGTTGACCATGTCACATTTCAAATACCACAATGCTGGTCCCATGAAAAGAGGCAGTAGCCGTAGTTGCCGAAGGGTTGTGATCGATGTTGTCCATGACCACAGTGGTAAACAACTCCTTCCTCAAGACAGGTGGACAGACTACACCCTCTTCCACATACATGGTGACAGTGGCATCTCCCAGTCGGGCTGATATCTCCAACACCCTGTCATAGGAAATGCTCATGCCATGATCATGAAGCATTTCTACCAGGTTCTCTTCCTGGTTTTGGCATAGATAGCCATGCCCAAGAACAATAGAAAAGGAGTTTCACTATCCTTTGAGTGTCGATGTACACTTGCTCCTTCCATCTGTTTTGAGAAGCAGTTGTATTGCAGGAGCTGAGCAATAGCCAGGTCTGACTTTGATCAGCCAAACCTTATGTCTGCTCCATGTTTGACCTTGATGAACCAAACCTTAGCTATGACTTTATGTCTGCTCCATGTTTGACCATACTAGTGAACTGGAGCAGACTTTGAGGTATGGCATCATTGATGCATCCTTCACAAAAGGTGCCATCAAACCTGGACTGATGATCCAGAATATACTTCCTCAGTATCTTTGCTGCTTTAGCAATCACAAGTGTATCTGAGTAGTCAGATGCCTGAGATAGGGCTAAAGCTACATCTTTCTGCAAGGCATGCTGCACACTTCTTCCTTTCTTGTGCGCTTCTAATTCAGGGATTTCTGCTAACAATTTGTCCTTTAATTTTGCTGTATTTACAGTGGGTGAGGCAATGCCCAATTGTTCCAGGCACTGCTGGTATAATTGGGATATGTCTGCAAGAGGATATATGGCAGGACCATCCTAACTCAAGCTAGTTTCAATGACATAATTAACCAACTCTGATAGAACCGGTGGATATACATCTGGTTCTTCACTGTGACATTTTTCTTTCTCAAGATTTCTAAGATGGAATCTCTCCCTATTGTAAAGGCCAGTGAGACAAACAAGATGGTATTTCAGTTCTTGTGCAATTGCATCACCTGCACCTAGTTTTGCCAATAATTTACCATCATTAAGTGTGTGAGCGCACTCATATAGTCTCCTGTTGAGATTCATGGTCATTACTTGTCGAAGATCTGATACAGGTGCCACATTTTCACAAAAAATGCCTGCTTCATTGTCATGATTCATTCGATGCTGTTTAGCATGCTTTTCCGGTGGTTCACTACCTTCAACTGTAGATCTTTGCTTTCTTGCACGATCAAGCTTTGCATTATTGAACATGACCCTACAGCTCTTCTGGTATTTTGCCTTGTTTTGTTGCAGTGTTGCCTCTATGCTACTGCCTTCATCCAGCCTTGTTGGGTCAAAGTTAAGTGGCATTTCGCCAATCTCCTGGAACAATGTCATATTGGTTGAAATCATTATGTACCCACCATGTTGAGGATTATGATGTAACAGAGGCCAAGGGTGAAGTTACACCTTCACTTTTCTTGTCTTCCTGGCAAAGACAACATTTGCTCCAGTCAGCCTTCTTTTTGCCTGTGATTGAATTTACACTTGCCATTGTGAGCCCTTGACTAAGGCCAAGGGGCTATCCTTTTACCACCTTAATCCAATCTGTGCTTTGATGTATGGGATACAACTAGGTTCAGTCACCCTACACCTAGCCTGATCATTCATCCACTGCCATTCAAGTCCCACATGATCTGTACACCACCTAGGTAAGTACATGAGCAAGCCATGTAGAGTCCCACTTACCCTTGGCTCGGCTCTCCTGCACTGGCAGCTCCTCACAATTCAGGTGAGGCTGTCTAGCTAAATCTACCAACTACGGGCAGTCCCCGGGTTACGACGGGTCCGCCTTACGACGTTCCGAGGTTATGACGCTTTTCAATTATATTCATCAGAAATGATTTCCCGGTTTACGACGAGTGTTCCAGGGTTATGATGCTTACAAAGCCGATCTGACGGATTTAATACGGCTACAAAACAGCAGAATAATAAAAATTTGGAGGTTTTTTCATGAAAAACTCAATAAAAATTCAGTTTACATCGTTTTCAATACACCCAAAGGATTAAAAGTAAGGTTTTCGTAGGATTTTTGATGATTTTTCGGCTTACGACAATTTTCAGCTTATGATGCGGCATAGGAACGGAACCCCCATTGTAAACCAGGGACTGCCTGTATATACTTTCTACCAGCTAATTGATATGGGGCTATTAGACAGCATTTGGGACACTAAACTACTAAACTACACTAGAGCAAAGCTACGTACAGCTTAAGTAAAGCAAGATTAGCTGACACTGAACCCCATGCTGAGTTACACAGTAGTGAAGTCATCAATGTTCCCTGGTTGTGCGCTGACATTCACTCTTTTAAACTAAAACTAAAGATAAAACCTCCACCTAAATTATATACAGACTTGCAAACTATTATATTGAACAGGAAGACATTTTTCCATGCCTACTGAATCCTGAGACACGCACGATTATTTAAGGTTTTTGGCTGCCATATTGGATGCTATCTTTCTTTATATATGCTATATGAAATCTTTAACTGAAATACATTTTACTTTTACATGGTGACACTGCCTAAAATGTGTACAAGCTAACCATAACAAATGCATAAAAACATGACAAGAGGCACATAGGTTTCATGTTAAAACCTTGACTAGCAGCCATCTTGAAAAATGGCAGCCATTTTGGAATTCTAGTGGACACCCAGTAATTTTCAAAAAGTGGCCTATGGAGAAGATATGTACTAAATTTCATGCTTGTATCATTAACTGAAGTATTTTAGTGAAAAAATGATTTTATCTGCTGCACTATCAAGAGATTAAAGAGATAAACTCTCTCTCTCTCTGCCAGTACAAGGCTGGCTGAATGTGTCATAGTGGCAACCCTCTCTCTCTCTTTCTGATTTGGCTGAAAGGGTTAGAAGTATGTATGTATATATTTTCAATGGTACTAACGTTTAAGATGAATTTGAAATGATATTAATAATATAACTTCAAAGATTAATTACCGTAATAGGATAATAATTTGAGGTATATTTGATGTAGGATGATACTTTAAGTACTGTATACATTTGGTATCTGAACTTCCAAGATAGGCAAAACATTACACACAATTCTCTCCTACTTCATTCCTGCCTTTACATTTTTCAGTTCCCTGCAAAGGAAAGTGTAATAATAAGATGTTTACGGACAAATGTTATGAAGTACAAGGAGTACAGTACCATCATACAAACGCATCTCAAATCCTAACCAATATAATTCGAGATTGCAGATATGTACAGTATTCATTACCGAAAAGACTGGTTCGGTAGAGAACGCAATATTTACATTATATTATGCTAATCAGTAAACGAGGTAGTGAACGCAATATTTAAGTTTTTTATGTTACTTGGAAAACGAAATGTTAACCTTTACTGACATAATTCGAAGTACACTGAGTACCATCATACAGACATCTCAAATCCTATTAAACATTGAGACTTTCAGATATGTATTCACTACCAAAAATGTCAGCCCGGTAGTGAACACAATATTTACGTTATTACTCTATTCGGAAAAGGAAAGCTAACCTTTACCGACAATAGTTGAAGCACACAGAGCATCATCATACAGACATGTCTCAGATCCTAACAAACATTAATTGAGACTTGCAGATAAGTAATACATTACCGTAATTATTGGTTGGGCAAAGAACGCAATGTTTACGTTTTATTATGTTACCAGTAAAGGTGGTAGCATGGTAAACTACGCTACTGGTAGTTAAACAATTTGACTGCGAATTCACTACTGCAGCGAAATATGATAAACTTGAATGAGATCTTAATAACAAAACAACAAAATACTGATCCTGAAAGCTGTAGATTTGAAGGCTATCCGAAATCAGCGATAATACTTCACTGAAATCGGTTTCAAAACAGGCAAATTTACAAACAAAGCTGCCATCGAGACACTGTGTTTACTCGAGTGCCGGCAGAAACAGAATGAGGTTGTCTGTTAAGTCGTTCCTGGTATTCCCGTTCGTGGGCGGGACCAGTCACCTGTGCTAAACTTTGAAGCATTACTCGCGAATTTTTTAATTTTAAGCTGAGGAAACTATAGCCACGTAATTACTTGGTATGTTACTTATATAAAATACAGTATTAATTTACTTATAATCCAATTACAGATATATCTGCAAAATTAAATTGCTTCTTAAAATATATATAAATACAGCCTAGCAAACACATACCTAACTGCAGTAGTTCTACTTACTTTAAATTAAAATACTGTACATGTAAAATAAACTCAAAAACACAAACATTTTTATAATTATTCACTATCTATGTTTTATTAATTAAAAAAAGATTTTAGAGAGAGAGAGAGAGAGAGAGAGAGAGAGTAAGAACTTATTTGTTTCCTAACCAGATGCATGCATATGTATAGATAAGCACACATTCACAGACTAAAAAATTTAATTACTTGTAGCACAACAATGCATTTAGGAGATGTCAATAAAAATTCCACATCATATTAAATCCCCAGAACATTAATTTGTGTTAACTTATCTTGAGGATGACAAAATATACACAATATATTAAATATACGCATCAATTAAAATAAAATACCAAACCGTATTTGAATAAATGTGGCACAATCTTGTGTAGTCTTACTCTGAAAATGACAATACTTGCATGATGAAACAAAGAATCATGGCATTTATTAAATACCTCGCACATTAATTTTGTGTTAACTTACTTTGAAGATACAAAATATATACAATATATCATATATACACATCAATTAAAATACCAAACTATATTTGATAAACGTAGCATAATCTTGTGTAATCTTACTCTTAAGATGACAGTACTCACAAAATAAAAAAGAATCATGACAAAATCACTTGAGAAAAAAATTGCACTTAATGACGACTTCCTATTCTGTAGTACACTTACAAGTAAAACTGTACTTATTTAATCCAGAGTCTTAGAATTTCAGAGCATAGGCAGCAGAATGAAAAAAGAAATATAGTGCAATTGCTTAAAAAAATAAGTCATGTAAAGCACTGTTTTTACATGATTGATTATCAATAGTTTGCATTAGTATTATTTCCTGTTTGGATATATAGTATACACATGCATCCAACTCACGTATACTTTATTTAACCAAATACCTCAGAATTTTGAGTGAGTGACTGTGAGATGAACAAGGAATGAAATTTTCACCTTGTGAAAAAATACTTTTACATGTAAATTTAACAACATACTTTAAACACATTACATCACGTAACTATATTGTAAACTGCAGTGGCTCTAGTGTACTTGGCAAATTATTACCTAAGTATGAAAGGTCATCGGCTTTGACAATGATTGTTTCGTTGTCTGATAACTCTCCTGTATTTAGCAGATCATTCTATTCAGTACAAATATTTTCACTTTTACTGGACAAGGACAATTGTGCTAGTAATGAAACCTCAGGTGCTACTTAATTTATAAATACTGTAGTATCCATAAAACTACCTACAACAGGGTGTAAAAAATCAATAATGTTACATAAATATTTACCACCTATCACTGAAAGCTACATAATGTGACAAATACAAAACTACTAAACCAACATGATATTCACCTCATATCAGATAAAAATACCATGCACCAGTGAATCAAATGACAGAAAGTATGCTTACATTTTTGTCTGCAGAACTGTCTGTGAATGGCTTCAGACAACCATAACAATTTGTTGCAGAAGTGTTTTGTGATGGTTCCTCTATGAAATGCTTCAGAGGAAACAAGTGTCTGAAAAGTTAAATTAGAAAAATAACAATTAACTAAAATATATTAAAATAACATAAGGTAACACACATTAATATTCAATACAATATCATCTACATTATCATTTTTATTACGTAGTTCAACCAGACCACTGAGCTAATTTATTTAGGTCTCATAGAGCTTGCCAATAATAATAAGAGGGCACTGATGCACTTATCACATGCATTAAAAAATAGCAGACACACTAAATGTCAAACACAAATTTGTGACAAAAATACGATACAAAGACTGAAGAAATCTGTAAATTAATTCTAAATTTTAAAAATTAGTGTTAATTTAGCTATAGACACTTCAGCAATTGTCACCAAATGTTAATGTATAAAAGAGCATGGGGACCTATTTACTTCAAGTACAGTAATGGGATTTGGAGATGGCCACAGAATGTTAAAAGAGGATGTGTACATCATGATACCTTGTGATGAAATTGCATTTGGATGTCAAAAATGTCTATTTTCATAAAAATATACTTTACACATAAACCATATTTTTATTTTTATACAAGGATAAATGACCCTCTGACTTCAATGCATCCACAGCTATAGCAATGCAGAAACTAAATCAACTTACATAGTCTCATTAATATTTTCAAAAAAACCTGCTGCCACTAAAGGACCAAGACTTTATAGCTGCTCTTCCATTTACAAAAATTTATGACCATGTCTGAATTATCAAAATCTCTCCACAAAAGCTTTTATTTTTAGAAACCTTCAAGCACATCCTTAATCCAAAGATTCACACAAAGCATTGCACCAAGAGTAAAATATCAAAGAGGAAATCAGGTTACAATTCCTACTGGCATTTAGCTTTCTAGGTGGATGCATAAAACAACTTTGTTAGTGCATCAGGCCCAAGAAGCTCCATTAATGTCAATGAATGTGAAAATAAGCCTTCATATATAGTGAAAAGTATATTTTTTTACATGTTATTGCAAGTATACTCCTGAAAACATACCCATTAACCAATAGCCAATGTCACTTTCATAAAATTTATTTTATCTCCAAGTACTGGCCTCCATCACCGAAGCAAGGCATACTAAAACTCACATTCTGAAACTGACTTCATGGAAAATAACCTTAAGGAAGGGGTATTCTTTATCCAAAGAGGACTAGTGCATGGATATTGTGTGCTCTATGGCTCCTATTACACTGTACAATATGATGTCAAAACCAAATGTTTATGAGCATCCTGGAACTGGGTCGTAATGAACAAAATGACACATTTTTTAATCAATTTGTATTTTTCATAGCTAACAAACCTGCAGTCTTAACTTATGGATAATTCTTCTAGTGCCAGCTGGAAAACTGGTAAAAAGAAAACAAACAAGGAATTGGTGGCAATGAGGTAGGCTGATAGGCCTAGGAGGCAACTGTCAACGTCCCTCGAGTATGAGTCAAAGAGATGACACTTCAGTTTCTTCCAACCCAGGTAACTTGACTGAGGGGTGGCTAGAGGCAGGCCCAATTAGTTAAGCCTGCAGGTTTGTTCCTAAGAAAAATATAAATTGATTAAAAAATTTGTCATTTTTTCATGTGCGAAACAAACCTGGGTCTTACCTTGTGGATAGACTCACTTTTGGAGGGAGGAAAGAAAGTCTGGAACCAACTGGAGGTTCAGCACACCTGGTAACTCCTCCTGGATTATAGAAGCCTATGGAAGGGAACCAAAGCCTCTGACATGATACATAAGTGAATTATTTAACAGCCAGACTTCTGGGTCTTCGTACAATGTGATGCAACAATGTAGAAGGAAGTTAAAGAACTATATCCATAGATAACAATCCTTCGTGGCCACCAGTAGTTTGCTATCGATCCTCTCTCCCCTTGCTGGAGAGAGGAGGGACATGCTTTTGCAAAAGTTTTATTAATCACGTAGGAATAAGCAACCTCAAACAAAAAGATCGCAGTCTCACCTGTATCAAAACCCGATCTAGCACATGATGGAATGATTTCTCATTGCCTGCTGGGTAGAGAAGAAGAGAAAGGAAAAGGAAAGAGACCAGTCAACTCATTCATTCTCACTTTCATACCATCATCTTAGGTAAGATACAAACTGTCCCACTAGGGGGGCACTGGATGAGTTACACAACCTGTTAAGCAGCCACCACCGGACCCAAGGAAAAAGTGTCCAAGAACCCATGGGCAACGTCCCACAGACAGAAGGAAGTGAAGGTGGTCTGATGTAACCAAGTGCCAGCCTTCAAAATCCTTTGAAGAGACAAGTTCTTTTAAATGTCAAAGAAGGGCCTAACCCTCTAACATCATGTGCTCTTGCATGCACTGTGTTAGGACTGCGGCATGAAGTCAAACCATAAGCTTGTCTGATAGTTTCACGATGCCAAAAGGAGATGTGATGTAAAAAATTTGAACAAGAGCTCATACAATATTAACTATAAATACATGATACAATCAGATTCAATATACCTAAACTGTAGGCTTATTAGGCCTTACAATAACCACATGCAGAATCATTATAACTCACCTATATGACCGTGCAAGATGTGGAGCAGTCACAAGCATGAGACCACAAACTCTGCATTCAGCTGGCAGATCGCAATATTTAGCAGTGCACTGAGGGCAATAGTAACCCCTGGTGTTAAGGGCTGGAAGATCATCTAAATGACTATAAAAAAAAAGTTTCTCTTTAATCAAGTGAAAAATATTTCTACTTGATAATGAACACCAGCAATGACAAAACATTAACATAGAAGGATAAAATCTGTAGTTGAAGTTAAGCTAATTCTGCAGTCAGCATAAACTAATGGCATAAAAAAATCATAATTTTATCTTATGTAAAAATCAACATCTACATTTTCTACACTTTGTTGTATTGAAAATAAATGTAGAAAAAATTCAAATTACTCTTATACTTACCACATGCAAAGGGCTGCTTTGGCATCAATGTTAACCTGATGAGGAAAGCCAACTTTGATGAGTGTGTGATCCATTTTGACAGATGCAGCAGGAGGCTCCAGGTGTTCATTAATCAGTTCCTTGAGATGAACATCATTCATAGAAACTGACATTGAGCCTCCTGTTTCTTGGCTAATTTCTTTACAAACATGGAGCTCTGCTGTAAGGCCAATGACAGACACTCGAACATTAGCCTCTTTGACCTTCTGTTTAAGTGTGAGAAAAGGACAGTACAGTAATATGTACACCTTAGAATAATGTGGATATACAGTATATATATACTGTATGTGCTAGTAAATTCAATTCATATAATATATATATATATATATATATATATATATATATATATATATATATATATATATATATATATATATATATATATATATATATATATATATATATATATACATAGTAGTCTCTTGACTAACCATATATATATATATATATATATATATATATATATATATATATATATATATATATATATATATATATATATATATATATATATATATATATATATTTTCATGATGTTGCCTTGTAATACATATATCCTCCTATAATTTTGACATATTTACTTTTTTTTTATGTTTTATGTGTAATGATAATGATTGTTGAAGTGTCGTATTTAGTTTGGCATCAGATCTCAAAAGAACTAATGATTAAATAACTTAATAGCATAATTTAGAATTGATAATACAATTTTAATAGTAACATAGTTTAGAATGAATAATGTCTTTCTTGATAAAAGCGTAGTATATGAACACGTGTGTGTCCAGCAAAGACTTGTATCATTTCAATTGTCATCAGTTGAGATAAGAGAGAACGCTTTGTTTTGGGTTGTGATGACAGGTTGGAATAACAGATGCCAATTCGTTCGTACGAGGACAAGACAAGTGATTTCATGTTGTTACATGTTTGAGTCACGTACGCCACTTTGAGAGAAAGAATACATGTCTTGATCAGTTACACCATGTTTTGTAAGATTGCATTCAAAACGTTTTGCTGGGATGACGTCATTTTCTAGAAATTTCTCCATGGTATCTTGCACCCAAAATGCTTTAACGACATTATGTAATTGTTTTACGTGTTACTGGAATTCTAAAATCTGTTTGATTCTGATTTCTGAGACCAGTTAGTTTGGTTTCCTCTCTCTCTCTCGTTCTTAAAAAAGATTACTTTTAACGTACTGTTTTGTGGTCACGTATTAGCATTAACTTTTGAGATCTGAATTTAGTAAAGTTATTTAGTTTGTAACGGCGCCTGGTAAAAAAGTGTGTTTTGTGGTAACGCAGCTGCAGCAAGAGATTTTAGAGGTTTTCACAAGTTTGTGTAAGGTAACGTGAATTTTACTTATTAATACCATGGCATGATAAGTTAGGAAACTTTGACCGAGTGAAATTGTTATTGATAAATCTTATGCGTATTTTTGCGTGTTTTTCTGTTTGCAATTTCTTCTTATTTTCATATTTTTTATGTTTGTAATGTAACATTTATTTACGTAGCACTTTAAATATTTCTTGGTAATTTAACATTACATACTTGATTTAATATTTCATTTATTAAGATTTTCTTTTCAAATCTTGAGTAATTCTTGATAGTTTAAATTTTGCTTAATTAATTTAAATTCCTGATAAAGTTTTTGTGAATTAGTTTTGTTTCATAATTTAATTCAAGAATTAATTAAGTGTTGTGTTATTTTCAAGGAATGATAAATTTTTCAGATTGTGAATTCTAATTATCAACTTTGAATTTAAAAATAAATTTTTGTATTTAATATATTTTAGAAAAACTGTTTCATTTACTGACCACCAGTGAATAGGATTGATTGTGTGTGCATAAGACAAGGTGATAAACATGTTTTGTTCTTTTAGTTTTGCTAAAGTGAATTAAGACCAGGGAAACAGTTAGAGTTGTTTGATGGAGTGATGCCCTTTTACTCTAGAATATTTCTAGTTTAATTTTTGATACCTCACACATATTCTGATAAACTTAGTTTGATTTTTCAAGTGATAAATAAGTTTTTCTTAAGGGATCACTGTTACCTTTAGAGTACTCAGTCGTAATAATTAATGTTATGAGAGTTCAGGTATCTGGCTGAAGTGAGGTATATTTTTGAATCTTGAGATTAGTTGTGTAATAACCAGGTACTTGATACGCATCATGACATTATAATATATATATATATGGATGTGGTTAGTCAAGAGACTACTATATATATATATATATATATATATATATATATATATATATATATATATATATATATATATATACACACACACATATAGTAGTCTCTCGACTAACCACAACCACCTTATCCAACACTTGCCATTATCTGCATGGCCCTACCACCACAATGTATACTATACATGAAATTATAAAACTTTTAAAAACTACACTGATGGTTGTTAACACTATGCAAAAAGAAGGAAGTGTTGGTAGCAAAGCTTACAGACATAAACAGGCTGGGAAAGGGTAATGGGGCAGGGGGGAATAGTTTCCAGGCAGGATGGGTGGGGAGGGGTTGGCAAGGCTACAAGGGCAGAAAGAAGTGTTAGTAACCCTGCATACAGGCATAAGCACAGAGAAAGGGTTATATGATTCTTATATTTAACTGAATAATCCATATTAAGTATACATACTTTGAAATTTACAGTTATTTCTCTATCTCTTTAATGTTTTCAGTGGCATTCAAGTCAAGAACATAGTGTTTATATAATCTCTGCAGTCAATATGTGAAGAATTATCAGAAGCAGTGCAGAACTGAACTCTGCAAGGTTAAAAACAAAAAGTAACTAATTTCCTTAATGCAATGGTCAAGGTCTAATTTTCCTGAACACAATAATCTACAACTAATAAGCCTGTGCTACCAGGGTACTGAACACTTCATGCAACAGCATTCACAGTAACTAATGAAGTCATACCTAGGGGACTGTAACACAACCCAAGGAGACAATCCACGAAATTGTGACCTAAGAATGTGGAAGTCTACAATCTGTCTTAAAATCCAGTGCACCTCTACAACATGAAGGTGCTTTAGATAATGAACTGCTGTGTAAGCTGAAGCATCATTTGACAGCCTTAGAGCAATCTTTAGAATTTAATCTTTTAGACAACAACATAGGGTCCACCAAAGAAACAAAGCACTGCCCCTTTTCTTGTTAATAATCAAATCTGAGAGACACCAAAAGTTAAAGAAACATGATATTAATGAAAAGGAATCAAAGTTATATTTACATATTTCAGTTAGTAGTACATATTTCTACTGCTTATCCACATACATGAGTGAAATAAAAAGGCCATAATTTTACCTTTACAGTATTTTCAATTTCTCCCGGGTCACAGGTTGTTAAAGCTGCATAAATAATCAACACCTCTCTAGAAGTATGTCGTGGAAGATGGCGCAAAGAAGATAAGGCTACATCTAATGCATTCTGTATTGATGGCTCACCTCGGCATGGAGAATCTAATAATTTTTTGATAGCCTATAAATACAAAGAGAAATTAATGTATGAAAACTTCCTTCATAACAATACCTTCTGGTTGCTCACTTGAAAAATAGAAATACTGTACTGTATAGTTACTAGACAAAAAGAAAGCATTTATACTAGCAGTATACATGCAGTATAACATTTCTATAATTTTCTAGTCATTTTCCCAAAGCTTGAGCAGTAAATAAAAAAAATTTTGTATTATACCACAGGTCGTCTCATAACAACAAATTATCTCAAGATTTACACAACACTTTGAACAATTTTCCTTGAACAGTTACAGTACCTCCATGTGTCTTTGGGGATTATTACTGAGATTACTGCATGGTTTGGCTGTTTTACTCTGCATTGTTATCAGGCCCATCTGACTTATTGGATTTTGATCATGGAATTCTTTGATGAAATCTTCCAGAATCTGTAAAATATTAAAATATAAAATGATGGGAATATAATTAAATCACATACCGGTACAGTAATTATTAAAGTCAAGCACAACTTATTTTTACTATGCCAATACATATTATTTGCACAAATGAAAAGTTTCCACATTTGGGAAGACAACAAAATACAAGAGAGTAAATAAAGAATGCAAAAATTATCAGTCAGCCATCAAAGACAAAGGATTTCCATGATTCTTACTTCTAATGCAAAACACATAATTCAACACATGGTTATTAGTTACCTTAAGTAAACAGATCTGTCTTGTAGGTTTAAAGTCTTGTTCACTCATTGCCTGAGACATGTCTAATATAACAAAAACATGACGCATAATTCCTAATCTCACACTGGCTTCTCGCTCTAATAATCTTCGTCTTCTTGCCCGCTGGATCATTTCTGTTACCGATGGCTCGATTCGGCCAGACTCGTCTTCTCCTACAATTTCCCTGTAACAACCATTGACATGTAAAGAAAATGCATACAAGAACTCAATCAAAGGTCTATTGAATATAAACATAATAACAGTAGAGTACAATGGTTGACTAATATGTGAAGTAGATAAAGGTCTGCCTAAGCTATTAACAACTAGTCAGTCTCCCAGATTATCTAAAATTTTTGTGAACTCCAAGTTTGACTTAGTAATTGTATGTTTCTTAGTTTTGGTATTTTTTTTTAGTTTTGTAATAAACCCCAACAAGCTCATTACATATAATTCTTCCAAGCATAGCTTCAGAATCCCTGCAGTTTTGCTGCACTGTGAACCGGCATCTCATTTGACTTTGTTTCAGTTTATTTCTAATGGGCTGCCAGGAAAACCCTATTATGTTTTCACTTTAGCCAGAGATGTTGCAGTTGCCAATAAATACTTGCCTTCAAGCAATGGGCAATCAGTGCCTTTATATCAACTGATATCAGCTGATTTTTTTGCCATTCCAGATTCTGGTTTCACAGTCCAATGGAAAGAGCACTGTTTATCCTTCTTCACAACTTATTGCAGCAAGATCTGAAGCAGGTGGCAGATGCAGCCAACTCTGTTCAACCTCCTCTGCAACTACCAATACCTCCTTAACAGTCAACTTCTCTGTATGGACTGATCACAGTGACAATGCAAGCAGAAGTACTCAACAAGCACTGCAAAGTCATTTTAAAGAATAACCCTACTCTGGTTACACCTTCAGACATTGTGTGCACCAGTAACAAGAACTGATGTTCCATTCATCAAGAGAAAGACTGTTTCAAGTTCCAGACAGGACACCACCTATGACTGGGACCACTCTAAAGCCAGTTTAACTGCAGCAGCAGCAGTCAGGCCTTTCTTGCCACTCATATCTGCCCAATCAGGTGAAAGACTCCAGGACAGCAGTTATCAGCACTGTTCGCATGAAGAAGTTGTTTGCATATAAATGAGACCATGATTCCTTGGGAATATGGTCCTAAGACATAGTAGCAGCAATGAACACAAGCAGGAGTTGGCTGTAGATGCCACGACCACTCAGACACAAGACTTTGTATCAGTAACAGCAAAATAGGATTCAATCACAAATGTTTTTGGCTGGGACCATGTTTGTAACAGTTCAGGGGTGACTCAAACTAGGATGCAACAAGAGCAGTGCTAGCAAGCCAGCAGATGCTTTGTAGGTGACCACTCTCAGACCACTTGCAGAAGCTTAGACTTGTGACTGCACATTGTGAAACAGACAGAATGATAACAGCAATAAGAACAGAACCTGACAGAATATTCTCTGATTCTGGTTTTGATCAACCAAATGTCACTTCCTATAAATAACACAGAGCTAAAGTAATGTTTTAGCAAATTTAAACCTAGGAGCAGCATTCAGATACACCATACTGAGCTGGTCCTGCAACTTCTTCCAGTGAGTTATCATCTTCAGTCTCATCCAAGAGAGATGAGGAACACTGATCTCCTTTACCAAGAATCACCTTGGTTCCTGTGACAGGAAGCCTGCTAACCTACCAACTAGGTCTACAACTAGGACCTTTGCTTGTAACTCCTGCTAAGCGGAAGATCTGAGAGAATTACCTACCACATAGTATTTTCTGAGCAGTCAAATGAGGATTTTGAGAAACTGTACCCATGGCCAGTCGCCATGTTTGAAAGGAAACTTACACCCACTGCCCTGCACATATAATCTGGTCGAGTCTGTAGAATGTAGGAACAAGGCCTGGAAACAAAAATTCCTCATACAATTTCAAACATACCAGTTAATGACGCAGGCAAAAAGATACTTTTCATGACTTTTCCAATTTTTTTGTGATCTAAAATCCTGGCCAATGTCTTACTTTGGAATACACAATTAATATGAAGTACACTGTTTGACTCCTCGAATAGCCTATCCCTATAAAACTGTGACAGACATAGGTTCCACTGATGGAAAAAACCTTTCTTAAAATGTTGTCCTGATCTAACCAGATCTTATCTTCCTAGCCTAACCTGATTTAAGGTGGCCGTACCCTGACATACAACACCCCCTCAAGTAACATTGAAGGCAGAACTAAGCAAGAGCTCCACACCGGGTATTACTTTGGAAATTGATTTTTCCTACCATATTTTTAGTTTGTTTGTCGTAATTAAAGAATTTCCTGGAATGCATGCATATGTTGTTACAGGGAGCTTTTGGTAAAAAGTGGAGTTTCCTTCACTGGGGGGTTCAGGGGGCAGAGGCCCCCGACTAAGCAACACGGCCTGCTAGTCTAGGTTAGGTTCAGGTACGTTAGGTTAGTATAGTTCCTTATACAATAGTATTCCTTGGCCAATTCCTTCTTAAAAATATGGCTCCCTAGTAACTTGCGAATGTGCAGAACCATTCCACAGGCTAACAACAAAATGGCAGTCCGGTCTCCCTCCCACCATTTCCAAAACCCTGCGTTCCTAAAGAGTCCCCAACCATAAGGTTAATGATAACTGACCGATAATAAACAACACCACCTCCATCAGCAACACTAAAAGTATAGGAAAAAACCAACTTCCAAGGTAATAGTCTGTGAGGAGTTCTTACTTAGAAACACCAAACTGAATATCAGAAACAGGGACTAAGCCTCCACTCATAGGTAGTGACAGAGGCTGCTCCTGCCATTTTCAAAACTACCCCTTGGGGCTTTGTACAGAAAATAATCTAAATACCCTTTCCTGGCGGAATGTAAAATTCATCCAAATCTCAAGTAAAATCCGTCAGAAAAATTACATTTTACATAGGCTAGTTACTCAATTAAAAGCTTTTATGTAACATTTACCGACAAGCTCTGGGCTAACCTGGCTATACTAAATTAAGCAAGCCCTTTCCTTGACTTTGCCCACCATGAACTAGCCTACGGTCGTCTACCCTAGGAATGAGAAAAAAAGGATACGCTAATAATGGGCCTAACGTTTTTCAGAAGTAACATATCTTTCGGCAGACGTTAGCTTAGTTTACAATATATAGCTTACCATGTTTTCTCGTATCCACTGGCAGCCCATCGATATTTATGATCCTGATCGTCTTCGTCTTGCAACATGATGCTGACCAAGAGCCGTAATCCGTAGAGTAGCTTTGTTTACGTTTCCGGATAGTAGTAGTAATTGAAACATACCTATGAGACGGCTCAAGGAACACAGTCCGGTTGCTCGATGGGGTCTTATTCTTGCTTGGTACATTTTATCACATTTTTCTTTGTATATATATATATATAAGAAAACGAAGACTTGTAAATTTATTCCTTAAAACATCGTATCAGATAAGTACTGAACCTGATGCTAACGAATTTAATAGTGTTAATTTTGATGATTTTATATTATTAAAAAGGCAAAGAAAACAAACTTTGAAATTGATCAGATGCCAATATGCAACTTTGTGGAATGGAAAATGTATAAATGCTAATTTCTCTGAGTACAAGTTCTCTAAATCTTAGAGCGTGGCTGTTATTAAATCAGTTTTGAAAGGTGAACTTGATTATAAAAATTCTTAAGTTCCTACAGACCTGTTTTGATATATCTATCATTATGTCTAAATATTGGAATATGTTATTCTTGACAAATCAATTAGTTACCTGAATAATTCGTCCATAATTGATGGAGATGCCATGGTATTTATGACTTGCGAGCACCTGTTTAAACTGGAAGTCGCCTGAGACAAGATGCCATCAGTATTGACGGTCATTGACCAAAAACCAAGCTTGATTGTTCTGTCTACATCGTATTCAATTTTACGATTACCATGAGCGAAATCAGTCCATTGTGGAATAATTTTATATTCTAGATGTTTAGTTGAAAAATATCGCCTCTCCCGCATAGGTTACAATTCTGGAGGATACATGAACAGATAGTGTCCGTTTTCTACAATCTTGAAAAATCTGTGCAACAAGCACTTGCAGACTAAAGAGCGCGCCAATCCCTCTATTGTTTCAGGACCTACGTGGCCTGAGATAAACTCCCTGTCAGTAGTGTAGGTAGACCTAAATGGCCAATTTCAAGATCACATCTTGGTTCTGTAGACATGATAATCTAACGTATGATCACGATACAGGTCTAATTCCGTTATCATAAACAAATATTTTAACCAGACAACTGAAATGGCACTCTGAACTTCTGTAAGAATAGCCAAAAGGGTTTGATCTATGTAAATGCATTAGTCTTATTTTATAAATCAAAACACCTTAAGAAATTAACAAATGGATGACCTGGAACTGTTAAAGATTCTGACAAAATTCTTTCAGTAATTTGTTTTTGGTTGAGAATTCGAAAGTCGGGGGTAGGTCATGTTGGTTATTTATCCAAGAACGTGGTCAAACGAGTGTGACCCATTTGATAACAATGTAATATCACGTCAGCTAGTGCTGTTTTTTTTTTATTTGCTTTTATCGGAATGATCATTCCACTTAGCTTACCATTTCTTACAGCTTGAGAGTTTTAGATACAATAAATCACTGAAAGAATAAGTTGCCAGTATCTGATATAATTATAGTATTTGCAGCTAGTCTTCTTTTCCTTTGATACAAGGAAATGATCCTAAGAAAGACGAAATATTCTTTACATTTATTGACTCAAAAATTATACGGTTCTAACTGGCAATGATGGAGGATGATTTTTTACGAAAATGACTACTAAAACGAATATCTTTTGAGTTTATGAGTAACATCACTGAATCTGTTGCGCTTCGTATAGTTATAAAGCCACGGTGAAGGGAGAGTCAAGTTTGCCTCTCTCAACTGCCTGTATACGGATTTCTTCGGGGAGGACTTCAGTGCTTCAGCGCAGATTCTAATATCTACGATGTGAACTGGATCTAACCTTTCTTAGGACGGAGTCTAATGCTGAACCGTATATCCGGATTCTATAATCTGAAATAGATAGAACAATCGCCGCCCACAATAACATTAGGGTTGACCTGTCAGCACTCCATGTTATATATGACAGGTATTTTTATCAGATTTTATATACGAAAAATGTGTCTTCTAGTTCAAGTATCTAAGATTAATTCTAAGAATCTGTCATTCTGTTTCTCATTTCAGTTTAGTATCATAATTCGTTTTCATCTGATGTCCTCTGAAAACAGGAAAATTAGAATCTTGCTGACGAGGCACAGGTATTTACTTTCTTGATGGCAATGTTGAAGATACAAGAACTGTTTGATTCCACTTGATACCCGGTTTGTAATGTTGATAAAGGGCATGATGTCTGAGTTCACATCGAAATTTTATCCACTCTTTCAACAGTTTCTGGTAGATGTATAATTATTGCACCCTTTCAGACTGCTCTATTTACCCGCAAATGCATGGGTGGTTTCACCCATACGTTTATCCATGCAAAAATATGCATTATATACCTTTTAATCGCTCACAGAACGGCTGCTATGCAAAATATCCCATGCACGCACTCTCTCTCTCTCTCTCTCTCTCTCTCTCTCTCTCTCTCTCACACACACACACACACACACACACACACACACACACACACATATATATATATATATATATATATATATATATATATATATATTTATATATATGAGGTGAGATACAGAAATACTTGGCTATGAAAGCAGTGCAGGCGAATATTTACAGTAATTCCTTTATAAATAAGAGTGTTATATTTTGTACAAAGGTTTTTTCATTAGGTTTCCTCTAGTCTAGATATCTCAATCAATATCACTTATATGTCTGTCACTCCCACATGTCAGATGTGATAAATGCCAGACATTAGTGCCATTAATAAGTTCCTGTGTGGCCTTAGGTAAAACACACACACACACACACACACACACACAGAGAGAGAGAGAGAGAGAGAGAGAGAGAGAGAGAGAGAGAGAGAGAGAGAGAGAGCAATCGCTTCAGAGAGTAGAGACGGGGCAGTGATACTTAGGCTTAGTGCCAGACAGCAGTAGCCTTTACGGGGGGTTTGGCACCACATGGCACATAAGCAAAGAAACATACATACAGACGCACAAGCCCTCGCTCACTCAAGCTTCCCCTCCAGTAGTAAAACAGCTCTCGCGTTGTATGTACTGTGTCCCGAGTGTTCCCGGCATTAGTTTCCCCGCTTTTTTTCTCACATTTTGCTGTGCATTTCAGTCTCACAGGTGAAGGATACAACCTATGTATATTTTCAGTTTAAAGACAGGGACATTTTATTCTCGAAGGGAATTAGCATATGGAAACATTCAGATAGTATTTACTTCGCTAACTGTTTTCCCGAAGTTCAGTGAAGCGGTAAGACCGTATCTTATCCTTTTTTGAACAGTTTATGTCTTTTCCATGTAACTAGCTGTTGAATATGGAAACAAAACGAATGTGAAAGCATCATAGGCGTCAGAGTTTGCGTCTTTATATTTTCGTCCTCTCGGCGTTAGCTGTGGTTGGAATGAGAAGAATTTAGCTGTGAAATAGTGACAAAGCGAGCAAACGTTCCTGTAAAGAAAAAATAAAAAACATAGGCGCCACGGTCATGTCTACTGTCGGAGGCAAGAAAGCGCCAAGAAGCAGCTCAGGGAGAGAGAAAGATGTTATTTAGGCTGTTGGTGTCTAGAGTGCCTTCTCTGCTGCCACCTCTTCAGCTAACACCAGCGGTCCCCCCTCCCGCCACTCCCCTCCATTTTTTCTTTCTTCTTTCGTTTTTGTTAAGTTCTTCTAAGCTGTTTTTGCATCTTACGTTGTCGGTTGATGTACTTGTGAACCAAGACTTTTATCCTTCTTGAATTTATTGGCTACTTCCTTTTTATGTTCTCTGAGAGATGTGTTATCTCGAACAATGCAGTTGACATTAGTCGGGAAACCCGCTAGTGATCATCATGATCGCATACATACAAACGATCGGTATTTTATTTATATATATATATATATATATATATATATATATATATATATATATATATATATATATATATATATATATATATATATATATATATATATATATATAGATAGATACATACATACATACATACATACATACATACATACATACATACATACATGCATGCATACATAAATTATTAAAGTTGTAGAATATGAAAGTGGCCTATGAATGAAGTGAGGAATGGTTGTCTTTTGCTGATGATACAGAAATGGCTGGGGCTAGGAAAGAAAAACGGTGGTAAATTGTGAAAAAAATTAAAGCATTTGTACACAATATAGGCATTTATGAATACTAAACTGAGTAGATGACGTAAAGAAGATACCAAAATGTAAGTGTTTTTGGAAGCCATGGTTGGGATATATGAAGTAATTGTTAAGCCAACTCTCCTTTGTGGAAGTGAAGTATGAAAGTTTAGTATATGCGTTAAAAAAAGTTGGAAGTGGTTGGGAAGAATTTTTTGCATAGTATATATGGCACAAGGAGAAAAGATACGGTAAGAAATATGAAGATAGGTGGAAGAAATCGTAAAAAAAAAAAAAAGATTAGCATAGGAAAAAATGTGGATTGGATTGTTGTGAGATGGTTTGGTCACATGTTAAGGATGGAGGATCGTAAGACAGTGAAAAGAGCGTATGGATGTATGGCGTGAAAGAGGTATTAGAGAGGAGGGGCTTCAACAAGGTCTTTAGAATAGGATCTCA
Source organism: Macrobrachium rosenbergii (assembly GCF_040412425.1). Lineage (NCBI taxonomy): Eukaryota > Metazoa > Arthropoda > Malacostraca > Decapoda > Palaemonidae > Macrobrachium > Macrobrachium rosenbergii. The sequence goes on from NC_089744.1 coordinate 42,488,571, forward strand.
ACATCTGGGAAGCTAGAGAGTGCACTGTCTGTCTGGGGGCTCGAAACGATGGTGATGAGAATTCTGTGCAGGTGTATGAGATGGCAAATGTTGTGGAAACTTTTTGCACATGCAGCTCATCTGCTATTCAGCAGGTGAAGGATGCGCGCTGCCTTGTCTATACTTTTGAGCCACCCCTGTTAAGGGAAACAGTTTAATGTTGAAACACACACACACACATAAATATATATATATATATATATATATATATATATATATATATATATATATATATATATATATATATATATATATATATATATATATATATATATACAGGCCATTTTCATATTCTGCAACTTTAATCATTTATGTATCCATTATCACACCTCTAGTATATTTCATCTATAAATGTATTAAATAGCCATGGAGACATAACCATTTTGCCTCAGACCAATTTCTACACCAGACCAGTCATTTTCCCACCTACAAATTCCACACACACTTAACTTCGGTCACAACTAATTTTAGCGGTCTCTCTCAACAATTATCTTTTATAACATGCATTTTGCCCTCTGTCAGTTCTGTCACATGCTTTTTCTGAATCCATGTATGCTACATACAGCTTTTTCCATAATCTTTCAAACCTCTCACATCAGTGTCTCATAAGTTTAAGAAGAGACTTTGAATTGCAAATGAATAATTGTATTTATTATACCATAGAATGCGTATAGTAAGTTTTATTAAGAGAATAAGACAGATGACAGAGGCACTGATAGGAGAAAAGAACAGAGCTCTTTCTCTTTCACACGTCCCTAGAGTAGAGTATCCCCTGATATTACAAGTCATAAACCCTCCTTCACTCCATGCCTATCACCTACCTCGGGTACAATCACTCTTTGTCCTTTTATTCCTGTACCCTGGTCTTTTACCTTTGTGCCGTATGTGCTGCCCAGTGTTAAGTTAGTAAAAATCGAAATTAAAAACTGAAAAATAAAATTCCACCTTTCAGTTTTATCCTCCAGAGGAACTCTCCCAAAAGTGATTTTCCTTAGGGTACAAAGTCACATGGTGAAGGATATTCATTTAAAGAATGTCGACAAAGGAAAATGAATAACTACTTAAAAAGGAAATCTAAACACACTTTAAATGGACTTGCCATTGGTTTGGGCCTATTTCCTTACTGTAACAATGAATCGTCTTTGAAGCGGTCCTGCGGTTTTGACTTTGAGGTGAACTGCATTGACAATGGACGTCTTTGTGCTTAAAATCTCATAATTTATACATGTATATGTATGTATATATATATATATATATATATATATATATATATATATATATATATATATATATACTTACACATAAACACATACACACCTAATATATATACACCTATATATACGTAATATATTTATATATATATATATATATATATATATATATATATATATATATATATATATATATATATATATATATATATATATATATATATATATGTTTAGTTGTATTCTTCTCAATCACGAAGATAAAATATCACGATGTACTCCACAATGAAAACGAAGGAGAAACCAGAGGAAAAAGGAAATAGAGTTCTTAATTTGTCCCCAGTTTCAGTTCCATCAGGCCTCTTCCCCGGAAGAGGCCTGATGAAGGCGAAACTGTTGGGACAAATTAAGAACTCTATTTCATTTTGCCCTCCTCTGGTTTCTCCTTCATTTTCATTGTGGAGTACATCGTGATATATATATATATATATATATATATATATATATATATATATATATATATATATATATATATATATATATATGTGTGTGTGTGTGTGTGTGTGTGTGTGTGTGTGTGTGTGTGTGTGTATATATTATATATATATGTATATATATACTGTATATATATGTATTATATATGTGTGTGAGTGAGTATGTGTTTGTGTGTGCGTGCACACAACTTGGAGCTATTATTGCTTGTGTTTTGATAAGTATCTAGGTCCAAGCACAAAAGGCAGTCTCAAAATGTCAGTTTATCTTTATTGTATGAATGACTTGAGGCAACCGTGGTGTCTGAAAATCTCATAATTCGCTGCTACGCGTCAGAACGCTCAAGCATCACCTTCTCAACACAAACATCTCATTCTTGGGGTGCGAAATCATCTCAAGTATCCAATCCTTCTGGCTGAAGAAGATTGCGTCTCTCTCTCTCTCTCTCTCTCTCTCTCTCTCTCTTCATCGTTGTTGACCTACCTCCTCTCGTGTATACAATTGAAATGTAACTCCTATCCGCACAAGAGACTCTCTCTCTCTCTCTCTCTCTCTCTCTCTCTCTCTCTCTCTCTCTCTCTCTCTGTGTGATACAACACAGTGTAGTTCCACTTCCCTTTTCTTGGATGGGCTAACACTTAATCTTATTTCTACATCTGACAAGACTGCGTTTTTAAATACGGTTTGATCGGCTGTTATGGATAGATATTAAAGAAAATTTCGTGGAAGGTGAAACATATGACTGGCAAAAACTAATTATATTCTAGGGTAGACAGGAATATAACTTTTGACGTCTTATGGAGTCAAAGGTCAAACAGGAATTAAACCGATGCAAAGGGCCAAGGTCACTTAACAATTCAGCTTTGGTCACAATTTTTGAATTATATGAGGCGAGGTCAGGGTCAAGGTCATACCTAGAAATCAAAGGTCAAACATGAAGTTAGTCTTGGCCATAACTATGTACTATACAAAACACTCTTCAGATATGGCAAGCAAACTCAACTAATAAAGTTGATGTCAGGGTGAGGTACAGATTAGTGTCAAGGTTACAATGAGTAGCTACAACTGAAATTTGAATTTAGCTGTGGCCTTCACTTTTGGAGTATGTGAGAGACTTCATAGACTTCACTGATGAATTATGCATTTGTTAAACAACGCACCTAGCAAACATATATTATCAGATGGCAAAATTTGAGTATTTTTAAATGGAGACCATCACGCTCAGATAATTTATGGGTAAGTAATTCTTTATGGCATCTCTGAGTCATCGAGAGTGATACGATAAGCGAAATGAAACTTCATATATCCGCCTTTTCCCCTTTCAGAGAGAGAGAGGGGGGAGAGGACGGGGAGTGGGGCGCGGGGTGGAACGTTGGGGGGGAGGTGCGTGGGGATTATTCCTCTGGGAGGTGTAACTCTCCAATTCTCAACTGGGATTTTGGGATGTGGTTGTTTGTCCTATGACCTTATTTTCGGTGATCGAAGGACTTCACACACGCATACACACACACACACACACACACACACACACACACACACATATATATATATATATATATATATATATATATATATATATATATATATATATATATCATAATTTTGTCGCCAATGTTCACTTGACATATATACCCCTTAATGGCGAATTCACTTGAGAATTAACTTATAACCAAATGGAATTACATATGAAAAATAAACATACAGTGTATATAATTCCCTTTGGACATGAATTAATCCTAAGATAATGTAAATTCTATATTAAGGATTATATATATACATACATACACTCACATACGCACGCACACATAATACTGATTTCAGGTCTAATATTCTGACGTTATAGACGCTTTTGTGCTAAGCAAAACACTAGCAGTTTGGTGAGGATCTAAATTTACCACCGTTACACTGAACCACGGCAACTAAATGACGAAAGACCGTGCTATCTTCCGAAAAAAGTAATAATTCGACTCCGCAATTTAATGATTGACTTAGCAAACCCCTTTCACATTTTTCCACAGAAACTCGTTGATATTTTTCCGAGAGAATATATAGTTCTCACGAGTAAAATTAAACAACTTCTTGAAATGTGAAGTCCCTGTGAATTTCATATTTTGTATTGCCATCAGCGTCACAACTAACATCTAGGAAGAAACTGGTATGAACGATAACTAAATGTTCCACTCGGAAGAGAAGGATTGTTAATCGTTTCGAACCCTTTGGTCAACAAGCGAAGATACGAGGAGAGAGAAGTGCCTTGCCGCTCCTCCAGAGAGTTTACAAGAGTTTAAGACTCGTGTGATCATCCACGGTAAACAATTCATTTCACTGCGCAATCGCCTGCATCATTGCATCACGACACATTAGAATATTGCTTGCTCCATTGGCAAGAATTGCAATACTACTAATACTGTTGCAGAGATAGTTTGCACGAACATTAAATTCTATTTAATTACTGGTTTTTGGAGACAGCAAAGGCACCTAGAAGACTGAAATAAAATTTTCGTTGCTGCGTCTGTCTTTCTCTGTAAGAGCTGTGTACAAAGCTGTTTTTATTCTCTTGGAGGTGATGATATGTCCTGGTCCAAATATGCCAGAAGCCACGTTATTAGCCATAATATAAATTACTGCAGAAGTTATACATAACAAAACTGTCGCCGTATCAATTTTTTATAGTATTTGCCATCATTTTTTATCATATCGAGGCAAAAATATATCTTTTAATGTGAGAATCCTTAACGGGAAAAAATAAAAATGAAATTGAAAATAAAACCAAGCACGTTGGAAAGATATATTGATGACTGATATAAGGCATTAAACAATGGAAAGAGAGAGAGAGAGAGAGAGAGAGAGAGAGAGAGAGAGAGAGAGAGAGAGAGAGAGAACTTCATTTTATTCCCAATATCATACAATAACCAGCCCTTCTCGCGAAATGATTATGAGAAAAAGAGAGAGGGTGGTAGGGTAGGAAAATAAAGAGAAACACTAAACACAAAACGGTGTCAGAAAGAAGCTACAGCTTAATGTTTTGAAAGAGCTGAGGACGAAACAAGAGAATCAGAACGGATCGATGTCTCCCGTAGAGCGCCGTGACGTCATCCTGCATCCGGCTGATAAATAAAAGTCAGAGGTGGGAGGACTTCCTCTCTGAGAACTCACATTATGAAAAATGGATTTTTATGTTATTTTTATTTTTCTGATTTTTCCTGTTGCTTTGTGTTTACCTGTTTTCTAGTTTGGATCACAGGCGTCTCTGACAATTTCCCCCCATCATTGGTGATTCCAGAGGGGAAAAACAGAAAGTGGGCACTGCTGTTGTTATACTTTAACAGCTGAATCGTGGACAAAACCTAAATACAGAAAACTTCCACACTGCTTCATACCCCTGCAGGAGACTCTCGGGTATTCCTTCTTTTTCAGTACCTCTTCCACTCCATCTATCTAACTTTTTAGGTCTTCCTCTCCTTTCTTCCAGCACTTTGGAATTATCCAATCCCTTCATCAGCTCATCCTTCATTCTTTCCACAGGACCGAACCATCTCTAAACTTTTTACCACTACCACATATCCTCACAGTTTCACCCTTTCAGTTCATCTGAGGACGTATACACTGCGGAAATAATTCATCACAGAAGCAGGAAATTTTTGTCTTTCATTTGCCTTTGTCTGAAAAAACTTCACTCACTTCAAGGAAAGTAAGTTAATTCAACAATCCCGTCTTACATTCCAACTTTGGGTTCCATAAGTGCTCCAAATCTCTCCTTGACCTTTTGACAAACCCTCTGCCTTCCTTGTTTCAGCGATTTGGTGAGTCACCCATTTCTGATCCTACCATAATCCGTTGTTTACTCCCAACTCAACAACTAACCACCTCTCTCTCTCTCTTTCTCTATATCTCTATATACATATGTATGTATATATAATACACACACACATATATATATTGTATATATATATATATATATATATATATATATATATATATATATATATTATACATATATAGTAACTTTATCACATACACAATTTTTCTGTGCATTAGTACGATTACTAACAGGACCTCCTTCAAACTGGAATAAATATCTCCACTAGGTACCATCCAGCTTGAATGAGGTCCTGTTAGTATATATATATATATATATATATATATATATATATATATATATATATATATATATATATATATATATATATATATATTTGTATTAAGAATAACTACCTGAAAATGCTCTGACCCTCCGTGTGGGAAAATTCGATGAGGGTGAAGTAGAAAAAGAACCAGTTATATACCTGACTGAGTGAGAAGGGACTACCAGTTTAGTACAGAGGAAAAGTTCTCTGAGTCTTGAACTTGAAGTACTGCCTTCACTCGGTGCTTGCCCGAATGAATGGCGTAACAAAAAGAACTTAGCGTTTTTAACTCTCCTCCAAACTGCTCCTCCAGATGATGCGGTAGAATAGAATATAGAATTTAGGACAAAGACCAAGCGCTAGGACCTGTGAGGTCATTCAGTGCTGTAAAGGAGATTGATAGTAAAAAGGTTTGAAAGGTGTAACGTGAGGAAAACCTCGCAGTTGCACTATGAATCAATTGTCAGGAGAGGGCGGAAAGTAAGATGGAAGGAAGAGAATATGAAGGTAGGTATAGTGAAATGAATGAAAGGGGCTGCAGCTAGGGGCCGAAGGGACGCTGCAAAGAACCCTAAGTAATGCCTACAGTGCACCGCATGAGGTGCACTGACGGCACTGCCCCCTATGGGGATGTATGCGGTATTTATCGATCGTTCACAAACCGTCCCCTTTTATTTTTGGGGGGGGGGAGGGTTGAGGCGTGGTTAAACAAAATTCAGACTTATCGGTAACTGATACGACGAGTTTGGCTGCACGTCACTGCCTCCTCCTTGGACTCAAGATACACACCAGTGTCTGCTTGGAAGTCACAAATTCAAAATTCAGCCGTTTTGATCAGTCCGCTTTGTCACTCACTTGTAAATTCCAGAAGTCAAAGTCTTCTCTTTATTGGAGCTTGTTTCTCATCACTTTCTCATCGTCTCTTTGTCTTCGCAAGAAAAAATAAAATTTGTATAATCCCTTTGGAACTTAATTTTCAAAAATTCATGATTTATACGAGGCGTTGTTATATGTGTGTGTGTGTGTGTGTATAAGTGTAAGAGAGAGATGTGCACAAGATTATAAATTCTTTTACAAGGTAATGAACATGTTTAAAAAACTATTCACATACACATAAAATATAAAAGATAGACCATGCCGAAAACGTAATAAGTAACTATTGAAACCGTAAGTAGAAAAATCTTAGTTTTGCAAATTTTGTTTGGCGTCATATTTTACTTTTGAATCATTATGAGTGCGAAAATTGATTACTTCTTCCAACTTAATAAGAGTGTCACTTATGTTCAAGTTTAGATTATTTGAAGATGAGTTAAAAACACAACCTTCGAAGAACATTTTTTTGCATGAAAGAAATGTTCAAAAACCAATTTAGCTGGATGCCAGATAGCAGGGTGATTAAAATCTCTTGTCACTTGTATTCGCAACAGCTACATTTTAATCATGTTGAGCTCTTTCTTGCACGATGCATTTCTTCCAGAATGCCACGTTCAAGGAATATTACAAGATGAACAGTTTAGTTTTGTACTCCCCTTTTGTTTGCGTTGCAGGTTACTACAAGACGAGTCTCGAAAGGCAAATTTTAAAAAAACAAAGTTAATTTTTAGAGATTTAAGCCTGTCTATAACTGTCAAAAATTCGCGATAGAATAGCAGAAGCAAAACAACTTCAAGGTAAGAGGGGCTTCATTTGTTACTGCTTAAAAATGTCCTTGCTGTCTGAAGGCAATAGCTTGGAAAATTATAGGCATACAAGTACTCTCTTTGTGTACGTACCTGTACTCGTGTGTGTAGGTTAGGATGTGGATGTATGCATTATGCATACATTAATACATGATTGTAAATATATAAATGGTGCGTAGAACCAGTGCAACTTTTTTATTTTACGCTTACCAGAGAGAAAGCGCCCGTTTGTTCATATCATTAATAGGACAAAAAATTGGCCTTAACAATCTAAGCATGTGCATCTACTATAGTTACACGGATGATAACTATAAAAAAAGAGTAATTTATCTTGAGTCATCACAACAAAATTCTAACAAGTTAAACACTTCTTCCATACAGCAGCGCATAAGGAGAATCAGCCAGAAATCCTCGAAAAGGCTTGGAAGAAGAAGAAGAAGGAAAGCTGCCGTTCTCGCTATCACGGACCCGTTCTTTGATAATCTTTCAGATGTGACCACAGGTCATCTTTCGGAGGTCTGAGGCGAAGGAAGTGACGTGACCAAGAATATTTCTACTCTGTTCTCCCGAGATTAACAGACACTATGGGATCGATTGGCAATTTTGCAGATGACTTTTGGGTAAGAACGTGAATTTTCTAAGGATAGATCTCTTTGGAATTAGCGTGAGAAACTATCCGGTGATTGCAAATCACAACATAACACACGCTCGCGCCAAAGACACACACACACACACACCATATATATATATATATATATATATATATATATATATATATATATATATATATATATATATATATATATATATATATATAGTTGTTGTTGGATGGGTAACCACCAAGAAAAGCCAGATGCCGTCGACACCTAAGCCACTTGAACACCAACGGGTAGGGTGTAAGGCAAGCAACTTCATTCTAAAATTACCTACTGAAAACGTAAGGGTAGCTTATTCTGGAGCAACTCACAAGTGAAAAGTGAAAACGTATATATATATATATATATATATATATATATATATATATATATATATATATATATATATATATATATTAGATAAAAGCAATTGCTTTAGTGGCATCAATAATTTTCTTGCGGGTATCTTCATTGATGCCACTAAAGCAATTGCTTTTAACGAAAATTGTATAAGAGAAAAACAATGCCCTAAAAGTATATACATATACTGTATATATGTGTATGTAATATATATATATATATATATATATATATATATATATATATATAAATGTGTTTGTGTGTAAATATGTAAATATGTAATATATATATATATATATATATATATATATATATATATATATATATATATATATATATAAATGTGTTTTGTGTGTGTAAATATGTAAATATGTAATATATACATATATATATATATATATATATATATATATATATATATAAATGTGTTTGTGTGTGTAAATATGTAATATATATATATATATATATATATATATATATATATATATATATATGTGTGTGTGTGTGTGTGTGTGTGTGTGTGTGTGTATTTTCAGTGAGTAATGTTGGAATGAAGTTGCTTGCCTTACACCCTACCTGTTGACGTTCAAATGGCTTAGCTGTCGACGGCATCTGGCTTTTCTTGGTGGTTACCCATCCTACAACTCACCAGACCTGACGTTGCTTGAGTGATATGTGATAAAAACAGAAGAGAAATTAATTCAAGATACATGAATTGCTGCTTATTGAATCTAATGATATACTTTTAAATTTTGTGAAATAGCAATTCCAAAAAGGAGTTAGTAAACTAAATTATTATTATTATTATTATTATTATTATTATTATTATTATTATTATTATTATTATTATTATTACAGAACACGGAAATCGGTGACTTTGCGGGATGGAACATCGTGCACCAACGCATCAAAGATGGAGGCAAAGTTACTCAGAATTACATCGAACTCCTCAAACAAGTGTGAGTGTTCTTTGTCTTGAATTATTCAGAGTGGAGGCTGCTCTCTGCATCCGGTAAGCTTTACAAAAGCGAGAGATATGATAAAAAGGAAAACATGAAAGGAAATGGATATCCTAGAGACTCAGGAGTTCTGACGCTGTGAATTAAAATGAAGAGTTACAAACATTAATTCACAAAACGTGAAGATGCAATTCTGCCATGTTCAGCATATTCTGCAGAACTTAAAGCGGCATATTTTCATCGAACTGCATTTGAAAATATATTTGGGTTCGGATTTTTAAATGAAGTTGAGATAATAGGCAAGCATTGGTCCTCCTTACACAATCAACGATTTTGCACAATATTCTTATGTAGCTTTTGCAATGATTCCTAAGAGCTAGCGCCTACTCGTTAGTGCGGAACCCGTGAAGTCATCTCGGATAAGAACTAAATCTGGTTTCAGTAACATCACTGCCATAGTCATTGTTTGTAGTGCACGAGCGGTGGTAGTAGTAATAGTACTAGCGTTGGCTTGTAATTCTGTTTTTCAGTTGATTTATTTTTTATCTCTTTTACAGAACAGCAGCGATGGAGACATTCGGCAGATCTCTACTGAAAACTGCGAAGAGCAGTTCTTTGCCAGAAATGGAACATGGGTAAGGTGTCTTGCATCAGTGCTACTGCCTTCTGAACTGAGTTCAGTTACTTTCTTCACTGCAAACTTCCCGATATAGGTCTATCCACTTAACTTTTACTTTCTCCTAGCTGCAATCTTTTATGAATGCCTATCCACCGTTAATTCTGATGTCATATGAAATCTTAAAGAATAATATGATTTTACTTCGTTTCCAAAGCTCCTTTGCTGTTATATCGTTAATATAGTGAGCAATGGAGCAAAATAATCGGTAAGAACACAATGCGTCATATCAGGGAGGGTGAAGAATAAATACTGGCATTTTCATGGAGAAGATTGTAACGTTAATGACTACTTTGTAAAAGTTATCTTCTACAACTTTTGATAGGAAGACGATCTTTTTTTCAAGCTGAAGTTCCATATTAAAACAGCTGTGTAGGAAATGTGAGTAAACTCGTCAAAAATAAACTTCAGTTCATGTACATGAGCAGTACCATTGCCAATTACCAATTAATTCTCTGATAAGCGAGAAAGCCGATTAATTGATGTCACATTGACAAAAACACCGTAAATCAAAAGCATAACCGCTAATATAAAAAGAATTAATATTCAAGAATAAAGGTGGGAAAAAAATATGCAAGTTGAAAATTTCCTTATTTTCAAAAGTACTATTTAACGTTATCCTGAGATGTTACTGAATGCACATTTGAAAAGCACAGGCTAGTTGACTGATGAGGTTAAGATGCAATTGACTTTTTTCACAGTAGACTACTTACAGAAACCTCTGTTGTTTTAACGAAGAAATGAATGCATGCAGAAGAGAAAAACAAATAAATAAATAAATGAGCATAATTTCTTTACTGTCGTAAAAGAATCAGACTTTGCACTACTAGTCCTGGGTCTATACGAGACATTATTATAAACGCGTGCAAGTTACAAGTGATACATCCGCCCTTGATCAACTTTGCCCTGTTCCTCAACTGCAGCAGTTACTATTTCACCCTCTGCCTACAATGTGTAAGAAGATGACTAAAGACGGTCCCGCGCGGGAAAGTTTTCTCGCATCTTTTAGTACCTAGTCGCGATACAACAAATAACCAATTTTAGTTCATTAAAAAGAGCTTCTACAGCAACAGTCCAGCGACAAACATAGGTGATAATATGTAGATTAATGTGGCCAAAATACAGCGTTGTTGGTAAACGATCGGTTGAACACTCGGCACCTAAACTGTTCGATGAGCTGTCCTTAAAACCAGAAAGATGTGAAGAACACTGATGCTTTTCCTTGTTGTTACCGTCCTTATAGGCAACTTTTTTCCTTGGCATGATGATTCGATAACTTTTACCATACAGAAATTATTTTATACATTTTACATTAAAGTTTAGGTGATATAGCATCTTATCAAATAAGTTGTTTGAGGGTATAGGTCTATCTTAGGCTTCAGGCTTCATTCTCTTATCACCAATATATCAGACATATGTTTGATAATAACATAAATTAAACCAATACTTGTTCCACCTATGAAAAATAGAAATATTTTTCACTTTGAATCGAATAATACAAGTTGTTTTCTACTCTTTGTTTACGTCATCCTCATTCTCACAGTAACATATATTTGACACAACCAGTAGCCTAACCTAGAGGCCTACTTACTAAGCATTTTAACTTTATATTTTGTAGCCTATATAAGATGAACGGTGATCTGATTTAGGAAACAAAATTACCACTGCTCTTACGTGTTGCAGTAACGCGCAGAAAATATTTTATGTTAACCGAGAAAGCATACCTAATACTAACAAGACGTTCATCTAACAACTATTTCAGTGTGTTTTAATTACCTGTGAAATGTTATTCCATTTTCTCCTTGAAGAATTCATGCGACGATTTCTGAAATTATCAGCTGCACAACATGCTGTTATGAAGACAATAATAATTAAAAAAAAATCACAGGACATAATATGTGCCTAATTAATTTCCTCAGTTCCCGGGGTTTTCGTTTTGGCTCTACTGCGCCGCCCTGGTGGCAGCACATAGTACTGCATGTACAAATAAGATCCACTTTTCTCCAGTAATTTTTTATACTCTATGGCCAATAGGCATATCTTCAGGGGAAAATAAATGACAGACGATCTGATACTGTATATGAAATACAGAAATCCAGAAAATGAAAAAATTACAGCATAGTTTAATTATATATATATATATATATATATATATATATATATATATATATATATATATATATATATATATATATATATAAAATAATATAAATGGAACACGAATGGTAGACGTGTATATAATTAACTCTGCGTAATTCACTACTGTTTTTAAGTCACATACAGCAAGCATTTCCATGACATTTAACATCGGCCTACTTGTGGTTTTTTTTTTCGTTAGTGATTCTCAAGATGAAGCCCTTTGAGGCGCAGATATAATGCAGCGGGTTCGAGTTTGTAGCTAAACATGTTAAATTACTAATCTTGGATGATTTGATGCGCCACTCAACGCGTTTCTGCCATCATTCAGCGGCTTTCTCAAACATTTGTATCTAGAAGCCAATGCTATTGACAGAACTGAAGTAGCATATTGTTTGTGAAAGGAGACTGTCTTATGAGACTTCAGTTTTGCCACCAATATTGGCTGCTTGGTTTGCCTTTCAAATGTTAATGAAGGCCACTTGTGGCAGAGTCTTCACGTAACCCTCGTATGAAACTCAGTAGGTTTTTCCGTATTTTGCAGGAAACTGAAGAGCGCTCTTCAGACAGCGAGGGTTAGCGTGGAAGCCTGGGGCTTGGATACCCTTGATGCTGCTGCCGCGTTATCTGGACAGATCAATTCTCTTTCTCAGCATCTTACTCAAGCCAAGGGAATGCGAAAGCGGGAAGATGAGGATCTAAGGTACGGCAATCGCAAACAATAATAAAGAAAGAGAGAAAGGGAAAAAATTATTTTTTTTTTTACTTTTCTCGATTCGTAGTCAAATTAGAATAGAGGTTATAATTTTGATAAATTTGGATGTTACAGATAGTATGATTGTGTAGCATTATAGTAATTTCACTATAAATATTGCTATATACATAACAGATTCTAAGCTTAATTTTTTTCCAATTAATAAATTCTATGCTTAATTTCTTCAAAGGGTGTATTGTTTATACGGAATTGCTTGTTCCCTATTATCTTCAGTTGAAAGTTAAATGTACTGTGAAAGCGTCTAAAAAATCTACCTAATCAAGCGAAGTAATTGGCACCACACGAACCCTTCTTTTTTTTTTTATCTTTTTCTTTATGTCCAGAATCATGACGACAAATTTTGCACTCTGTCAGCCAGCATTGTCGCAAGACGAACGAAGGGTGTCGTCTTGATACCAGTCGCCCATAAAACCTCCTTTGTTTATACGTGTAGGGGAGGGAGAAGAATGAACGTCCTACTTGCTGTCAGCATAATTGACAGAAAATGTAACTGATATCAACGTAATGGAAGAAAACTTAGCTTGTGCTAATGACGTTATAATGAGTAAAGTAAACTTGGCATGGAATTATTGTCCTCATTCTTTTCTGCTGACAATCCATAAATAGTGGTTTCAAATTTAACCAAGGACTATGTGGCTCGCTAGCTTGTTGAGTTTTTAAAAAAATTGTGAAAACTAGCAGTTAATCCCTAAGTCAAATGCAGGAGTTAATATAAAGAAAAAATACAAAGCACCGGGCCATTTTATAAATCAACCACACATACAAATGTTTAATAAATAAAGAAAACGTCCGCTTAAGACAGAAAACGATTCGAAGTGTGACAATCTGAATATTTGCGGTGCCTCATTCGCGGTCAGATACAAAGGTATGAGGATAGAAATGGTCATTAGGGGATTGTCCCTGAAAATTGTTTAGTTTAACGTTTTATTTAGTTTTACTATTGTAGTGAAAGTATTTTCTTTAGTAACTTGGTGTGCAGATAGTTTCCCCTTTAGTAAATAGGTGAACATTTGTGAGAATACTGACGTTGTTTTTTCCGGAAGACTCACACACACACACACACACATACATATGTGTGTGTGTGTGTGTGTGAATACATGCTTCTCTTTCAGAAACCAACAACAGCAGCTGAGTGACGCCATGCGCAAAGTTAAACAAGCTCAGAGGACAGCGCAGGTGAGACTGGAAAGAAAAATAGAGAAATAATCAACGAAATTAATAATCCTAATAAGTCCTTTGTGCAAAGTCCTAGTTATTTTGCTGATAAATTGAATTAAACATTTTTTTTACATTCATTTGAAAAAAGATTTTACTTGATCGATAGGAAGAAAAAACCTTCAAGGTGTATGATGACTTGAAATTTATGAATTTTGTAATGTACTGACATTTCCAAGTTTTGATTTTAAATGGAAGTCTTTTTCATTAATTAATAAATCATAACTCTATATTTCGCAATATATATTACTTTTACCTTGAAAATGTTGCACCATAAATGGTTTTTAAAAACGTTTTTCTGGTTTTACGACCTCAGCTTGACTTACCGATTTCTAAATGAGAATATTTTTGCCATTGTCTTTTTCTGTTATCTTACACTACCTCAGACCAAACTGAAGGAGAAGATGGAATGTGAGAGTCACAGGTTCGTGTTGGAATCGAAGTACGACCCGAAACAAAAAGAACTTGAGAAGGTAAGCTAGAATGAGTTTCGAATTTGGTTAAAAGAAAAGGTGTAGTATCAAGGGTATGAAAGAAGACTATTGCATATTCATATTCACAAATATATTCTTTAATTGGATGTGATATCCATTACTGATGCAGTCCCTTTGACCTCTGGTTGACTGGCCTTATTATGGAAATTTGTTTAATCAGCGACGTTACCTTAGCACATACTTAGCTGATCTGCGTAAATTTCGTAGAGCAAATGTATCGACTAAGAAACTCACAATCGTTGGTGTCCTCTATTCGCTTTCGCCGGTTGATTGCAGTCCATTTCTAGACAGTAACTAAGGATGCTTTCATTTAGTACTATTTAGTCATATTGTTACTTTTCAAAAAGTTTCTTTAGGCGGTGTCCGAAGAGTACCTTTGCCGGCAGAGCCTAGCATCTCGTAGCCAATATTTTGTTTTTCCGCATCATTGCAAAATTTAAGTCATGCGTGTTCATTAAGGTTCGGAATCAAACGAACGCGAACATGAACCACTTTAGCTTTGACACCGAATTGGCTACTGAGTGCAGAATTTGCGACAAAGTGAAGAAAAGCCCCGGGAAACTTGCCCGAATGACACCGCTTGTAAAGAAAATGCTTGCTCCGACCCTTAGGCAACTCAAGCGGAGAAACGTGCCGAGGACGCTGTCTTGGACGCCGAATTCCACCACAGGGAAGTAGTCGCGAAACACAACGAGGCACTGGAAGGATGGAAAATGGTCACCAGATCTTCAATGAACATCATGCAGGTGAATAATTACCAACAGTAACTGAGAAATCTATGGCTGCATTAACTGTGAAATGATTTCCACGTTTGTAAAGGAAGACAAAAAATATACATTATACATACTGTAATTTCAGGATATTGAAGAAGCTAGGGTTAAGTTACTCCGAGACTCGATGTGGTCAGTGGCTAATGTGTGCTCTTTATTGGCTGTCCATTGTGACCAGGTAAGGGCAACGTTCAGTATCGAAGCTTACTTATTCTGTGTGTCTGTCTATTTCTTATCGGGTAACGTCCATCGCCTATTAAAGCCTAGGTAGGTATATTTAATAAAAAGAAAATACCTAAAACATAGTTACAAATATAGAATTATAGTTAAATTTCTACTCTTTAAGAATAGTTTTTAGAAGTTCTTTATTTAAATCAAGGTATCATCAATGAGCAGATAACGAATTGCCCTGAGCATCAACACATGAGGATCAGTTCTGAAAGGTCACCGACTAATTTATATTTTATCCTTGAGGGGCATTCTGCAGAGAGGAATGTCCCTAAATGAAAAACGAGAAAACAATAATATTTCAGCCTTTTTCTACTTACGTGCCTTACACTACCCTCCACCTTAAAACAATTCTTTACCGTAATAATTTACGGACTTTCACTTGGATCAAAAATAACATTAATGATTATTTATTTGTTTTCTTCAGCATCAAGAAAATGTTCGGACGGCGTTACTGAGCGTTGACGTTGGTCAAGAACTCAACTCGTGGGTGGCTTTGCATAGTACAAAACAGAGACCACCTTCTCCGTTAGCCTACCAGCCTGTCCAGAGGCCAAGTCAACTTTCCACGCCTATTTCGACACCCGCCAACTCCGCCCGCTCAACGGTTACAGGTGAATCATTGCACAGCTGTAACAAAGTTGATAACCAGCGTCGTTCTCACAGCAAAATTTTTAATCATTCCTCCAAGCTGAGGATAAAATGACTCCTGTTCATTGTTCAAGAAACATCTCGTTATCTGTCTTCTTAACTGAATGCATAATATAGTCATATTTTAAACGAAATGTTCACCTTGTTTCCGTACGCCTTGGCTTAGTGTTTTTATCTTTCGTCTCTTCTTCAATCGCAGAATTCGACGGAAGTAGCACCAGCAGAAGTAGAAGTGGAACCGCAACCCCGGAACCTCTTCACGATGCAACGGTGCTTTACCACTTCGGAGCCAGGGTAAGTGTCCGGCTCAGCTCCGGAGATAAACTTCGATATCAGAGCTAGAAATAATTTTCTGTTTGTGTGTTATTTTGTACGTTGTCTGATGAAAAATATCAGTTGGCCTAGATAAATATAATTAAAGCCAACAAAAGTAAGCATCATCCATTTGAAATTCACAATTGTATAGTGCTAAAGTCATCAGCAATCTGAAAGTAATTCTGTCATATCAAAGTTAACTCTTGTTATATCATTACAATATTTTCCTTGTATCATAAGGCCACAGGTATTGCGATAAAATTCAGCATTTCTCAAATTAAGTTTATTTGTCTGTCTATCTACTTGTAGTTAGAGTTCCTTGTTATTTCCTATTTACTTAGTAGACTAGTGTCTTGCATTTTCATGTAGCGCTTCTTCTCATTTTCATTTATAAATCACCCAATTTAACATTTTAAGATTTTTATTTGTTCTTAGATTTTTTTCATTAACCTTTTAGCTTAGAGTTACCTTTCTGTTTTTGTTGTAGAGCATATTTTTCATCTATATTTAAATGAATGAGGATATTTTCATCACGTCTTTCCATATCTGCGAATTAATTAACATATTGTTCTTTCTCTTTTGCCCTTCTTTGACCCATCTTATCATCGATTGCATGTTTCAATCTCAATTTCCAATTTCAATTCATTGGGTTTCCTGGGATACTGTCCCCTTCTTTAACTGTATGTTGCATTGCTAACAAACTCCCAACACAGGTGTCACAAATTTCAGACAGTTATGATCACAACAGCACCAAGAACAAATTATGAAATGATGGCACTTTCAGCTGTCTTATTCTCAGTGTCATTTACAATAAAGATCACCAGCACCACTCTCTAAAACACTTATTTAACAAGTGTTTCCTGCTTGAGCTCATTTCCAAGTAAACTACCCCATGTTGATCATTTTGCCGTGCTTCCTGATTGTTTCCACTGCATCCGTTTTGGTGCTCATGATTTTCTTCCTTATTCAATAGTATTTTATTCGCCCATGTCCTCCCTTTTTAATGCACCTGCCACCCCGTTCGTCCCCTCCGAATCCCTCCTGTTACCCTTGCACCCTCTCGTGATGTTTCAGAGCGACAGCGAAGTGTCGCTGAAAGCGGGCGAAACCGTCTCCGTCTTGGACGATTCGAACGAGGAGTGGGTCTACGTTCGCAACAGAAAAGGCGCCACCGGTTTCGTACCCGCTACGTATATTAAGGTACTACCTCAACAGGATACGGTCTCTACGCTCAAAGTTCCTTGTATTGAGTAACTTTCTGTGACCTCA
>NC_089744.1:42509098-42516598 GCF_040412425.1 Macrobrachium rosenbergii
CTTTTGCTAACATTTCGTTACGTCTGTACATCTATAGATATTGTTGGTAGTGTATTAGATGATTCTAATAGACAGGGAAAATATATTATGAAATCAAATCTTGAACCAAATTCCCTTGCATAGAGAGTGAAGTTGGTTAATACCTGAAGATATGGTAATGCAGTATACTTAAAGGCTGAAATCCTAGTTCATTATCGCAAAGTTTATATGAGCATTATGTATGAAAATTAATTCACATGCACACACAGACAAAGACAAATTATATATAATATATACACATAATATGTACACACACAATATAATATATATATTATACTCACACACACATGTGTGTGTGTGTAAGTAAGAGTTTTAATGAAAAATCAAACTAAACCCAAAGTTCAACTTTCCAATTGTTACAATAAAAATAAAAGACAATGATGTGAAAACGAACGAGTAAAACAACGGAACAATGATGGAACCTGCAAAGGGTCATCAGCCAGGATACTCACAATAGCTGTCGGGTTGTTTATTGGCTGCCTGAGTTGGGGAGCAGCAAAGACTCTGCAAGTGACTGCCATCATCAAGATCAGACTCGCAAGCATAATCTGAAAGAAGAAAAAGAAATTAAAAATAACGAGAAGAAGAAGAAGAAGAAGAAGAAGAAGAAGAAGAAGAAGAAGAAGATCAGGAAGAGCAGAGAGGAAGAGGAAGAAGGGTAAACGAAGCGAGCGCAGCCATTGGCAGAACGAGCGCGAGAAGTTTTTCGAAGACTGAAAAACTCCTGCGCGTAGGAAGACTACACCCATCCTTATTAGAAGAAAAAGCGTCACCTTGATAAGTTGCCAGAAGACGTCATTATCGAGTTTTTAGGGGAATTCTTGTGAATTAATTGTCCATTTTTTCAACTTTAAGGAAGGATGTTTAATTCACTATATACTAATTGCTGGATGCTACTCTAAAAATGATTTGGCGGGCAAATGAGATTTTCCCATTTTTCCTACATTTAATTATGATTTTGAAGAAATTCTTCAAGATGTTTTTATTTCCTCATTCACCTGCCCTCGCTCACACACACACACATGATTTATTCATGTATGTAAGTATGTATTTATTTATACATACATACACATATATGTGTGTGCACAACTAACGTTATAAGAGAGAGAGAGAGAGAGAGAGAGAGAGAGAGAGAGAGAGAGAGAGAGAGAGAGAGAGAGAGAGAGATTTTATATTTCTGAATAACAAACAGGCGCTGTATGTCGAACCAAAGCAATTTACACCTAGAATTATATAACAACTCAGAGGAATGATTAAATTTAGTTCAGTGTCTTAAATTTTGTATTTGTGGATATGCATACATATATGCAGAGTATATATTATATACATATATATATATGTATATATATAATATAATATATATATTTTTCAGAATTAAGCCTAACAAGCGGTAGTTCCGAGAAGAGAAAAGATAATGGTCACTGCCACATTCACACTTAAACTGTTGAATCGTTGATGAAGCTGTTCTATTGTGAATCTGGCAGTGATCTCAGTATTTTCTTTTCGTGGACGCCACCCCCATGTAAAGAAAACCGCCTAATGTTGAATGTATATATATATATATATATATATATATATATATATATATATATATATATATATACATATATATATATGTATATATGTGTGTAGTCTATGTATAAATGTATATAATATATATATAAATATATGTATATAAGTATGAATGTATATATCCTGTGTATATATATAAATATATATATATATATATATATATATATATATATATATATATATATATATATATATATATATATATATATATATAGAGAGAGAGAGAGAGAGAGAGAGAGAGAGAGAGAGAGAGAGAGAGAGAGAGCCAAAGATACATCTCTGCTATATTTGCGAAAAGAATAAGCAGTGGCCTCTCTCCCTCTCTCTCTCGAGGTTAAATTCCTTATCTAAGGAGACCTGCATTCTCTGCTACGTCTGAAACGGTAAAAGTAAAACACTATTACAAATGGAATAAATATTCCTTGGTGCCTTCAGATATTTCAGAGGAAGCAATTTCTTCCCAATATCACGAGTAACAGTTACTAATACTGATACTTGCACAAATATGCTCAGGAAAAAGCTACAAGTACTTTAAAAAGTGGTTTTCCTTTCATATGGATTAATTTACACATTTATTCGTTTAAATCTATTAGACTGCGTTTTCTGTAATTAGGTGTGATAGAACAGTATTTAAAACTTCACATATGTCTAGGATAACATATGCGTTCATTATTTTGCCCCGGTGCTTTAAACATTGAATCCTTTCGAGTGACCAGATTTAACTCTCGGTGCAAACCTTCTCAAATAATAAAATTTTTCATCAAATCTGAGACTTGGAAAAATCCATAGGCATATATTTAATTTATTTACCATCCAAAAAATTCTTTACATCTGCTTATTAATCCTGACTATTTCTAAAGTTTAAAAAAAATGAGCGCTTCGCTACATGCGCAAATTACGACTTTCTTTTGGCGAGTGTCAGAATGAGCGAGAATCTGCTTTGCGTGGGATGTCAAAAGGCTACGATAAAAGGACAAACAACTTTTTCTGGTTTTTATGCAAAACATCCCGGTAAAATGTCTTGTGGCAAAGGTTTTACTTCATATTTCTTTTATATCCTCTAAATTTGTCCATGGAGCTGCTATTTAAGTTTGTGACGAATACAACTTTGTAACAATCTTTACTCTGCATTTCTTATTATCTTTGACGAGCAATAATATCTTTTCCCGAGCAATAAGTTCTGGAAATACAATGGGAAAATGTAAATCTGACTGAATACTTTTACATCATGCCGTTTTCTACAGCAGACGATGGCTCCGAAGAAAAATTAACACAATAGCTACTGCCACATGGGGTTCATCCACTACTCTGCAGTGAATTTATACTTCAACGGCAGAGTAGTGGATGAACCCCATGTGCGGAAAACTTCCTGACTTCAGCCATTTTATACGCCTACACAGACGACTCATCAGCAGAATATCGAATTCCCCTACATATACTCAGCCATGCGCCTCTATCTTGCATGTGCTCTTTCTTCTCGTGGATATCTCGACCCTTACAAACATCTTTCCCGCCACCGATCCAGCACTCTCTAGGTAATCCTCTCCTTCCTCTGCTGAATGACGATCTCTTCTCACAACCTAGCGTTTTCCTTTCCTTAATCATGACCAAACCATCTCAAAACGTCATGAACGCTCCTTCCTCCTACTCTATAAACTGTTTATTATTTTTACGTATCTCCACATTTCTCAGCCTATCAACTCTTCTCACACACACACACACATACCATGCAAATAGTTCATCTCAGTAGCTTCGACACCCTTTTCTTTAATTCCCTTTCAGTATCTACACTTCACTTCCATGACGGAGAGTTCACTCAGCAAATTCTCTGTATAATCCCACCTTGGCTCCCATGGCCAATGCAAGTCTCTTTCCATCTTTTGCACGCACCTAACTACCCTTCTTAATGTCTGTAATCTGTGACTCACCTCTTCTTGTATCTATCCATCATCTGTTGGATCTGTTTCCAAATTTCTATGAGAATCAACCATTTCCATTCTTTCAATATCTATATTACCAATAAATTCTTCATCTTCTGGTTTCCAGATACCCTCATAACTTTAATCTTTTTCATATTTGTCTCAGCTTTCTTGCTAACGCTTTTAAACTCTCACTACTGTTGTTTTTGCAGCTTCACTTCCCTATCCTCAATCAGCGCTGTAACATGTGCAAAAATTAACCCTATACAATTCATTCTCTTACTCTGCAACTTTGCATCTACATATAGTATCACTCCTCTGATTTCTTGCATCATGCCTCGCTGTACAATATTCAACTGTCAAGACGACTAACTCACTCTTGCTTCTGACCCTACTATACAGTAAACCAGTCACTCTCCATCTAAATGTTCTTGCTTTGCTTCCAGCATGGAAACTTTCACGTGTTTTCAAAATTTTATCTTCTATACCATTCATCATCAGTATCCTACAAATTGCCTCGTTATCAGTTCTGATATAAGTGATTTCTCGCTCAGTGTATGCCACATAAGGCTTTTTCCTTTGCCTTCAAAACTCGCATATAACTTTTTCATAACAAAGTCCTGATTTACACATCCTCGTCCTTATCGAAAAGGATATTGCCCTTCCCCTACCAACCCCTCTGTTATCTTTCCTATCAATCAATGTTTCCCTCTACACTTTCCCAGGGATATCAGTAATGCTATGCCCCTGTAATAATGTCAATAATGGAAATAATCAACACATTCCTGTGTGTAATAGAAGTATATTTCTAACTCTCAGTGGGATCGAACCCTGGACTCTCAATTGAAAGGCAAGGGCGCTACCATCTGACCCACACAAGTCATAAAAGTTGGAACTTGGTGGTTTGATTCCGATGTGAGTTAGAAATTTAATAATAATAATAATAATAATAATAATAATAATAATAATAATAATAATAATAATAATAATAATAATAATAATAATAATGACTGTCTTTTCCTCATCATGATGATATTCCTTATATCCAAATAAATCTCTCCTAAGGTTTATAAAAAAACATAATATTCTGTTGTATTCTATTTTTGCTCGAAATCTGAACAACTTTGAAACTAATCAAAAAGATCTGCAGCTGGTTGAACAAGCTTCCACAGACTACAGGGAATACTTGTAACACACATACACACACAAAAATCGGAGAAATAACGCAGTGGGTTTTGCAAAGTCTGGCAGCAATACCAGAGACGTCTAAACAAGTTTAGTAACTTTTTAATTTCTATCATTTAAAGAGAAACTTGTTATCTACGCGTCACCTACTCCGACGTCCCCGAGGTGCTAGTACTAAACACAGTATGGTGAATGTAAAGTAGAAGGCCGGGCGAAGATATCGTTTATTAATATAATTTGTCGACCACACAATATAGAAATGGGTGTATATAATACTTTTGATCCCCGATGGGCTAGTAGTAAACACGGCGTCCAAAGGAGCTTCCGCCATTTTATTACTAGCACCTCGGAGTAGGTGACGAGTAGATAACAATCCTAAGTAGCATAGTTTCGATTTATTAAGAATTTCCCAATAGAAAATGTAGTGGGAAGTGTGATACGAAGGCGCACTCGAGGCTCAGTTCTTAGCAAAACAATTAACCAATCGAGCGTGAATAGTTTTCTGGGAAGTCACTCGTAAATGCCGGTTCAAAAAATATGGATCCGCCAAAGGTGAAATTTGACTGAACTATACAGTCTATATATAAGCTTCACAGGAGTGAATTAGAATTTACTGGGTGATGACGGAATGTTGGCTGTTTTCTCCTTTTACTAGATTACCTGAGACATACACAAGGTTCATCAGATAACAACCTAATGTGAGTATACCTAAATTTTACATGTGATATATATATATATATATATATATATATATATATATATATATACATATATATATATATATATATATATATATATATATATATATATATATATATATATATATATATATAAATGTGTGTGTGCTACTATAGTAGGCTGTCTACCTGCGTGTTTGTACAGTTTCGCCGTGTTTAGTACTAGTCCCTCGGGGATCAAATGTCCGTAAGTGCACTTGAACACATTTGATCCTATAGGTAGACCGCCTACTATTAGTAGCACATCTCTCTCTCTCTCTCTTTCTATATATATATATATATATATATATATGTGTGTGTGTGTGTGTGTGTGTATGCGTGTGCGCACGCGCGCTCAATCCCAACACACACAGCATTGGGAACAGCAACGTTTGTATCCAAAATGAGTTATGTTGTACTCGTAATGTCCGCAAGTCATGCCTACTTAACATTCTTCTGAGAAGCGTCATAATTTGAATAAAAATCTAATTCTGAAATCGAGCGTAAACACGTCAAATATATAAATTACCCATGGAGGTGCAAAACACGTCTGCTCTATCCCAGTTCCAGCAGTACTAATTAATATCAGCTGTCCGCTAAGTAACTACCAAGTATCGACTATCAGTAATGCCCTGAACTTCCGGTTTTTTAACTGTAAAACCAAACGTTTCATAATGTTTAAACCAAGTATTTATAGTGCTGAATGTTAGTATTTCTTCATGTTAAAACTAAGAGGTTAGGGATGCATACTTGAACTTAAAACTGATGTGCGTAATTTCGAATGAGAAATTTCAACCAGCTTACTACTTTCCTTCACTGTCTTGATTGCCTATTCTTAAATATGTCATCAAGTGTTCAAGTAAAATGTAATACAGTGAAACAACGACAAAATTGTTAGGAATTCTTGTTGTTCATTAGACTGATCAATTCTGTATTGAAATTTGCAAGTAGTCAAGAGATTTTCTCATCAGAAACTCTTTGACATTTGAATGATTCTTAATCGCGTCTTTTAAGTGGTTTTCAAAGTCTTGCAATTATTCTGATACTAGATATTACTCAGTGTAATATCGAAGTTTGTAAATTGGATATGAAGATGACTTGCGGGTGATGAGTCCGTTTGTTAAATGGTCATTTCTTAGCTGGAATAATGATAAAAATTTTGCTCTTCATTTACTTTTGGGTAGTTTTAATTAAAGATGAAACTTTTATAGATATCTTTTCTCCTTTACGGTATAGTAATATAAAGATATAAAATCCGCTGAAAAATAAAAACTGACAGAAACAAGCGTACCTTAGAGTGAGCCATTGTGACGAAAGATTACCAGGGAAGCGAGGAGAGGAATCGGACTCGGACAGTAACCCCAACGACACTGATGATGTTGACAAGATTTCCCGTCTCTTTTATACTTGCTCGGAGGGACTCTCGCCGTTTGCCTTTGTTCCGAAGTGGTGACCTTGTATTTTGCCGTACTTTTTCCTTTCCCTCGAATGCCTCGGTTCGTCTAGGAAAGCAGACAAGGCTTTTACTAAAAAAAAAAAAAAAAAAGATCTAGCATTTATGAAATACGGGATTTTTTTTTTTTTAATTTGATATCAACATAAAGATTAGTCCTATTTTGGTTCCATAGGGTCGACATACATAATTATGGTCGAGTACTATTCAGCTTAAGTAAACGAAAAGATATGGAGATACTCTCTTGAAGAAATTTGTTTCGGCCAGAGAAATATTCACAGGATTCAAAGGTTGGTTAGATGGGGATCAAATATTCTGTAAAAAAAAATCACACTAAAAAGGAGATGTTTAACTATGATCTACAGCACAATCGATTGGTCATAAGAGAGAGAGAGAGAGAGAGAGAGAGAGAGAGAAAACAAAAGATAATTTTGTTCCCACTTGTTCGTAGAGAACATTAGAAAATATCCTTAGTGATCTCAAGACTCGTATTGAATGTCACCCCCTCCCCACCATCAAAGGTACGCAGTATTATAAGTGAAAAAAATATACTTTCAGTCTCGAGTTATCACAAGAATACTTCATTGCGTAGTGTAATTTCCTATGTTACTTCCGA
>NC_089744.1:42521598-42556598 GCF_040412425.1 Macrobrachium rosenbergii
AGAACAAGAACCCCAGGCTAAAATCCGTAACATTGTCTTTATTCTCATTAGCAACGTGTAAGTGGTTATGCTTAAATATATAACGGAACTAATCAACACATGAGCATGTCTCACAGAAATGAATATCTTATTCAGCTTCGGATCGAACCCCGGACTCTCAAACGAAAGGCCAGGGTGGTACCAGTTGATCCACACAAGTCATAATAGAAGTTGCAACCTGAGTACTTCTGTACCTGAGGTTTTTCCTATGCAGGAAGCCGCCCAACACACCAACGAATTTTATTTAACTTCCCGACCCATCAACGAGTCAACTGGTAATACTTCATTTGAATTACCCATTCAACGTGAATATGATGACACTAATCAACACATGAGTACGTGTTTCGCAGAAATAAATCTCTGAGTGCCCTGGCCTTTCATTTGAGAGACAGGGGGTTCGAGCCCGATGTGAGTTAGAAATTTATTATATATAATTAAATAATCTGTGCCTGTGTGTACCTAGCGACAAACATAAGGAAAACTATGTATGAGAATGATTATGGTGTTTTGGATATGTGTGCTTTCAAGATGGTAGCTATGATCTGTGACTACTAAGACCCACTCCCAAGATATAGGCTAGTGTGTATCACAGTCACTTCTCTCTTGAAGAGCTGCTCCATTTCGGTGTGAGACTTATCAGTCTTTGCACTGCGAATTATCCCATTGCCCGGAGGCTCTGCTTTTGCTAATCTCCCTGCCGGTGATCAATTTAAAAGTTTCACTTTTATCAGTAACAAAGCGCTATGCTCGAAACTTGATTCATTTCAATGCCGAGGAATGCTTGTCGTTTTGCCTTTTACAGGCAATGCTCAGGACATGGCTTTCTAGAGTCTCTGACTGTATGACCACATCTGAAGCGCGTATACTTGTTTATTCTTCTTCTTCTTTTTGAGAAGATATGCATGTGTGTCTGTAGCTGGTTTCACTGCAGATCTTTAACTGAAACATAAATCTTTTGGGAGGGCTGTTAACGTTTTCCTTTGCATTCCCATAAAATGAAAATGGTCAAAGGCTTAAATCAACTTTTTTCTCACAATTTTTAGCTCAGGAACCAACGGCCTTCTTGGCTGGTGTCATCAGTCTCTCTCTCTCTCTCTCTCTCTCTCTCTCTCTCTCTCTCTCTCTCTCTCTCTCTCTCTCTCTTTTAATGATCAAAGAAATATTTGTTGCTTGCAGATTTTAGCTCTTCGTTTTAACTGAAAATATACCTATTTGGAGATAAAAAGTGCGAGATAATTATAATGTTACCAAACTTGCTTCCTATGCTTAAATCCAATTTCAAATTGCAACTTTTCTAATCGCAGCAATTGAAGACATTTGTGAACATAAAATTCTGTCCGTTTTCATTTCACCAGCTTAGCTGCCGGACACCCTTGCACCCGGAACCCCAGTTTGCAAAGCATACTTTAATTACACCGTCTCGCTTGGTAGGTGCTATTCGCTCAAGGCCGAAACATCATTTACACCTGGAGCCATTACTGACAGCGAGCAAAAAGTGTCTTCCAAACTAAGCCATGTAAAAAGAGTGCTCCATATTTCTCTGAGAGATTCGACGTTCTCAATTACATGAAAAGGTTTTTCTGATTATCCCATATTGAGTCAGTCTTCTAGCATATATGAAAAGGTGTTTTAATGGTATAATATTACTTATTCGTCGACCAATGCACAATGGACGGGTGCCCCAAACTAAGGTAGAAATTCTCTTACCTAAATCGCGGAGTACTTGCTCGGATAATGAGTTCTTGGTCAATATAGTACAGATTTAATTGTATGATTGTCTACGGGCGTCATTTCAGTTTTATAGAGACATTTTGAAATGACGTGCAATAGTTGTCAGATAATATCTGTAAGGCAATAGCAAATGTTTATTCTCCCAAGGGTTAATGATGTAGATAACCTCCAAAGGTCTGGTAAAAGGAGAATGTAAATTTTAGAGTTTTGTTTCTAACAAATTTCCATATGGACATCATACATGTTATAATAACTCCTATACTCTGTGAATGTAATATTTGGTTCACAAAGTCATGAATACTGTTGAGCAGTTCTAACATACTGTCACACAAAACGTGAACTGTTACCGAGGTACCATAGCTACCTTAATAATGCAATATAGGGCAATAGTCAGCCAGTCAGATTCTTTCTCGTTCTTGTATAGGTCTAGAAAAGTTGATAAATTTTCTCTAGTAGCAATTTCATGAAAATCTGTCGGAGTAACTAAGATTTACTGTCCTCAAATAGGGGGAAATCGTGGTCTCTTTTCCGGGATAAGCTATTAAACTGTCTAATAAGTTTCGAAACGGATGAGATTAAAGAATTCAAGTGACACTTAGTACCAGAAAAATGGAAGATGGTTTGACCTTTTCACCTCCAGAAGCGCAGGAATCCCACGGTTCAAACCCGTAAGCGACAAAAAAGTACGCAACAGTTTGATCTTACGAAAGTCCTCCGTGCGATGCTTCATTGCTTAGCTCCAGGTATTTTTACTTATTTCCCTGCATACCCAACGGCAAGTAACTGTGAAAGTTTCAAGATTCCAGAGGGTGAAATTCTTGAGGAGACATCAAGTGAAATAAGAACCTATAGTTACCCTTCTTCTTCTTCTTCTTCTCTTCTTCTTCTTCTTCTTCTTGTTTCCTTCTTTCTTTCTTCCTTTCTTTTTCTAATCACAAGGAAATAGTCTGAGTTTCGTGCATATCAATTGATTCCCTTTTTCGATAACACTGTTCAATAACCATATTTTGGCCCTTAAGTAGCGAAGAATCATGTCCTTTGAGCAAATGATAACCGGATCTCGTCCTCCACATTAGCAATTCATGGATCTCTTTCTGTTAGTTTGTTAGTGATGATTTTCTGATCCAGGTATGACATCCTTACCATAAATATTATAAGTCCCCCGTAAATCATTCGAACTGTTGCTCATGTATTTTTTTTTTCTTTCTTTCATTACATGCATTAGATTCACTTTACATTCCGGCAAGGATATATATATATATATATATATATATATATATATATATATATATATATATATATATATATATATATATATATATATATATATATATATATATATATATTTGTGTGTGTCTAAAAAAGTAAAACAATTTAGATGAATCATGTACAAGTTGCAATTATATTCCTAAATTACGGAACAAAGAAAGATAATTATAAGGTCATGCTGCCGCCGACAATAAAAACTATAATGAGTCCCTTTTGCAGTAATTTGTCTTGAGCAGAAGAATTAGTGAAGAAAATACCACCAAAATGGAAATGGATCTCAGAGTCCCTTGAAGTTGTTTTCTGTGGGTGTGATTTATGACATCGTTAAATGAAATTTATCCCTTTCAACCTTCATGAGAAATTTATCAGTCATTTGGCTGCGGAGTTTGCTAAGATTGCTGATGCTTTTAGCTATTTTCTTTCCTGATGATTGTGTCGCAGCTGCGCAATGCGTTTGCAGAAATTCAACAATGCCTGAGTAAATTAATATATTGTCATCTACCGACCCACTTCAAAGGGCGAAGGAAATTCTTAGGGGCGGAACTAAACTACAGACCCAGCGAAGCTGCTAGACTAAGACAGTACCGGGTTCCTAATCAGGAATGGCACAGCTCCTCCATGCATTGTTTCCACACCTGTTGGACATAGATACTGGCCAGTCCTAAAAGATTATTAACAATCTTGTGTACTTCTCTCCTTTCCACAGGGGCAGAGCGTTTTGAAACAATGAAGTAGACCACATACCTCATCCATGTACAGGGCTAGGGTTGATTTGGGAATTGAACAAAGATGTCCAGGTAACTGAATCCCTGAGACTGTAGTGTGTCTTGTGTATATGCGTGTTTCTCAGAAATGACAGACAAACAGATGTATGCTGTAATAGTAATACACAAAAGAAATATACAAAAAGGAAAATGGAAAACAATAGGACAATACCCTGGTGTTTTGCCTAATAGAATAGAATATAGAATTTAGGCCAAAGGCCAAGCGCTGGGACCTACGAGGTCATTCAGCGCTGAAACGGAAATTGACAGTAAGAAGGTTTGAAAGGTGTAGCAAGAAGAAAACCTCGCAGTTGTACTATGAGACAATTCTTAGCAGAGGGTGGAAAGTAAGATGGAAGAAAGAGAATATGAACCGAGGCACAGTAAAAGGAATGAAAGGAGTTGCAACTAGGGGCAGAAGGAAAGCTTCAAAGAACTTTAAGTAATGCCTACAGTGCACCGCATGAGATGCACTGACGGCACTATCCCCTTATGGGAGATTTGCCTTATAAATGGCTGGAATTTTAGCGGCGCGATGATGCACAAGTGCTCTCAAAATTTTAAAAAGGCCAGTAGATATGTTTACTTTGTAGTTGTGTAAAAGTTAGGTGCTTTCCTTGCTAGGTGTTTTTCTTCCTTTTATTTAAGACAGAATGGTACTGAAAAGAACCATTATTTTCAAAACTTTCGTATTACAGACTTGGGACTATGTGTTCAATTCTAATCTGTTTGATCATATCATTCGATATCTATTAGGATGATGCATGTTCTACCTTAAGGTGTCGATAGTCAAAGGCTAAAGGTTCAGAATGTTCAATCATTTGTTTTAGAATGAGAGTCCCTCGCTCCAGGGGGATTTTGGTTAACTACCCATTAGATCAAACTGGCTTTGACAGAGACTGAAGAGATAAATAAAAAGAGTAAGGGAACTGGAGGGGGATTAAGTAGTTTATAAAACTGGTAGAATGGGACTATCAAATTTTTAAGTGTGAGAAAAGTAACAGAGTGTATGCTAAAAAGGTTTGCAAAATGAGGGAAATAAACGAAAGAATTACAGAACAGGGAAAAGCAATAACAGTTTATAACAAATATCGAAATGGAACTGAATTTTGTTAGATGAAAGAGAGCCAGTAACAGCTGAGTGAGAGCACTAGCCTAGAAGGAACGAAAGGTCAAGTCATTGAAGAACAATGAAAGAGAAAAAGAGTGAGGAAGATACACGTAATAAGAGCGGTAACTTCGAAAACTAGTATCTCTAAACAGAAATGGTAGAATATTATCTAGAAGAAAAGTAAACATTCAGGGCAGTTAACTGGTGAGAGTGATTTTAATTAGACTTAAATGACTGCAGGAGGAGAGGATGCGCGAGGAAGGGGAATGTCCAGATGGGCTCACGATAAAGCCGACGATGACAATGTAATAGAAAGTAAGTTTACAGTGTGTGACGATTGTGGAGGAGTGAGTTTAATGTCCCTTGGTTCTGAGATTACGGCTTTGATTTGAATGAAGTTGCTGAAAGGGAACTCGTCATATATCTTAAAAAACTCAAGGCTAAGTTTTACGAAAGTCAATTCGGCCGATGTCGATAGTGCGTATGTGAAATAATACACAATAATGGAATTTTTCATTTATCGCGTCAGATTTAAAGGGCATTTTAACAACTGTATAAAAGCAGTGCAGTCTAGAAAGTGGTATATGAAGATTTACGAGGCGGAGACAAACCTGTGTTAATATTTAAGATGAATATCAGTAGAGAGACTCAGTGAGAGCAACGTAAGAAGGGAGATAAGAACGGAGTCACTTTCCTTCTTGTTAAAGATAAAAATTATTCAGATATGCTGGAGGCCGGAGAAGTAGAAAATCGAATAAATGACTGATATTTGATGAAGTGGGAGAAAGTCTTTCGTCACTGTTGGTCCCATCCAACTGTCAGTAATTTCACCTCCATGTGCGGTGTTATGTCCCCGTATCCCAAAAACTGGGTCCCTAGTCGAGTGAGCGACAACATCAGTGAGGATCTCATTCTTTTACCTATTTCCATTTTCATTTGGGTAACTTCTCGACATCCTTAACATTCAGTTCCTTTCACTTTATATCCATAATACACAATATATATATATATATATATATATATATATATATATATATATATATATATATATATATATATATATGTGTGTGTGTGTGTGTGTGTGTGTGTGTGCATGTGACAACAGGCAGACAGAAGTAAAAACAAAAGCAACTAGAACAAACGTACACGGCGTGGCCAGGTAATTTACCTGGGAGGGGCGGTTGGGAGTGGGAGGAGGAATCTGTGCATGGAACCTAATGAGCTTAAGATGTTCTAAAATAATACATTTTGAGGTTTCAGAACTTCGTGTGATCTCGGTCACTCAAAAAAATATTGAAAAGTCAAAATATAGCCAATGACAAGCGAAGCGGATAGAGGTTCGGGACGATTGATCAAATGACAATTTGTCCAAATAACGATTTGTCGAATGATAGTTTCTCCAAAAGACAGATAGTGCAATGGCCCATTATTCGAATCAGGCAGTCGATTATATATATATATATATATATATATATATATATATATATATATATCTGTTTGCGTATGTGTGCTGTATGTCTGTAAAGTAGAGATCTACACTTGGAAATATAAATGGAAATAAAGTAAAAATCTATACACGCTGCAAAACAATTTTTACACTGAGAGTAATATAAAATGTTAATAAATAAACTAAAACTAACAGAAAAAATCTTAAATTGTGAACTATATCGTAGGGCACTCTAAGATATGATGTTTGGTGTCTTCTTGTAATATTGTCAACATGCTTCTTCGCCACTTCAAATCCGCCGTCGGTATGTTTGTTCTTTTCGCGTCCTGGTTATTGCTCCAGAAGGTGTACCCCTCTACTCTTCAGATGACTAACCTGAATTTGTGACCTCAAGATGGGTAGCTTTGGTACTTTTCTTGGGAACGCCTTTCGTGATGCTTCCCGATTTATGATGTCGTACTAGAGTTGACTTGAATATCGAAGTAAACGTCTCCTGGGCAGAAAGAAAATATACTATAACTGGCAGTTCATTATACAAAACCTATACCAAATCTAATCAGATACAAGTAATATTTATAAAATTCAGTGTAAAGCATATTGTGTGAGCATTGCGCTTGTAGTTTCGCTCTCTTTTTTTTAGCGGATTGTGTACAAACTTACAGTAGGTGTTTGACAACCTCCTCAATATACTGCTCAAGTCAAGTCATTATCCTGCTGCCGTAGCTTGTAGCCTGGGAAAGAAGGAAGAAGTGATATGATCATCTCTATCTTCGCAATTACGAGGTATAGCTTTCCAGTTTAGGTAGCCGTGTTGTATTGGCTGTAAAAGCGTCAATGTAGCTTAGGCTTGGTAGGCTAGTACCGGTTATGACAAGGTTACTTTCCCACATGGAGTGTTTGGTTTCTTGCCTGTGTGATTTGCTGCTGTACCAGGGATTATAGTTTAAAGTTGTCTTTTGCATTATCTAGATTTTGACTATTGTCATCTTTTTATAAGAGTGATTGTATTATTATGCTGAATGCGTGTATTGTTTTGTCGACTGCCTGAAGTTTCTTGGTTTTGCAACTGATATCTGCCGTGATTTTAGCAGATTGCAGAGTGCCTACTATAGCCTATGGTTTTCATTAACTATTTAAGTTATAGTTTATTATAATAGGTTATACAGTGTTCATGGACCACCTACAGATTAGAATTGATCCTTTTAACTCTCGAAGATTTCGGTTGAACTTTGGTTGGTTAAGTTTGTTGGAAGCAAATGTTGCTTTTATGTCAAAAACAGAGGCAGACCGAAAAAATTTCTTGTCGACGTTAATTGCAGTGCTAGGGAATATTTGTGCACCAGACTTACCGCAAACTAAATTGTATGATGAATTGAAAACTTTGGGTAAAAATGCAAATAAGACCCAGTTTGCACCATAGTTTGCTGGCTTTCCAGCAAGAGAGAGAGAGAGAAAAAAACGTGATTCATTTCAAGAATTGTATGCTGATCTTAAGTTTTCTGAGAGATAAGTTGTTCATGCCTTTAGAAAATGAAATCTATTTTGCAAATTAGTGGCAGAGAAGAGTTTTGAACCTTGAAAAGGCTCTCGTTTCCGAGATATGTTCCGACACAGGTTATATCAGTTCTAAGAAAATCAGTCTCTTGTAAGGATTATGGATTTCCTCATGGGATTATGAATTAAGAATATGATTTGCAATCAATGCAAGAGAAAAGGACACTTGAAAGAAGTGTTTAAGTTCACATCAAAGTGTAATAATGATGAGAAGGCAACTCCTCAGAAATCAGTGCAAAAATCAATACAAAGAAAGAAAAAAGAAACATTGTCTAAAAAAAAATAATAGATGATGTAGGTGTTTCAGTGAAAATGTTAGGGAGCAGCTTTTATCAGTTAACGCTATTAAAGTAATGAAAAAGGATGTTCTTAATATCCTCTTAAAGGGCAAACCCCTTCCTTTCGAGGTGGATTCTGGTGTTGTTAGCTCTATATCTGTAGATCGGTCTCTTGCATTAGGTTCAACGATTGATGACTAAGAAAAAAACGATAAAGATTTTTTATATTGAAGGAAACAATAATTCAAATCTGTGTTGGAAAGGTATTGATGCATTGTTTAGGGTAGATATCATTATTTGGAGTGCGGTAGATTTGTTTAATGGTTATAAAGTCTGTTGGTTTTGTTGCTAAAATTAATGCTAGGAAGGATTCAACTCTACCGAACTGTTCCATAGCACTGTAAGCCAATGGTAGAGAATGCTTCGCTTATGGGATAAAAGATATACTATGTAACATTTTGGGCATTTTAACAAATTTCGTCCCCCGATAACACGCCAGTAACTCTTAGTCGACTGTAAGACTCAATGTTCTCCCAAAAGAACACTAGCATTATCATTTCAGTAAGGAAATTTTTAGATATTCATGATAACCGTCTCTCTCTCTCTCTCTCTCTCTCTCTCTCTCTCTCTCTCTCTCTCTCTCTCTCTCTTAGTTTTCATCTACGAAAGGGAGGTTGAAAGTCTGAATACCACACTGCTTTATATGTACATGGTTATATACCTTTCATTGCCCTTAAAAATGTGCACGCTTCAAAAGAAATAGTGAAAACCTTTGGACTTGTAGGTGATGATCAAGAAATCGCAGAGGTATATGCAATTCTGAGCTCGCAAGTTCTTTACTTCCTGCTAACCATATCGTCCCTGGTTATAATTTTTTTTTTTTTTTTTTTTTTTACAGATTGCTCATATGAGCCATTCCTAACGAGGTAATTTACAGGAGACCGAGAAATTAATTTATAAAATAGAAATGAACCTCAGATTCAATGAGAGCAAGTTCTCTCGAAGAGAATATAGCAGAACTTGAATGTACATCGTCCCTTACGAAACGAAATGAACACATTCATGATAATCCCAGAACATATACTCGAATACGAGCATATTGCTAAGGGTAATGGAATATGAAAGAGCAAGGTACACATCTGTCGGTTAATGATTATATTGGGCATGTAAAAATATGTGGGAACTGCTGTGCATCTCGAAAATACGGTTTAAAGACTAATGAACAGAATCTTGGACATCTCAGCATAAACAATACGGTTTAAAGCCTTAAGAACCAGACAATGTTTGTCATACACATAACTGACGAACTGTAGCCCAGTAAAATCAGGGATTTAATGCTATCATGGTAATTTTAGCAACAAGATCGCTCTTTGGCGCGCTCCGGGAAGCATTAGCTCTCCAGCTCGAGCAAGCGCTATTAAGAGTCGTAGACTACGAGAAATACTGGAAATTTACGTAAGCAGTAATGACTTCCCTATTGCAAACTTCGGCAGTAAATTCAGGCGGCGTTGCGAGGAAACAAACGCCATCTTCATTATTTGGTTCAGTTTCCCATGAAGCCCCTGTTGCATGATTCACCGAGAGGGGAGACATCTTCTAAGTTGACAGGAATTAAACTTCGTCCTTCAAATTGATATTTGAAAAGATTCCAAAGCCATCGACGTGTCGAGGGCTGGTACCCTTTTCTTAATGAGTAATGATTTTTATTAATATTGAGACTGCTATTGCTATTGTTATTGCAGGGGCGTATCTACTGTAATGCCTTTGGCGTTGTCATTGTATTGATTTGCAGTTTTTATTTTGTCTTGATTATCATTAGTTCCATTATCGTCGCTATTGTTGTTATTATCGTGGGTAAAGCTCTCATGACGCCTTCAATCAGATCGTGTGACACCGAGGGTCACTTTTTCCCTGGGCTTCCTCTTCTCCTGAAACCGAGGTGAAATAATTGCTCTCACGACCAGTGGTGATTTTCTTGGGGGGATTTAAAATGAAGGTTTTCTGGGAAGGTAGCTAAGGTGAGACGAACTCTCTCTCTCTCTCTCTCTCTCTCTCTCTCTCTCTCTCTCTCTCTCTCTCTCCTCTCTCTCTCCCCCCTACAAGAAGATACCACTTACAATGTGTCTTGCATGGCGCACTGTACGTAATACAAAGGCTTTGTGCAGTATCCCCACTTCGGCGCCAGCAACATTGCTTTCTGACTTTTACCTTTCATCCATTCCTTCAGTCTTCCTACTTGGCTGTCCAACTTCCTTAACTTTACCTTGCTCCAGTTTTCACTTCTTTGTCAAAAATCCTTCGGACTAAACCTAAGGAAGTCTAGACGTGTGACTCGGTGGTCCCTTTAAACTAATTTACCTTAATAATAATAATAATAATAATAATAATAATAATAATAATAATAATAATAATAATAATAATAATAATAATAATCTTGTCTCTCAAATATACTGTAAGGTTGGATGTCAATTCATAAATACTGGTATGCAATAGGAGCTTACTTGTATATAAGCATCATACATTTTATGTAGAGCAAATATTAAAATTAGATATAAAAAAAATCGATGTCTTATTAACGTGACACTTTAATAATGGTAATAAGAATGAAGAAGAATGTATCATTTTAAAACCAACTTTGTTCCCCTCCACTTTCAAAGATTACTCACATGTCTGTGGGTGCGTAATTATCTAATTTCTAGAAACATGAATTCACTTAATTTTCAAAACATTGTGATAAAAGACAACATGGTATCGTAAGATGAACATCGTGATTTAGCTTTGTATCCACCTGTTTAATCTCTCACTCACCTTCTTTAAGTAGTCCGTTTTGTCTGAAATATTCGCGGGGAGGAATCCTTTTTAGGGAATCAACCAGCCGTCCTTGCTAAACCACGAGCCATCACGAAAACATTTAATGACAATGTTATTTTTAATGATGGTGTTGCTGGAGGCTGAAGGTGCCATTGCCAAGCTGATCGACATATTCAACGAGGCTTGAAACAGCCAGATTGATACAGACGCCATGAACGTTTCCTCCGTGTCCCTTGCTTGTGTTGGCGTTACTGAATGTTCTTTGCAGTCCCCCTTCTTCTCTCGACTGTTTTATTATATTATCCGTTTTTATTTCAACAGTTGTTACTGTAAAAATTCATTTTTCCTCGTGCAACTCCTTCCTCCTTTTGGAATTACTATTATTATTAGTACTATCCTTCAAAATCAGATCAATAGGGTTACTGTAATCAAACAGAACGGAAGAATCTCCCACCTTTCATCAACATCGTCATCTCATAACGATGTCTGAGATACTAATGATACCTTTGCGGTATTTTTTTCCTCCGGCAACCTTCACCGCTTAGTGAAAACGTCCAGTGGCTAAGTAGACACCATTTACGTAAGGAAAACTTTAAAAAAATGGACAACAAAAAATGTATTGTTCGCAGAGAGTAATTGCGGATGAAGTCTTGTTTTTGGCTTCTTGCAACTGACCACTGGGAAGTGCCACTTGGTGGTTAAGTGACATTTTTTCCCTTCTGGTGGGAAGGTAGCGGTAAAATTACGACCCTCTGGGTTTTAATAAAAGGGAAAGGAAATGAAGATGATGTAAAGATGCAAAATAAAAACTAAAGCGGTCGCATTTACATGTACCTCACATGCATGTGAAGAGTTAAAGTTTTTCCTCATGACTGGAACTGAGCTCACAAAAATCCTTATGCACTGGTAGTTGTTTGTATGTGTGTGGTGTTATGAGTGGAAATATACACATGCGCTTGCACATTTTTAAATGCGCATAGAAAGAAATGCCTGGAGTAGACTATAATTTACCATTCAGCTAGGAAAGCACGTATTTATAGCACATTTAGGAAAATGGGCCCTACGATATTTAACCCCTGTGCCGGATTACCATAATATAAATGATGCAGCTGAACCAGTGTCCCAGAAAAGAGGGAACCCTACAATAAATAAATAAAAAATAATAACAGTGAAGTGTTGTTATTTACATTATTATTAATATTATTAATCTGGTTTTATCATATCCAGCCGTTAGACAATGGAAGGGAGGAGGGGAAACCATTAGTGGACGGTAATCAGGATATTAGATAGCTTTAATCCCGCTCCATCTGGTCTTATGTGTGTACCAATATACAGTATACTGTACGATTTGTGTTTAACAGCAACAGTCTACGGATAATAAATCCTCGTTTAAATTCTGTCGTCCAGCGGGATATGTGCAAGATATTGTGTGGGGATCCTTGAAGAGGGAATGGGTGAAGGGATCCTTGATGAGGGAATGGGTGAAGGGGTCCTTGAAGAGGGAATGTGTGAAGGGATCTTGAAGAGGGAATATGTGAAGGGAGAAGGGAATGGGTGAAGGGATTCCTTGAAGAGGGAATGTGAAGGATCCTTGAAGAGGGAATGTGAAGAGATCCTTGAAGATTGAATGTGTGAAGGATCCTTGAAGATTGAATGGTGTGAAGGGATCCTTGAAGAGGGAATGGGTGAAGGGATCCTTGAAGAGGAATGTGTGAAGGATCCTAGAAGAGGAATGTGTGAAGAGGTCCTAGAAGAGGGAATGTGTGAAGGGATCCTAGAAGAGGGAATGTGTGAAGGATCCTTGAAGAGGGAATGTGTGAAGGGATCCTTGAAGAGGGAATGTGTGAAGGGATCCTTGAAGAGGGAATGTGTGAAGGGATCCTAGAAGAGGGAATGTGTGAAGGGATCCTTGAAGAGGGAATGTGTGAAGGGATCCTTGAAGAGGGAATGTGTGAAGGGATCCTAGAAGAGGGAATGTGTGAAGGGATCCTAGAAGAGGGAATGTGAAGGGATCCTTGAAGAGGGAATGTGTGAAGGATCCTAGAAAGAGGGAATGGGTGAAAGGGTCCTTGAAGAGGGATGTAAAAAGGATCCTTGAAGAGGGAATGTTTGAAGAGATCCTAGAAGAGGGAATGTGTGAAGGGATCCTAGAAGAGGGAATGTGTGAAAGGATCCTTGAAGAGGGAATGTGTGAAGGGATCCTAGAAGAGGGAATGTGTGAAGGTATCCTAGATGAGGGAATATGCGAAGGGATCCTTGAAGAGGGAATGTGTGAAGGGATCCTTGAAGAGGGAATGTGTGAAGGTATCCTAGATGAGGGAATATGCGAATGGATCCTTGAAGAGGGAATGTGTGAAGGGATCCTTGAAGAGGGAATGTGAAAGGATCCTTGAAGAGGGAATGTGTGAAGGATCCTAGAAGAGGGATAAAGAGTGAAAGGGTCCTTGAAGAGGGAATGTGTGAAGGGATCCTTGAAGAGGGGAATGTGTGAAGGGATCCTTGAAGAGGGAATCCTGAAGGGATCCTAGAAGGAAGGGGTCCTTGAAAGAATGTGAAGGGATCCTTGAAGAGGAATGTGTGAAGGATCCTTGAAAGGGAAAGGATCCTTGAAGAGGGAATGTGAAGGGATCCTTGAAGAGGGAATGTGTGAAGGGTCCTTGAAGAGGGGATGTGCAAAAGGGTCCTTGAAGAGGGAATGTGTGAAGGATCCTAGAAGAGGGATGTGAAAGGGTCCTTGAAGAGGAATGTGTGAAGGATCCTAGAAGAGGGGATGTGTGAAAAGGTCCTAGAAGAGGGAATGTGTGAAGGGATCCTAGAAGAGGGAGTGTGTGAAAGGGTCCTTGAAGAGGGAATGTGTGAAGGGATCCTAGAAGAGGGAATGTGTGAAGGGATCCTAGAAGAGGGAGTGTGTGAAAGGGTCCTTGAAGAGGGAATGTGTGAAGGGATCCTTGAAGAGGGAATGTGTGAAGGGATCCTTGAAGAGGGAATGTGTGAAGGGATCCTTGAAGAGGGAATGTGTGAAAGGATCCTTGAAGAGGGAATGTGTGAAGGATCCTTGAAGAGGAAATGTGAAGGATCCTAGAAGAGGGATTGTGAAGGGATCCAAGAAGAGGGGGAATGTGTGAAGGGATCCTAGAAGAAGGATCCTTGATGGGAGAATGGGATCCTTGAAGAGGAATGTGTGAAGGGATCCTAGAAGAGGGAGTGTGTGAAGGGATCCTTGAAGAGGGGATGTGTGAAGGGATCCTAGAAGAGGGAGTGTGTGAAGGGATCCTTGAAGAGGGGATGTGTGAAGGGATCCTAGAAGAGGGAGTGTGTGAAGGGATCCTTGAAGAGGGGATGTGTGAAGGGATCCTAGAAGAGGGAATGTGTGAAGGGATCCTTGAAAGAGGGAATGTGAAGGGATCCTAGAAGAGGGAGTGTGTGAAGGATCCTGAAGAAGAGGGAATGTGAAGGATCCTAGAAGAGGGGAAGGATGTGAAGGGATGAAGGGATCCTTGAAGAGGGGATGTGAATGGATCCTAGAAGAGGGAATGTGTGAAGGGATCCAAGAAGAGGGAATGTGTGAAGGGATCCTTGAAAGGATAATGTGTGAAGAGATCCTTGAAGGGAGAATGTGTGAATGGATCCTAGAAGAGGGAATGTGTGAAGGGATCCTTGAAGATGGAATGTGTGAAGGATCCTAGAAGAGGGAATGGGTGAAAGGATCCTTGAAGAGGGAATGTGTGAAGGGATCCTTGAAGAGGGAATGTGTGAAGTGATCCTTGAAGAGGGAATGTGTGAAGAGATCCTTGAAGAGGGAATGTATGAAGAGATCCTTGAGGAGGGAATGTGTGAAGGGATCCTTAAAGAGGGAATGTGTGAAGGGATCCTTGAAGGGAGAATGTGTGAAGGGATCCTTGAAGAGGGAATGTGTGAAGGGAT
Organism: Macrobrachium rosenbergii; assembly: GCF_040412425.1. Taxonomy (NCBI): domain Eukaryota; kingdom Metazoa; phylum Arthropoda; class Malacostraca; order Decapoda; family Palaemonidae; genus Macrobrachium; species Macrobrachium rosenbergii. The sequence continues at coordinate 42,536,527 of NC_089744.1, forward strand.
CCTTGAAGAGGGAATGTGTGAAGGATCCTGAGGGAATGTGTGAAGGGAGAAGAGGGATGTGTGAAGGGGTCCTAGAAGAGGGAAATGTGAAGGATCCTTGAAGAGGGATGGTGTGAAGGATCCTTGAAGAGGGAGTGTGAAAGGATCCTTGAAGAGGGAATGTGAGGGGATCCTAGAAGAGGGAATGTGAAGGATCCTAGAAAGGGAGGGTCCTTGAAGAGGGAATGTGTGAAGGGATCCTTGAAGAGGGGATGTGCGAAAGGGTCCTTGAAGAGGGAATGTGTGAAGAGATCCTAGAAGAGGGGATGTGCGAAAGGGTCCTTGAAGAGGGAATGTGTGAAGGGATCCTTGAAGAGGGGATGTGCGAAAGGGTCCTTGAAGAGGGAATGTGTGAAGGGATCCTTGAAGAGGGAATGTGTGAAGGGATCCTAGAAGAGGGGATGTGTGAAAGGGTCCTTGAAGAGGGAATGTGTGAAGGGATCCTCGAAGAGGGAATGTTTGAAGGGATCCTTGAAGAGTGAATATGTGAAGGGATCCTTGAAGAGGGAATGTGTGAAAGGATCCTTGAAGAGGGAATGTGTGAGGGGATCCTTGAAGAGGGGAATGTGAAGGGATCCTAGAAGAGGGAAGAGAAGGGATCCAAGATGTGGGAAAGGGATCCTTGAAGGGAGAATGTGTGAAGGGATCCTTGATGGGAGAATGTGTGAAGGGATCCTAGAAGAGGGAATGTGTGAAGGGATCCTTGAAGAGAGAATGTATGAAGAGATCCTTGAGGAGGGAATGTGTGAAGGGATCCTTAAAGAGGGAATGTGTGAAGGGATATTGAGGAGGAATGTGTGAAGGGGTCCTTGAAGAGGGAATGTGTGAAGAGATCCTTGAAGAGGGAATGTATGAAGAGATCCTTGAGGAGGGAATGTGTGAAGGGATCCTTAAAGAGGGAATGTGTGAAGGGGTCCTTGAAGAGGGAATGTGAAGGGATCCTAGAAGAGGGAACGTGTGAAGGATCCTTGAAGAGGGAGGGGATCCTTGAAGAGGAATGTGTGAAGGGATCCTAGAAGAGGGAATGTGAAGGATCCAAGAAGAGGAATGTGAAAGGATCCTTGAAGAGGAGAATGTGTGAAGAGATCCTTGAAGGAGAATGTGTGAATGGATCCTAGAAGAGGGAATGTGAAGGGATCCTTGAAGAGGAATGTGTGAAGGATCCTAGAAGGGGGAATGGATGAAAGGATCCTTGAATAGGGAATCTGTGAAGTGATCCTGAAGAGGGAATGTGTGAAGGATCCTTGAAGAGGGAATGTGAAGGGATCCTTGAAGAGGGAATGTGAAGGGATCCTTGAAGAGGGAATGTGTGAAGGATCCTTGAAGAGGGAATGTGTGAAAGGGATCCTTGAAGAGGGAATGTGTGAAAGGATCCTTGAAGAGGGAAAGTGTGAAAGGATCCTAGAAGAGGAATGTGAAGGATCCTTTGAAAGGGTGAAGGATTGAAGAAGAGGGAATGTGAAGGGATCCTAGGGAATGTGTGAATGGGTCCTTGAAGAGGGACTGTGTGAAGGTATCCTTGAAGAGGGAATGTGTGAAGGGATCCTAGAGGAGGGAATGTGTGAAGGGATCCTCTAAGAGGGAATATGTGGGATCCTTTGAAGAGGGGGAATGTCCTTGAAGAGGGAATGTGAAGGGTCCTGAAGAGGGAATGTGTGAAGGATCCTAGAAGAGGGAATGTGAAGGATCCTAGAAGAGGGAATGTGTGAAGGATCCTGAAGAGGGAATGTGTGAAGGGATCTTTGCATTGGGAATGTGTGAGGGGATCCTAGAACTGGGAATGTGTGAAAGGGTCCTTGAAGAGGGAATGTGTGAAGGATCCTTGAAGAGGGAATGTGTGAAGGGATCCTAGAAGAGGAATGTGTGAAAGGATCCTTGAACAGGGAATGTGTGAAGGGATCCTAGAAGAGGGAATGTGTGAAAGGGACCTTGAAGAGGGAATGTGTGAAGGGATCGTTGAAGAGTGAATGTGTGAAAGGGTCCTTGAAGAGGGAATGTGGGAAGGGATCCTTGAAAAGGGAATGTGTGAAGGGATCCTTGAAGATGGAATGTGTGAAGGGATCCTTGAAGAGGGAATGTGTGAAGGGATCCTGGACGAGGGAATGAGTGAAAGGGTCCTTGAAGAGGGAATGTGAAGGATCCTGAAGGGGAGGGAAGGGATCTTGAAGAAGGACTGTGAATGGATCCTTGAAGACAGAATGTATGAAGGTAACCTAGAAGAGGGAATGTGTGAAAAGGTCCTTGAAGAGGGAAAGTGTGAAGGGATCCTAGAAGAGGGAATCTGTGAAAGGGTCTTTGAAGAGGTAAAGTGTGAAGGGATCCTTGAAGGGATCCTAGAAGAGGGATTGTGTGAAAGGGATCCTAGAAGAGGGAATGTGTGAGGGATCCTTGAAGAGGGAATGTGTGAAAGGGCCCTTGAAGAGGGAATGTGTTAAGGGATCCTTGAAGAGGGAATGTGTGAAAGGGTCCTTGAAAAAGGAATGTGTGAAGAGATCCTTGAAGAGGGAATATGTGAAGGGATCCTTGACAGAGGGAATGTGTGAAGGGATCCTGTAGGGAATGTGTGAAGGGTCCTTGAAAAGGGAATGTGAAAGGATCCTACTAGAGGGAACGTGAGAAGGGATCCTTGAAGAGGGAATGTGTGAAAGGATCCTTGAAGAGAGAATGTGTGAAAGGATCCTTGAAGAGAGAATGTGTGATGGGATCCTGGAAGAGGGAATGTGTGAAAGGGATCCTTGAAAAGAGGGAATGTGTGAAGGTATCCTAGAAGAGGGAACTTGTGATGGGATCCTTGAAGAGGGAATGTGTGAAGGGACCCTTGAAGAGGGAATGTATTAAGGGATCCTAGAAGAGGGAATGTGTGAAAGGGTCCTTGAAAAGGGAATGTATGAAGGGATACTTGAAGAGGGAATATGTGAAGGGATCCTTGAAGAGGGAATGTGTGAAGGGATCCTAGAAGAGGGAATGTGTGAAGAGATCCTTAGAGGGAATGTGTGAAGGGATCCTTGAAGAGGGAATGTGTGAAGAGATCCATGAAGAGGGAATGTGTGAAGGGATCCTTGAAGAGGGAATGTGTGAAGGGATCCTAGAATAGGGAATGTGAGAAAGGGTCCTTGAAAAGAAAATGGAATGCACGAAGGTATCCTTGAAGAGGGAATGTGTGAAGAGATCCTTGAAGAGGGAGTGTATGAAGGGATCCTTGAAGAGGGTATGTGTGAAGGGATCCTAGAAGAGAGAATGTGAAGGGATCCTAGAAGATGGGAATGTGAAAAGAAAAATGGGAAATGATCCTTGAAGAGGGAATGTGAAGGATCCTTGAAGAGGGAATGTTTGAAGGGATCCTTGAAGAGGGAATATGTGAAAGAATCCTTGTAGAAGGAATGTATGAAGGGATCCTTGAAGAGGGCATATATGAAGGGATCCTAGAGGAGGGAATGAGTGAAAGGGTCCTTGAAGAGGGAATGTGTGAAGGGATCCTTGAAGAGGGAATGTGTGAAGGAATCCTTGTACAGGGAATGTATGAAGGGATCCTTGAAGAGGGCATGTATGAAGGGATCATTGAAGAGGGAATGTGTGAAAGAATCCTTGTAGAGGGAATGTATGAAGGGATCCTTGAAGAGGGCATGTATGAAGGGATCCTAGAGGAGGGAATGCACGAAGGGATCCTTGAAGAGGGAATGTATGAAGGGATCCTTGAAGAGGGAATGTATGAAGGGATCCTTGAAGAGTGAATATGTGATGTGATCCTTGAAAAGGAAATGTGTAGAGGGATCCTTGACGTGGGAATGTGTGAAGAGCTTTTTGAAGAGGGAATGGGTAAAGGGACCTTTGGAGAGGGAATGGGTGAAGAGATCTTTGAAGATTGAATGTGTGAAGGGATATTTGAAGAGGGAATGTGTTTCGATATCCTTAAAGAGGGAATGTTTGAAGGGATCCTTAAAGAGGAAATGTGTTTAGGGGTTCTTGAAGAAGGTATATCTCAAGGTATCCTTGAAGAGAGAATGTGTGACGATATCCTTGAAGAGGGAATATGTGAAGGAATCCTTGAAGAGGGGAATGTATGTAGGGATCCTCAAACAGGGAATGTGTGTAGGGATCCTCGAAAAGGAATGTGTGAAAGGACTCTTGGAGAGGGAATGTGTGAATGAATCCTTGAACAGCGAATGTGTGGAGGGATTCTTGAAGAAGGAATATGTCAAGGTATCCTAGATGAGGGAATGTGTGATGGGATCCTTGAGGAGGGAATGTGCGAAGGGATTCTTGAAGACTGAATGTGTGAAGGGATCCTTTAAAAGGGAATATGTGATGGGATCCTTGACGAGGAATGTGTGAATGGATTCTTGAAGAAGTAATGTGTGAAGGGATCCTTTAAAAGGGAGTGTGTGGAAGGATTCTTGAAGAGGGAATGTGTGAAGGGATCTTTGAAGAAGGAATGTTTGAAGGATCCTTTAGAAGGGAATGTGTGAAAGGATCTTCGACGAGGGAGTTTGTGAAGGGATTCTTGAAGAGGGAATGTATGAAGATATCCTTGAAGAGGGAATGTGTGAAGGGATCTTTGAAGAGGGAATGTGTGAAGGGATCCTTTAAAAGGGAGTGTGTAAAAGGATTCTCAACGAGGGAATATGTGAAGGGATCTTTGAAGAGCGAATGTGTGAAGGGATCCTTTAAAAGGGAGTTTGTGAAAGGATTCTCGACGAGGGAACGTGTGAAGGGAACCTTGAAGAGGGAATTTGTGAAGTGATCCTTGAAGACTGAATTTGTGAAGGGATCCCTGAAGAGGGAATGTGTGAAGGGATCCTTGAAGAGTGAATGTGTGAATGGATCCTTTAAAAGGGCATATATGATGGGATCCTCGACGAGGGGATGTGTGTGTGATATCCTTAGAGAGGTAATGTGTGAAGGGATCCTTAAAGATGAAATGTGTGATGGGATTCTTGAAGAGTGAATGTGTGAAGGGATCCTTTAAAAGGATATGTGGGAAAGGATCCTTGACGAGGGAATGTGTGACTCTGTCTTTGAAGGGGGAATGTGTGAAGGAATTCTTGAAGAGGGAATGTGTGACAATATCCTTGAAAGGGGAATTTGTAAAGGAATCCTTGAAGGAGAAACATGTGAAGGGATCTTTGAAGAGGGAGTGTATGATGGGATCCTTGGAAGGGGAATGTGTGAAGGGATCCTTGAAGAAGTAATGTGTGAAGGTATCCTTGAAGAGGGAATGTGAAGGGATCCTTGAAGTGGGAATGTGTGAAGGGATTCTTGAAGAGTGGATGTGTGAAGGGATCCATGAAGAGGAAATAAGTGAAGGGATCCTTGAAGAGGGAATGTGTGAAGGGATCCCTGGTGTAAGAATATGTGCAGGGATCTTTGAAGAGTGACTGTACGTAGAGATCCTTGAAAAGGGAATCTGTGAAGTGATCATTGAAGAGAGAATGTTGAAGGGATTCTTGAAGAGGGAACATTTGATGGGATCCTTGACAAGGGAATGTGTGAAGGGGTCATTGAAGATGGAATGTGACAACATCCTTGATGAGGGAATGTGTGAAGGGATCTTTAAAGAGGGAATGTGTGAAGGGATTTTTGAAGTATAAATGTGTGATGGGGTACTTTAAAAGGGAATATGTGAGAGGATCCTCGACGAGGGAATGTTTGAAGGGATCTTTTAAGGGGAATGTGTGAAGGGATTTTTGAAGAGGGAATGTGTGAAGATATCCTTGAAGCGGGAATGTGTGAATGGATCTTTGTAGAGGGAATGTATGATGGGATCCTTGAAGAGGGAATATGCGAAGGGATCCTTGATGAGTGAATTTGTGATGGGATCCTTGAAAAGGAAATGTGTAAAGGGATCCTTGACGTGGGAATGTGTTTATGGATTCTTGAAGAAGGAATGTGTGAAGGGGTCTTTGAAGGGATGCTTGAAGAAGGAATATGTGAAGGAACCCTTGAAGAGGGAATGTGTGACGATATCCTTGAAGAGGGAATGTGTGAAGGGATCCTCGAAAAGGAATGTGTGAAAGGATTCTTGGAGAGGGAATGTATGGAGGGATTGTTGAAGAAGAAATGTGTGAAGAGATCTTTGAATGGGGAATGTGTGAAGGGACACTTGAAGAGAGAATATGTGGAGGGATCTTGAAGAGGAAATGTGTGAATAGATCCTAGAAGAGGGAATGTATTAATGGACTTTAAAGAGGGAATGTGTGAAGGGAACTTTGAAAACGGAATGTGTGACGATATCCTTTAGGAGCGATGTGTGATGGGATGCTTGAGGAGGAAATGTGTGAAGGGATTCTTAATGAGTGAATGTGTGAAGGATCCTTTAAAAGGGAGTGTGTGAAAGGATTCTCGACGAGGTAATGTGTGAAGGGATCTTTGAAGAGGGAATGTGTGTGTAGGGATCCTTGACGAGGGAATGTGTGAAGGGATCCTTGAAGAGGGAATGTGTGAAGGGATCTTTGAAGAGGAAGTTTGTGAAGGGATCCTTTAAAAGGGAATGTGTGAAAGGATCCTCGACAAGGAGTGTGTGAAGGGATCTTTGAAGGGGGAATGTGTGAAGGGATCCTTGATGAGGGAATGTGTGAAGATATCCTTGAAGAGGGAATGCGTGAAGGAATCCTAGAAGAGGAAATATGTGAAGGGAACCTTGAAGAGGGAATGTGTGAAGAGATCCTTGAAGAGGGAATGTGTGAAGGAATCCTTGAAGAGGAAATATGTGAAGGGAACCTTGAATAGTGGATGTGTGAAGGGATCATTGAAGAGGGAATGGGTGAAGGGATCCTAAAAGAGTGAATGTGTGATAGGATTCTTGAAAAGGAAATATGTGAAGGGATCCTTGAAGTGGGAATGTGTGAAGGGATTCTTGAAGAGGGAATGTTTGAAGGGATCCTTGAAGAGGGATATGTGAAGGGATCCTTGAAGAGATGTGTGAAGGGATCCTTGAAGAGGGGATGTGTGAAGGGATCCTTGAAGAGGGGATGTGTGAAGGGATCCTTGAAGTGAATTTTAAATCTTGATTGCAAATTAAAGAAAAGAACAAGAAAGTTCAAAAGCTATTTTGTTTACATGATATATGTAGCATTTTAATAACTGAAAGAGACAGCAATGTGGAGATAAGTAGAAATCCTAAAAGGTGTTTTTAAATGGTCCAGTCATGAGCAATGAATGGAGGATGATAGGTTGGTGAAAAGCGTATACTAGAATGTGTTGGGAGAAAGAAGGAGAAGGTCCATAAATGGCAGGATATATGTTGTGATGGAGGTATTGGAAAGGTGACGTCACAACATCCAGCATGCGTTAGAGTGCTTGCTGTTATACTTAAGTTATGGTGTGTGTAGGAGGTTCAACGCGATGTTCATGAGGTCTCCGAGTAGGTGTATGAGGCAGTTTATGTTGTGGAAGTTTTCTGCACAAGGTCATATACGATTTAGTATGAACGGAGATCGTTACCATACGACTACGGCACAGAAGAGAAATTGGGTCTGGCCCCCTTTCCTGTTCTTTCATCTTCCTCCCTCCCAGACTATAGTGCTGCGGCAAGCAATGAAAAAGAGGCCTTAAAAAGGCAGTAACCCGTTTGAGTTACTTCCTTTTTAAGGTATAACAAAACCAAACCTGCTGCATTTGTAGCCACATATGCCTGCTTCAAGAAATGGTATAGTGTAGTTTCAGGAAAGTGTTATATACTTTATTTTTTGCCCTGATTCCAGAGCACCCCTGCTCCCCAGTTAGGTGCATGATGATAGGTGTCTATTGTAGTGGAGCATTATGTAAGAGCAGGGTTTTAAATATATTTACTAATGGCAGGTAACATTCTACTTGTTTACATGTACATAAGTATAAATATTAATGTATAATATATATACAAATTACTATTATAGGTCAAAATGACCTCCATTTGAACACAGTGTGTGAGGCATTGTCATGGCTTCGTGCTGGTGGTAGACATATGTATGCAAAGTTCCTGCCAACATATATTGCAGACATGAAATCACTGGAACAAGAGCACCCAGAAAGTTACCAACACATGTCTGAAGGCGGCTTTGTTGTGCGGCGAACAGCAGATCACAGCTTCAACGCAGTAGCAACTGACCAGGCACTAGAGCAAACAATCAACAGGGAAGGAAAGAGCAGAGGAGGAGTGATTGGGCTAACACTGCGAAAGAGTGCCTTATCACGATGGCTAACAACCAGACATGTGACAGCAGAGTATATAGAGGCATTTAAAGACCTTTGCACCACAAGCAAATCACAGAGAATACATCAAGAATGTGGAAAAGGCAGAATGTCCAGAGACGAAAATGACGTTTGCAAGATAATGGACTTGGCTTGTCATTATCAAAATCCTTTTGACCTAGACACAGTTCCACCACAACTAACCAACATTATCACAGGACAAGTTGCTTCTGATGCAGTGCGAACACGTCTTAACAGCTTTCTGGACAACAGAAAGAAGAGAGAGGAAGCATTTGTAAAAGATCGACTTGTAGACAGAACAAAGAGCTTCTGGGATTCAGAGCCTCGAAACAAATTACTCACCTTCCAAGATATGCGTAAGCCTGTGAAAACTCAATTTTCAGACAGATTTATTGTAGATTCAGAGATACTGTTTCGCAGTCTCTTGGTCATATCACAACAGAGGGACATCGATGTGCAGACCCTTCTAGAGTATGAACTGGCAGCAGTCCCAACCATCACAGTTTCATGATGACGGCTTGATTAGGAAGTCAGTAAAAGGTGACCTTGCCAAGAAACTGGAACAATGTTGTGAAGAAGTCTACGGTCTACCTCCCCAGCCAAGAACAGCTTACGTTACTGATGGAATGGCACTTTTGCAAGCACTTAATGAGTCAAATTTTGTGACATTTGATGATTTGGGTCAGCAGATTGTGAACTACCTGCAAAAAATCCTTCATGGCCCTGTAGATGTCGATGCCATTACTCTTGTCTTTGACAGGTAAGACAGTCCAAATTCTGTGAAGAAATCAGACAGAGAAGTCAGAGGAGACACTGGAACTGCTTATGCCATTAATGACAATCGCTCAGTACCAAATTACAGAGCATTTCTCAGATGCCTGCAAACAAGGCAGCTCTTGCAGCATTTACTGCACAGTATTTAGGAAGTAAGTCATCATCATTCCTCTTACCACATCAATACATGGTACTTGCTCGAGGCTACAGTGATGGCCAGACTGTGAGGCATATCACAGCTTCAAGTATTACAGTCATGGATAATCTGTACAGTGCCCATGAGGAAGCTGTCACAAGCATTGTATTACATGCAATTCACTTCTGTGATGACACCGATGTCTTGGTTCTTTTGCTGTACTATGCGAGCAAAGGCATGTTGGGCCAGTCTGTCTATATGTATGCAGGGCATACTACCAAGGTAAGAGACAGACATAGATACATACCTGTTAGTACCATTGCCACAAAACTGGGAAATGATTTCTGTATCAGTTTGCCAGCTGCACATGCCTCGACAGGAGGCGACTCCACCAGCCGCTTCTTCAGAATTGGAAAGACAACAGTATTTAACAAACTGTCTAACACGCCAAAACTACTGAATGATTTTGGATCATTTGGTAATGAAATGGTTGATTTGGCTGCTGCAAGACAGTTTGTGTTCTTGTTATATGGGAAACAGAAGCTTGCATGCGAATCACTATACAAGCTCCACTATGTAATGGCATCAACTACTAACAGACCAGCCGCTCAGCTTCCTCCTACTGAAGATGCATTTTCTCAGTATGTGAAAAGAGCAAGATATCAGGTAGCCATGTAGAAACAGCCACATACCCAATCCAGTTCTCTGGGATCCAAACGAAAATGGTTGGATGAGGTCAGAGGACCATGGTTTGCAGCCCGTTATCTGTCTGAAGGAACTTGCTCCAACAGAGGTTCGTGACATTTCACATCTCTACTGTAAAGATACTGACTGCACATCAGCAGGCCAGTGTCAGTGCCTGAAAACCAGTCTCAGATGCACTGACTTTTGTGCATGCCGGGGTTATGAATGTCAAAACACAGTCACTGAGGACTCAGATTCTGATGATGATTGAATTGATAACTACTATTGATGTCTAATTACGTATTGCTGTTATTTCAGTTGCAACAATATATATATTGATTTAAATGATTAACTGTTATTGATTTTACTATTTAATGTATAATGTATATCGTAATTTCTTTATGTTTAAGGCATATGTTGTGAAACTTGAACAAAATACTGTAATTTTTTGCTGTTTAAAGTTATTATACTTCAATAATAAACCATTTTCCAGTTTTGAAAGCTTTATAAAATGTATTTTTTAAAATAAGTGTGTAGCAATATTATAATAACTTTTTAAATGTCTAGCTAAAATTTAAGTGCATTAAACAAAATGTGATGGCGGACTTCATTGTGCATTAGTGTTGATGAGTATACATTATGCGAAAACCATTAAAAAAGCTACACAAAACACTTTTTTATAACCATCATACCATTTCATAATGTGGAGACATAGTACAACAATATAATATAGGTGGCTTTTTGTTATACCTCAGGTTGGGGTATGACCCCACCATGGGGCCCTAAACCGCAGCACTACTGTATATACTAGCGGATGTATCCTCTCTGACCCAAGTTCAACCGTTATCAGCTAGTCAGGTGCGAGGTTGGGGTTTATTTATTTATTTATATCCCGAGGTAGTTTTACAGGAAGATATTAGATAATTTCTTTCTTAACAGTCCATATTTGTATATGTGTAACCTTTAATTTCAGTTTTCTTGTCCAACTAAGTCTTTATTAAAGAGAAACCTACCTTACATTGGTCCTCTTCGGATGTCTGCATAAATAAAATATATGTAACATTCTTGCGGAATGCAGCGGATGACTTCCTTAAAATCCTGTTTCAAAGAACTTAATATAGAAAAACTGAAGGTCAGCACTAGAGGAACTAATTCCTTCCTTGGGAGATCCTTATTTCAGTGATTTTGCAGGAGAGAGGAGCTACTGAACCTTCGAAATCTCATGTCCTTCAAGTGAAGGAAAAGAAATAGAGATGACTGATGTCGGAGAAATGGACAGAAAGACGAGGAAACCCGAGTCAGACTTTCGTTTTTCTGTGGGAACTTGTCGGGTCTAGTTAGCAATAAACGTTAGGACGAAACTCGCAAGACCTCTTCTATATCTGAAGTATAGGGACAGATGCCTTCAAATGAATCTATTCGCCTAATTTCAAAGTAGCACCCCCATGAAAATGTTATGTACGTTCGAGAACGGTAACAAGCAACTGAACCGCTCACAGTTCGGCACTTGAACGCAGTCTTGCCCGGGGAAGGGAGAAGACAAAGGCCGTCGTCGGCAATTACAACTATAATAAGCGAGGAAAGTTGCACAAATTATGATGGAATGGAATGATCGCAAGAAACGGATTATATTTGCAGATACAAACCAGACAAAGATCCTGTTTAAAGAAATGACAACGGGAAGGCTTAAAGGCCACATAGAGTATATTCTGGTCGTACAAGAGGGGAATATCATAACACGGAAGTAAATGGACCCGACTATTTCTCATATTGATCACGAAATGTTCCGTAGAAAACATCATGTATTTACTGTACATACTTGCAGGCGCGCTAACGTTGGGATGTGTACGTGGTTTCACTGCTAAATTAGTTCGTCTTCATATTCCCATAATTTCAGTAGAGGAATAATATTTAGTCATGGTTAAGTATCTACTTGACCCGTTTCGGCAGGTGAAGCAGTCCACACCTGTTCAACTGACGAAGGTGTTACGGGCTTCCCAGACTAGTCCAGATGTAAATGAAGACAATCTTGCTTGACAAACAGAAACTGATCGTATATCTTTGTGAAACAAGCAAAAGATGGAGTTTTGGAATCTAGATATGGTAAAACTTTGTTTCCTGGGCAAACAAGTGAATTTTGCGTTAAGATGCCCAGGTAGGTGGGTATACTGCAATAGAGATTTAAAGGTTTTGAATTAGGAATTATGCACTGAATTAACGTCCTCAAAAGCCTCAGCAGTTTTTTTTATTAGAGACTTGTGTATATTTAGTGAGAATGCCCTACTTCTTTCAGATACCTTAGGCAGACTCAGGATGTGATCTTAGAAATGTTAACGTTTAGTTCACAGCCCGGAAATGTCCTCATTTGCCTTCACGCGATACGCATGCACAAACAGACATCTTCGCACGGAGACGATTCTGCAAGGGGGCTCTGTAAGGACCAGGCATTTCTTAAATTTTTTTCTGCCCACTCCCTGATTGTGACAGTTGTCATCTTAACTTTATTTTTCCCTTTAAGAACTTCTTTTAGCAGAATGCGAATAATGTGCGCTCATTTGCGAAAAATTGACACACCAGCGTAGGAGAAGAATATTGTAAACAATACACTCTGACGTACACCTACATGAAAAACCTAGGCTTTCAAACACGACAACATCTGGGAATGTTCTGTTTCGCAGTGTGAAATTAACCTAGGTAAGTTATGCATTGGTTACGAAACTTCAGTGCAGTGAAGCTTACTGCTATTAACATGACTGTTAAAATCCCTTATAGTGAGGTTTCTTGTATTATTTTTGCTTAAATTAAGCCGTTTTCTTGAAAAGGCGACGGCTTCAAAGACACAGCAAGACTACTGAAGCCATCCCTGTAAAATTTTTTCTTCTTTTAACGTGCTTTTTCCCCCCATTTGTATGAGGTAAGCCCGATGCCTTCTTATTGAAGGACTTTGATTTGGCTTTTGGGTTGACTTTGTTGTCTCGATCGGCTGCCCTGCCTGTCATCGCTTAGACGCCAGTAGCATATGTACATGTATTGTACCAGTCACCAGCGTCCTTTCTCCCAGCAGCGAGGAAACGTTGCGCGGTTAGGTCGACAGTCGAGACGTGTGAGGTGTCTGTTATGTTTTTAGATGTTGGAGTGGCTTTGTTTTGTGTGTATTAGTCTGTAACGTAAATTGAAACCGTTTAATGTTGAAGAAAATTATTAAGATTATTATATACACTACTTCCGGTATGTGTGTGTGATTAAACCTATTATTTGCTTGATTTCTTAGTTAACTCCGTAAACGGTCTGATATTGTAGAAAATCAACGTCACATTTTCAAGATCAGGTGAGAGAGAGAGAGAGAGAGTCGAAAAGTAAATGTGGTAACTAAGAAGGAGAGAGTATTGCGTAAGAAAAAATGACAGTAGAAGAATTAGATCTGATCTGCATTTATAATACTACAAAAAAAACTACATACTTGTTTTCCATTGCTAGGTAGACCATTTCAGGTGCACCGTAGAGCGTAGGCTGTTAGTTTCTGTAGGCTTACAGTGTTATTTCAACTGATGCTGTCATATTGTAGTCAAGGTCTCAAGTTATATTTACCTACGGGTATAATTGTGAGTCGTTCAAGTTTGTTGCTGTTATAGCTGTGACCCGAATTACTGGGTTATCTCCAAGAAGTGCGTTGGGTGGTAGCTTAGGCATCACATATGCGGTCTTTAATGTAAATTTTTGCCTGCAGCTGCTGCTGGATCATTATTTTCTGAATGCTGAAGTTTTGCTCTTAGCATTTTTTTTGCTGAAGTTTCGCATTTTTTTCTTTCTTTGTAAACGGCCTATATATATAGTGCCTTATCAGATATGGTATATATCTTTTGAGCCACGTGATTGTTGATTTCTGTATAAGGTTTTGTGTTTTCATTAGTAGGAAATACACTTTCAGAGGTTGTTTGTGATTATGTTAACATTATAGGCTGATACCTTTCGAGCGTAAGTATTTCGCCAAAATGACAGATTAACTGGATCTTTTAATAACCTTGTGTGTGTGTGTGTGTGTGTGTGCAGAAGGGGCCAATGCAAACGTGCGTTCGTTCTTTGTACAATGGCCCAATTAATTTAGACATGTTACGCGATCACAGTATGCGTGAAATCTCGTTTATGATATTCATCAATTTGAAAAGTAATGGACTGGGGAAGAAATGGGGATCTATCGTTAATTTTGCTGGTACGTTGTGTAACACACCTGCTTGTTAAGAGGAGAATGATGCTCATGATAACTACAACAGGAATAATGGTTCTCGTAATAGAAACACTGAAACCAACTTAGATGTTGCGTCTAATTTTACCCTGGGAGTCATTATTGTGTGCAAAACGTCGTTTCTTTGAATCAAACGATAAATAAAAATGAGTCCTCATGTTACTGCACAACTCTCATTAAAATTTTACAATAGCAGTACATAATAGGCATGTGCTAACCGGGTAAAACCAGCTATGGCAGTTGATTACCTAATAGAATAGATTGTAGCGTTAGAAAAGAATTGAATAGTTGAACTTTTCTCATAACTTAAGATTATTGACTCACATTTCAGTTTAGACTCTCAGTCCTAGCAAAAAATTACAATTACTTATTTACTCGATGACAATATTAATTCCTTTCAGTAGACGACCAACAGTAACACCAAGAGCAATGTATGTATTATTATCATACAGACAATGTATCCTCCTATATTTTTGCTCTTTTATGTCGTCTTCTTCGTAAATCTTTTCTTCAGTTCATTAAAGTCCGTTGTTTGCGAAACCTCCATCTCCTCCTTGTTAGCCTTGTCCAAATCCAGTCCAGAGGCAAAATGCTGCACGTCACGAAACCTTGCGAGACTAAAAATGTCTACAATTACAATTTTTGTCACAGTTGTAACCAGCAGATGCGACATTGACCTATGTTTTGCTGTAGCGAGGTGACTGCGGTTGCTTGCTTTTATTAATTGTTTTTCCTCCGCCACAAATTCTCTCTCTCTCTCTCTCTCTCTCTCTCTCTCTCTCTCTCTCTCTCTCTCTCTCTCTCTCTCTCTCCTTTCATCATTCGCTCCAGGTGGTTGTGTTGAGTGTGCCTATAAAAAGGATAGTAATAGCGTTCTGTAACTTCCATTTTAAGAGCTGCGTCAGCTTTTCTCCTTATCAATAACGATTTTCTGTTTAATTCTTCAGCCTAAAGGTGTCTCTTTAGAGTTACAGCACGGCGCACTTCGCATATAGAAGGATTTGTGTCAGCTTATAGAATGAGTCCAGTTTCCGTATGTAGTGAAGTGGACTCGCAAAAAACAAAAGAAGTGGACTTTTTTTTCCCTTGATATGTCAATAGTAATAAAACGAAAAGAGAGACTCGTTTTATTTTTCTCCCAAAATGGCGCTAAGAATTGTAATAACTAATAAGCATCATTATCAGAAGCAATTAACATATCTGGATGGCATCTGCTTCTGGGAAAATAGCCGCAAACGTCATCGCACTGAATAACCTTGGTGTTACTATAAGAGGTGAATGGGAAGGGACAGATATCTGTTCGTAAACACAGACACACTGACACAAGGGCGACTTATCTGCAGCCACACAGCCAACATGTTACACACACATTTAAGCTGAGTAGAAGAGAGGGGCCATTTCCAGCAAAGAGTAAATAGTTATTGTAATGCATTTTTACATTCCGTGTATATGTATATATATACTGTATATATAGTGTGTGTATGTATGTATATATATATATATATATATATATATATATATATATATATATATATATATATATAATGGTCACTTTTTACTAGATACGTAAGTAACTGTAATAACAATGCCCTCTTGCCTTTCCGAACTCTTCACGCTTTTCGGATACGCTTGTCACTGCAAAACTTAGGTCCGAGTGCAAAAATATGAAATGATTATGATGTCCGCATCAGGTTTCGAACCCGCATCAAAGTACCAGAACGAGGTCCCGTCTTACATTAAGACCTAAGGCTTTGCAGCGACAAACGTATTCAAAAAGTGTAAAGAGTCTGAGAAGTTAAGAGAGCATTGTGGTTATTAAAATTATATATTCGTATGTCTGTATGCATGCATCAGAGATGAGGGAATAACCTTTGCAGTTTGGTCAACACTGTCATGAAACACTACGAAAGGTGCAGAGGGACTCTGCTTACGTATATATCAATAGTATTTCATTATAACAAAGGGCTGTACTGACGAAATCACTTTTTAAAAACAACATTAATAGTACTAAACTGAAATAAAACAAAGTAATTATGATGGAACTATAAAGTAGGACTAAGGGATGGAAGCGTTACCAGATTACGGGGACAAGAAATTTACAGAGCTTTGAGGTAAAGGATTCAACTGACAGCAGCAGCATGAGAATAGACTCAAATAACATTCACCAGCGTTAAAATGAACCCTATAGAATACAAAGTGATGGAGAAAGGAGAATAAGGTAGACTCTTTATTGTGATTTCCATACGTTGTGAAGGGGCTGAAAATTTAAATATGTTAGTTATGCACAGTACCATAGTGATCGAACAGGATTATTAAGCCTCAATTGTCAACTCTTTCGGGACAAGTCACAAGTTTATTGGTGAACTTTACTGCAGCATGAAAATGTACGTTTCGTCTTTTATCATACAACTCGCTAACCGAGTGATAGTTTATAGATGTATAATGAGAAAATTATATATTACAAATTTCCCCCACCACTTATCATCGTTCCTAAGATATATATTGACCATTAGTCAAGACTGAAATGGAAAAGCCTATCATGCTTGCTGAGCTAAGATATATATTAGACCATTAGTCAAGACTGAAATGGAAATTGTACATAATACTGCTCAGAAATTTTGACCAAAGGAATTTTAAAGACAAAATTATTTTCCACTATAGGTTGATAATTAATACTGTTAACAGTATAATGTATCGAATTTTGACCAAAGGTTTAGACAACTACGGGTAGCGCGTTCTAATATTTAGTCGTAAAGTGGTTCTAGTTTTGGAGACAAAATCAAAAAGTACTATGGTTACACCTTCTCAGTAGAGAAGACTTTGGCTTGAAATATGGGTACAGATCACTGCGATAACAATCTTCGATAAAGGTGCCTGTTGACAGTGGTGGAACAATATTGGCTTCTGAAATATAATTTGCGACCACTCACCGATAATACTTTTTGATAACATTGCCAGTCTGTAGGCTTATCTGTCAATATCGGAAACAGCCTGAGTGATGAAACGGCAATGGTTTTCGCTTTAGTATCTTACATCACTGCTGGAAAACTCTATGGTGAGAGTAACAGCTTGCAATTGTGCTCTGAAATTGACTTTTGCATTATAAACTAACATCAGCACCGCTATTGGAAAAATGCCGTAAGCACTGGGGCTAAAGAATTGACCAGAGTTGTAACACCGAAAGTCGACGTTGTTTAAACGACTTTTTATTTTCATTTATTTATTTATTTATTTATTTATTTTTGTTACAGGCTCTGGAGTTTAATTTTTGGTAGTGGCATAAACTTACGATTATGAACTAACTTTGGCGTTGGTAATACTTTAATTAAATAATTAAACAGTCACGTGTCACTCTGATCAAGGGCTTTGTGTTTGCTACCACAAAGAATGTCAATCGGCAATAATAAACAAAAAAAAAAAATAAATAAATAAAAACTCGATTCTAAGGTAAAGAATGAGATCCTACTAGTAATTCAGCTTTTAATATTTTCAGAGAATAAGACATTGGAATGTGAATTTAAAAAAATAAGTGAACAAAAACGATAGATTCGTAGTCTTTTATAAGTGCTTAGATGGGAAAGTCTTGATTACAACAGATGGCATGCAACGCGACTGACGACGCTGAGGCAAAAGTTATTAGTGAGCCTTTCGACTGAACATATACAGCAAAAAAAAAAAGAAGTTAGGGGAAGGGACCGCAGGAGGTTTAGAGTCATTTCAACTTCCATTCATGAGGAAAAAACTCACACGCTTGTTAAATGTGAAGACGTTCCGGTAAAACGTATTCTGACCGTTTTGCTGGAAGAAGTGAATTAAGTACCCGTAATTTAGAGGAGAGGAGCGTGTGGGTGATAACCTCATTATGAATATTAGCTGCAGTAAGATGGGTACAACGTAACACCTCTTGGAGCAACCCCCTTGTAAAGGGAAAAATTGCAAAAATTAAATACATACACTACGTATAGAGAGAGAGAGAGTTGCCTAGTTTTTCCTCTAAAGCCACCCCTATTAAGAGGAACAGCTTAATGTTGGGGAAAGAGGGGCATATAAATATGAAGTAAAGTAGTGCTCGATCATAAGGCTTGCTCTTAATACTGGTGGCAGCAAAAATGTGGAAATTGATAATAAACAGAAATCTATATCACAGACCCCAAATATTTGACTCAACCTTTGATTCAGAGTGACCAACGGTAAAAGCTACAGGTTTGGAATTATTCATATTAGAAATTTGCATGAATAATGAGATGTAAATATTATTATTATCATTATTCAGAAAACGAACCCTATTCTTATGGAACAAGCCCATAGGGGCCATTTACTTGAAATTCAAGCTTCCATAGAACATGGTGTTCATTAGAAAGAAGTAACAGAAGGTAAAGGGAACGACAGAGAGAAGAGATCAGTTATTAGAAAAGAAAAGTTAATTTAAAGATTAATAAATAAATAAATAAATAAATTAAGTACAGTACTTAGAGAATCGTTTTAGGGTAGCAATGCACTGCATCCTCTCTTGAACTTTTGAGGTTCCAAGTGCACGGATCCTCAGGGAAACAGTAGTCTACTGTTCCACATAGCAACGTGAATGTTCCCTGAGGACGACCAGAAAAGCTAACTAAAATGTACTTAGATCTTCGATTCCTATTAGTGTTAAATTTGCATAAAGAACGTAACATTTTACATTGAAACTTGCCTACAAAATTCTCAGACAACGAAGAGGGGTATTACTGATAAAGCAGCTTACTGGTGAAAATAAAAATAAAAAAACTCCCTGTAAACTTGAACTCCTTCAGTACTGTCAGCAGGTCATTCCAAAAGCCATATTTGATGGTACATTAAAGGGAAACGTTGAAGGTCCTAGTATGTTAAAGTAAAATCCTCTTCATATCGTTTTTTGTATGGGTTTCTTTTATTGCTTACTTTATGCGGATCATCATTAGAGTTAGAGATCTCAACTCTAAGATACATAGAACTGCTTTCAAATAATATACTCATACTCTCAATGATAGTAGGTAATTGATCTGCCATCATTGAAATTACATCTTAAAATGCCAGCAATATGATTAAGGTGAAACTTTGTTACACAAATGCAACACTTCAGCTTATTTACAAACTTAAGTTACCATCAACCAACTTGTTATGGTTGATGTGAAATATCTTTTATATAAGGCGACAATGCAGCGAATAAGATCGATAGAAATATCTGGAGAGTACGTTTAATTGTATGTTGTTATTAATACGTATTCATGAAAACACCTGTTTTTAAATGTGCAAACGCTCACATATATATGTATATATATTTATAATATGTACACATATATATTAACATAGTGTGTGTATATATATATATATATATATATATATATATATATATATATATATATATATATATATATATATATATATATATATATATATATATATATATACAGTATATGTATGTATGCATGCATATATTCTTGCATTATCATATATTTGTGACTCGAACAAATAGCCTTCCTCTTACAAGTGATATGGTGTACAGTACTGTGTAATAAGTAAACTGTCAAGATAGTGCTCCTTTTATCGATATTATCAGAGCCATATCTAAGAATTGTGAGCAGTAGACCATTTCGAAATTCGCCTTTTACTGAGAAATGTTTCCCAAGCATCCGTCATTAGCGTCAGTAGTCGCCCATTCCCTATACCTATAATTATTATTACGCAGCCTGAGCGCAGATGAATATAATTATCTAAGTTTTTTTTTTTTTTTTTGTAGTTCCTTTCCCTTGGTTTTGTCCCCTTATGGAAGAGGGTCTCGCCAAGGGTTCGTTGTCTAACTCCAGTGAAAGGAAACAATAAAGAAAATACGGTAGTATCGTTATCTCTCACGGTGCACTGTAGGCATTAATTAGGGTCATTGCAGGGTCCCCTCAGCCCCTATAGCTGCAACCCCCTCGTTCCTTGTGCTGTACCTCCATTCATGTTCTCTTTCTTCTGGCTTACTTTCCACCCTCTCCTAACAGATTCATG
>NC_089744.1:42924098-43054098 GCF_040412425.1 Macrobrachium rosenbergii
TATGGAGGAACTGAAGGATTTTTAAAGGAAACAATTGGGAAATTGAAAGGGAAATTGCAAGTAGGAGAACAAGAAAGTAAAAGTTATATGTATACATATAGGAGTAATGGTAGAGCAAAAGGAAAATAGAATTTGTCTTAATCAGTGGCAGTATATAAATTCTATAAGAACCAGAATCTAGAAGATTTACAGGTACAGTAATAGAGTGCTAGGACAAAAGGAGTTAACACGAGTATAGATCAGTGGTAGGACAGTTGAATTGGGTATCACTACATACCATGCCACAAATATTATACGATGTTAGTGAATTAAATAAAGGTTTTAAAGAAGGAACGACTCAAGATATGGGGAATATTGAAGGTGGTCATACACAAGTAGATTGTATGATGTCTTGACAGATGGTAAGGTGAGAAGTCCCATATGGTGGAAATCCAGAGAATCCAGAAGAGTAGTAAAGCCACCATTGAAGCAGAAGCTCTGAATGTTGGGGAGGCCATGGAAGCATTGGTATATTTCAAACATTTGTGGGAAGAGATAGTAGGAAAGGGGAAATTAGAGACATTGGTTAAAATTGTTAGTAACACAATAATGACTGCAATTAAATCAAGTACAGGAATTCTTGGGCGAGCAGTGAAACTGGAACAGGTGTGTTAAGTGAGTAACTGTTACATATTGGTCATGCTGGGTATTTATTTACACTTATGAGGGTCCCGCATAATGGCGGTCCTGTAGTGGTAGAAAACAAGTTTTCATTAGAAACTAGTTAGTACTAATTGTATGTAATCCATATATACTAGATGGTATATTCAGTAGTGCAGGCTAACTTGATTACAAGTGTGTAGCTGTAATATGTTTTATTTACTAAATTGTTATATGTGTTAAATATCAATATTAGCTTCAACACACTAAGATTTAGGTTAATTTTGATACTAGTATATAGCTGTACTGTATTACTATATGTACACTGTTAATCCTTTTGCAAGGGCTGTGTGAAATTTAATTTTGAATGTCATGCCATTTAGGTTAACTGCTATAAACTAATATTTTTTATAAGTAACTTACCAAGTACAGTAATTACATAGCTATTAGTTCACTTTACACGGCAACTTGAGTTCAAAATTTTGCAGGTAACACTTCACACGTCTGTGTAGGTGACCAGTTCCCCCCAGTAGCGGGAATATTAGAAATGACTTAAGTAGATAACTTCAATCTGTTCCTGCCATGCTTGGGTGAACACAGAGTATGGCGGCAGCTGTATTCATTATTTTCCCAATATAATATCTGGATTTCGGTGGTGTTCACATCCACTGGAGCACGTATCAGTAACCTTCATGAAATCTCAGGATGATTTTTTTCCTTGTTTTATTATTATTATGTTGATTCATCAACAGAATTTTGTCTAAAGTCTTTTGTTTACATCTGAGCTTGCAAGCTGCCAATAATAACTCTGCCCAAAAAGTAATCCTTATATGTGTTACGCCATTCCTTTAGGCTGAAACTTTTGCATTGTTTTGTTTACCGGGTCTAGATTACTTGCAAGCTGTCAGTATAATTTTGCCTTAAAGTTAATTTTCGAATGGTGTTTTCCGGGCATAGGCACTCGCTAGCTGCTGATTATTTGCCTTAAAGTAATTATATAATGTTTTGTCATTCATTTAGGCTAATCCAGGCAAACTTTTTTTTTTACCTAGGCTACGTGCAAGCAGCCAATGTAGTTTTGCCCTAAAAGTAAATCTTGCATCATATGCCATTCCTTTAGTCCAAATTTCACATCAATGGAGTTTACAGGGCATAGACTGTTAGAAAGCTGTCGTTATATAATTGCCTTAAAAGTAATTCTTGGATGTTTCGTCATTCCTTTAGGCTAAAGATTTGCATTTTATGTTTGTTTACCGAACCTAGTATACTTGCTAGCCGTCGGTAAGTAATATTATCTTAACCCTCACATTCTCCCTTGCAGGGAATTGAACGTGTAAGGACAGAAATTGGTAAGGAGAGAAGGATGCTTAATTTACAGCTCCTAGACTATATAGCTTGAGCTGAGCCAGTTTGAGGATTTGAAGTCTTTCAAAACAAACTTTAAACTTTTTGTTTATCAATACTGTGATATGGAATATCAAACAGTGAATGTGGAACTTGCAGTGTGATGAGACATACTCAGGGCAGTACATCTGATGAATAAACTTTTAATTTGATAATGGAGGCCCTGCAAACACTTCGGAGGTGTCAACAAGTAACAAGTTATGACAATATTTTATCAGCCAAGAATCAGTCCCAGTATTTGCTTTGTTAGTATATTGTGTAGAGTACTTGCTTCACCAGTACATTTACTAAGGTGGAACTTTTTCTGAGAAGTTTCTCGTGTCTCCTGTGCAAGGATAACACTCATATAGGTTGATGCGCAGATCGTGAACGTTCCATACTTCCAGTACCCAGATGCAGCCACTGGCGCTCACTTCAACCTGACACCAGCTCATGCTAAAAGCACCCAAGGGCAACTCCTACCATCTGGCGCCAGCTCATGCTCTGTGCAGCCAAGGCGCCCCAAAGCGCCCAAGTGCTCCCATGGGCGACAACTGTAGCAAACAGCCAGGCATGTACAAAGCTGACATACCCTTTTTCTCTCCCTCTACTAGCTCTGTGTTTATCCACTTGCTTCTGTGCCTGGTTCTCTGGCTTCCTTCGCTAGTCTTGTGTCTGGGTTAACAGAAAATTAACCTTGCAAAGTGAGTGTTGTGCAGTGGAGGAGGTGATTATCTGGCCTGTTGGTTCTCCTAGACCTAAGTCACTGTCATACTCCCCTTCTCCTGGGAGAAGTCATACTGAATGTCCAAGGGTGGCTGGTGGGATTTACCCCAGGTAATTGCCCCCTCTGTTGAACCTGTTGCATATTCCCAGGTATCGACAGACAGCCACTGAAAAGGCGTCATCATGGAGGTGTAGTAGAGGAGGTGGCTAACCGGCCCTTCAGATATCCTAGACCCAAAGTCCCAGTCATACTCCCCTTCTCCTAGGAGAAGACATACTGGTGGTCCAAGGGAGTCCGAGGGAGTTTGCCCCCGGGGTAGTTGCCCCTTGGTCGAACCTGTTGCACATTCCCAGGTATTGACAGACAGCCACTGAAAAGGCATCTTCAAGGCAGTGTAGTAGGCTATCCAGCCTGTCGGATATCCTAGTCCTAAAGTCCCTGTCATACTCCCCATCTCCTGGGAGGAGACATACTGGCGGTTCAAGGGAGTCCGAGGGGTTTTGCCCCCGGGTAGTTGTCCCAGAGTCAAGCCTGTGACCCAGGTACAGTATCGTCAGACAGCCACTGGAAGGCGTCTTGATGAAAGCATAGTGTTTCAATGTGTAGTTGTAGCATCACTCGAAATGGTCTTCCAGAGCACCGGTCTTCAGCCTGCTAGGCTGACGCCTCTTTTTGGCGCCAAGTGTTTGTCCAGTGTTCCATGGAGTGCCCAGTGACCCACTCCGGGAGCCCAATGTCCAGAGTACTTGCTTTGGCAGTACATATTCTAATTGGAACGGTGTAGGGAAATTAGCATGGCCCCTGCACAAAGTTGATGCACAGTTTGTGAAGCCTTCCACAATTTTCGATCAGCGCCTAGATTTTTTCATTAGAAACACTGTTGTTCTTTCTTGGGCGCTAGTTCCTGATGGAACGCCTGGCTCCAGCCTCCTAGTAGTCAGCACCAGTCCCCTTTGCCAGGTGCCTACTCTCCGCTCAACACTCAGCGTCCACTCATGAGCTTTGTTTTTTCTGTTTAAGGATTGTGGCTGGCCTGTGGAGGACTGTGTTGTACCGCAGAATTTTGTGGTTTGTATGAGATGCAGTCCAGCCTACGGGTTTTCCAAGTATCCACATGGCTGTCAAGAGTCTGCAGAGTCAGCAGTTGGTTCGCAATGTCCACGACGCTGCGCAATACTTTGCAAGATCGCTTGGTTGTCTATAATGGAGACGGACTTCTACAATGGAGATGAACTAGAAGTCCTGTCTTCCGAGACAGGGTTTTTTCAGCTCGGGGACCTATGCCTTGACCCTTATGCGGTATTTTAGGTCTTCTCACGAGTCCTCTCTCCTCTTCGTTTGACCTTTTTTCTGGACTTCACATCAGTCTTGGCTTTTTTTTTTTTTTTCTGGACTCCACATCAGTCTTGGCTCTTTTTTTCTGGACTTCACATAAGTCTTGACTTAGAACGACTGTCTTGACCGGAGTACTTTGGTTATAACTGGGACAAGGTAGTACAGTTGGACACCGTCACCTTTTTACCATAGCCCCGGATTAAAGTCAGACCTACAACGGTGGCTGTACATACATAGATGAAGAAGGGAACTCCCTTTTTCCTCCAAGCCCAGAACTCATCTTCTACTTTACACCTTGGATCTTGGTCGAGGAACTCATTGGTGAACTGAAAACTTTCCGTGTCATGCTCCCCAGATGGTGTATCTGTCTCACATATGTTAGAGAGCTGTAAGCATTTCTCTTGGGAGCTTCACTGCTTCTTTGCCTTAGTTTACACCTGGACTGCAGTAGTTCTCTCTAGACGAGATTTCATTCTTAGCGTATACGTAGAGAAGAAAGGCTCACTTTCTCTCATTTTCTTTCCAATCAAGAGAACCTCTACTGTTAACGGATTGGATTCGATTTCATTCAAGTCGTCTAAAGTTCTTGTGGACAAACTGAGAGCAAGTACTTCCTTATGTCCCCTGGTCTGGTGGGAACTGTGGAGTCCATGGGGCAGACCGTCTATGATCCTATTTGCCACCTCAAGGAACCTTCGAAGCTTCAGAAAGCACCAGTATAAGGTTCTTCTGCTAGACTTATTGCTTAAGTCATTCTTCTAGCCCCATCTACCAGACTAGGTGGGTCTTTTTTGAAGCTGAGGTGCAGTCTCTAACCCTCTTCTTGAAGACATCTATGGCCCATTTTTGGATACCTCTTCTGTACCTAAGGAGATCTACGTCTTTTGTACTCCATCAGGAAAGGGTATTGATCTTTGCTTAACTAAGTGCTTAAACACAAGGACCTAGCTTTTGACGACCTTATCTGGTCTTTGATGCGCCCAAGCGAGGAAGAAATCTGGTCTGCTGGAGCCTGGATGTGTTGTGAATGACTGACAAGTCCCTTGTTTGATCCCTGTGTTCCTCTTCCCAGCAACCTTACATGGAAAACACCCTTCCGAGTGACCTCTGACTTCGACTGGGACACACTGGTGAGATCCAAGTCGTTGTTTAGAGAAGGTATTTTCACAGGGAGATGCTTTTTTCCTCGTTTACCCTGGGATTTTTAGCCACAACGAGGATCTATTCAAGCTCTAGATCTGTTCCTTCTCCTTTAGGAAATTAATGGACATCATTGACTGAAGAAGAGAGAACCTTCTGTCCAGCCACAGCTTTTGGTTTTTACATGAACAGAATTGGACTAAGATCACATCCTGAAAGGGCTTATTTCTGAATGCTTAAGGAAACATTTTGCCTTTTTAAGTGAAAGTCAAGGATATCAGAGTAGACTCTTCCTCCATAGCTTTCAGGCTCGTTTGTCCTTTACTTCTATTCAACTTAGTCCTACTGGAATTATATTCATCCTCCACATCTCTACTTCCATTCCACGTATCCCTACTGGAAGTATAGTTGTCCTCCGCATCTTCCTTTCTTATCAGGTGATCCCGATCTAGCTTGCTTGTCACCCAGTTCGCTGGGTGAAAACTACAGTCTGGCATTAGCTGCTGTCTGGCACCAGCTATAGAGCTGGCTCCCAGCCTGGCACCAGCTCTTGCTCCGAGTGCCCACCAGCTCCCACGGGCTCCCGCTAGCTCCCAGAGGCACCTGCTATCCCTCACAGGTTGCTAGCTCCCACAGGCGCCCGCTAGCTCCCACGGGTGCCTGCTAGCTCCCACAGCTGCCTGCTAGCTCCCACGAGCGCCCACTAGCGACCACGGGCGTCCGCTAGCTCCCATGAGCGTTCACCAGTCCAGAGCTCTTAGCCCAACTGGCACTCAGCGCTTCTGGTGCCAGCTACAGCCTGACACCAGATCATTCTCCAAGCATTCAGGCCCCCTCCAGCTCTGTGGGAGAATAGGGAGGTGTCTATCTTTTTGGAGTTTTTCAGAGGACCATCCTCTACATATGGTGATATGGCAAGATCTGTTTCATTCACTGACTAGTATGTATTGCCCTCATGGACTTCTAACTTGGGGGGACACACTCAGAATTAAGAGAGCAGTTTGCCTTCTTTCAAGTAAAACTAAGGACTTCATAGTAGCCTCTACCTAGTTAGCTTGCATACATTTTATGCCTCGTACGTCCATTCTGCCTTCGAACTATGGGAATGTAGCCATTCTTCATTTCTCACTATTTTTAATGGAAGGTAAAGTGTTGAATTTTTCAGTGCCTTGGGGCCATTTCTTGTGACTGGCATGGTATCATGGAAGGAAGCATAGGATTGTTTTTTTTTTTTTTTTTTTTTTCCCCACTGTCTCTTCACCTTGTAATAAGGTGTCAAATTTTTTGCGGGGCTTGGGGTTACATTGTACCTGAAGCACCCACCACTCTCAGTGGATGGGTTGTGGTTTTATCTGTATAGGTGACAGTGTTGTCTGGTTTTTATTTTTGTGCTATGCCCAGGGCTAGGGCGAGCACCTGTCATGCTTTGCTAGCCATTGGAGCACTTCCTTCGCTGCAAAGTTCCCACTAAGTAGGAGGCGACCCATGGCTATACCGCCACACCATGCTGAGTTAAGATGAGCACCTACCAGAGGCAGTATCCCAATAGCTTTCTTAGCTGATAGGTAACGACAAGCATTGGTTTTCAATGCCAGCAGTTTTTTCTATTTTCAGATTCATTACATACATAATGATTTTGGAGTAGAATATGTCCATGTATCCCACCTCCTATCAAGGTGGGAATCAGCTATGCAATTACTTGGTAAGCATATTTAAAACTATTTTACTATAAAAATGTCATGTTTATGTAACCCAGGCTACTGTTTTATATGGCTTAGGTTAATGCTTCTAGCATAATTTACCTTTGGACTGAGAACAGAGGATTACTTGAAGGGTTCTCACTTAGCCTATTCTATGCCACTGCCTAGTGTAGGCTTATTTAAATTATATTAAGGATATAAACTATACAGGAAAAAATCCTCTTATAATCATATCTGGCCGAGATTACGCTTTTATCTGATATTCACCCACTGCTTTATTTAAGCTGAACTACTGTTGAGGCTAATAATAGGATATTCCTAAAGGGATTTCTATTTGATCTGGTTATACTACTGCCTGGTCTAGGTTTATATCACCTTTAAGGATGCAGGCGACATAAGAACCCACCTAATTAATAGCCTTACAAATAGGCTACCATGCTGTAAAATAATGTTACATTTAATCTAGCCTAGGGTGCTGTTTATGTCTAATCCTAGGCTATTTGGTCTAAACTACCACTTAGGCCAATAATAGGATATTTCTTAAAATGTTCTCACTTAACCTAGTATAGGATATTGCCTAATCCAGATCATTTGGAGCGCCCTTAAATGTATAGCCTATATAAAACAGAAACTCACTAACATGTAGCCTTTTAGCTAGGCTACTGTTTGGTCTAGCCCAGGTTATTGTTTTATCTAATCCCAGGCTACCTGGTGTAAGGTATTATTTAGGCCATAATAAGATCATTCTTAAAATGTGCTTGCTTAACTTAGTATAGGGTATTGCCTATACAAAATAGAAATTCACTAGTATGTAACCTTATAGCTAGGCTACCATTTCATGTAGTCCAGATTATTGTTTTATATAATCCCAGGCTACCTGGTTTGAGAAACTATTTAGGCCATGACAGGATAGTTCTTAAAGGGTTCTTTCTTAGTCTAATCGAGGCTACTGCCTAATTCAGGTTATTTAATTCACACTGAAAGGTATGGGTTACATAAAACAAGTTGACCTTGTTATGTAGCCTTAATGCTAAACTACCATTCCATCTAGCCAGGATTACTGTTTCATCTAGTCCTAGGCTACCTGGTCTAAGCTAATGCTTAATCCAATAATGGGATGTTTTGTAGAGGGTTATCACTTAACCTCATGTAAGGTACTGCCAAATCTGGATTATTTAGATCACACTTAGGTGTATAGGCTATATAAAAATTTTACTAATATGTAGCCTTATAGCTGGGCTACCATTTTATCTTACTCAGATTATTGCTATTATATCTAATCCTAGAGTCCTTGGTAATTTAGGTTAATACTTAATCCAGATTATTTATTTCATGCTTAAGGATATGTAATCCTAGGTCGTAGGCTACAGACAACATCCCCTTTTTATCTGGTCTAAATTATTCTCAGTCAGATCTAGGCTACTACCTAGATTATTGTAGATATCATAGAATCTGAAAGGATTTTCTATATTAATAATAAATTGTGGAACATTTCTTTTACTTAAAACATCTGATTGAAATGACAGATTTTCAAAATGATTTGCATTTTTCACAGTTAACATTTGTGATTACGACTTAACGCCGGGTGTGTGTTTGCAAGAAAAGCTGGGTTTTTGGCTTTCACACAAAATCACATAAATTAACGAGCAATTAGTTAAAAAGCTTAAAACTAGAACTTTAACTGGAACTTAAAAACTAAGCACTTGCTTCTTTGTTTCATGTTTCCATAACTATTGAATTTTGGAAAACTGACAAGAATCAGATTCATCCAGTAACGACCAATGGAAAGTACTGTAATAGCTTCCAAGGTCTCTTACCTGTCTTTTTGTTGATATGGCGGACTGCGCATAAGCTATAATCACTTCCTCTTCTAGCAGGTTTGATGAAGGAAATAATCTGGGTATAACTTTGCTGTAAGATAAGGGAAAGAGCACTCTTATCTTTGAGCCCATTACGTACTCCATCACATATAGTGTTTATCATTATGACACAATACCTGGCCAAGAGACTGACTAAAAGAGAATTCTTTGATGTTAGTTTGGTCACCATGGAGCTCTGACAGACCCATAGAAGGCAACTCCTTGAGGACTAGACAAGCAACTACACTATCAAAAAGCAAATACTACATAATTATCTACACCAAAAAATGCCACAATATTATGAAACCACATTGGGAAGGATGAATATACAAGTCAAATTAGGAAAATGCATTACACAACGGAAAAAATGTAGAAAATTCCAAATCCATGAAGAGCAACTTAGAATAATTGTGAAGATATTGAAGTTCCACAGAAGAGTAAGGCAGGATGTAGGCTTTGTCTGGGTGTTCTGGTCAAGGGCACTAGTAATTTCACATAGCATTTTGAGGCAAGTCTGGCAGCTGAGAGTGCATTATACAAAAGTAATGCATTTAGTGATAAGTGGGAAAGTTATGAGCAAAGGATTAATGAAAGGTGAAAAATAAAGGTAATCTTATGAAAAAAAGATCATAATCAGCAATATATACAGTATAGGGAACAAAGAAAGATCATACTGGGCGTCCTCCTGAACAATAATATGTATATAGCTTCTTGATTACCATTTTTCCTTCTTTTTTAAACTTTAGGAGCAAGTTTGTTTCCAATTAATGTCAGTGATATGTCATGGGTTGTTGATGAAATAATACTTGTGCATATTTTAATGTTCCTATGTGATATATTTAAGAAGGATAATGCTTTTGTTAATGTTATACAATTTTTATTACAGGGTGCAACTGGTCATAATCCTGATTGCCCTGTCTGGGCGTCCTCCTGAACAATAATATGTATATAGCTTCTTGATTACCATTTTTCCTTCTTTTTTAAACTTTAGGAGCAAGTTTGTTTCCAATTAATGTCAGTGATATGTCATGGGTTGTTGATGAAATAATACTTGTGCATATTTTAATGTTCCTATGTGATATATTTAAGAAGGATAATGCTTTTGTTAATGTTATACAATTTTTATTACAGGGTGCAACTGGTCATAATCCTGATTGCCCTGTTTGTCAGCCTGCTTTGAATGCTCTTGCTTCACCACTGCCATTTGCACATTGCTCGCAGTCCCGTTTAGTGTGCCATATTAGTGGAGAGCAACTCAATGAAAATAATCAACCTCTCATGCTACCAAATGGTCATGTGTATGGACAGAAGGTAAATTTTAAAAGTTTTGTTTTTTACATTTTTACCTACATTTCACATTACAGTATTATGGTATATTTGGTAACATTAAATTTAGGTGTTTCTTTTTCATGCACCGAGTTACTTGATTTCTCATTTTTAGCAGTAAATTTCTTTTTATTAGAGAAATTAATCCTTTGTGAGTCTTTCAAATCCACTAAAGTGTCAGACTTGGCTTGTTCCTTGTTTTGCATCCTCATTATTGTCATTGACATTTTACTTTGTTTCATCCATTAACTATTATGAAGTAGAGGTCATATGAGTCATATGTTGTTTGTCCATATTAGTAAATTTTTGTCTGATTTCATATCTGGTCCTAAGTCATTGTGTATTTCCCATCTCCATGCTCTTCTGAGCCTTCTTATTGTTCGGCATTCTGCCATTTCGTTAGTTAAAGTAAAAGCTTGCTAAGGCAAGTTGAGAAACCCTAAAATTTGGTTGCTTTAAGCGTAAGTACATATTTAAAATTAAGTGTGTTGGAAATGCCAAAAGTGACTAATGAAGACTTGGAGTGGCTTGAATAAAAAGAAAGTGTATTGGAATAGTAATGATGCTAAGCTAGAAAAGTGAATTATGGAAAGTTCCTGTAATGTTGAGTACTGCATCATTGTTGTTATTCCATGCTCTCATCATACCAAAAAGTATTTGATATTGAACAGGACAGCAAGATTATTGGCTGTCATCTCTGTAGTTTATTTACACCAGCATTTTGGCAATCTATTCCCATGTTCAGGGCTACTTAAAAACATGAAACTAAAATAAGGAAATTTTACAATCTAAAAACTTGCTTCAATAGTTACTTCATTAGTTTTACTCTTAAGCTAAATGTAAAACTCTTAAGCTAATTGTAAAATGAAACCATGAACAGAGGACTATGTTAGGAAATATATAATTTAAAAGTATACATTACAAATAGGTACAGTATAGGTAAACTTACTGTTAAGAGGTGTGCATGGCTACTGTATAAGCTTTGAAAAGAATTCTTAAAGAGAATGACAGAGAGGGATAAAAAAGAGAGCGCAAAGCAGTGTGTAATGGTGTGGAAGTACATGTTTACAATCCCTTATACAGAATTCTAAAAACCTAAATAATTTTGTGGAGGGTAGTGTCTTTTTCTTTTGCTTTCCGTAAATCTTCTGCTGAAAACCCACTTGGACAGAGTAAACAAATTATAAACTCAAGAGAGCTCCAGAGGGAAATTAGTCTGCGGACTGAGACAAGTTGTAGTAAAAAGTGATAGATAAATATATGGAAATAGAAAAATGTAATACACCTGAATTCAGGAGCCACCAGCAGAAAGCATTAATGAACTTGCTCCTTGCTTAAACATTTGGAGGTCAGATGATTCCACAACTGCACTAGGCAAACTATTCCACATTTTAGTTGTAGCAAAGATAAAACTCTTGCAAACTGAGTAGTAGTAAGCCTTTTACTACAGAAAGACACTTTGCAGGCAAAAACAGCTAGGTCACATAAAGAAAAGTGCAGAGGATGTAAGTCATTGTAGTACATTTTATACAAGGCTGATGTAATGTAATACCAATTATAGTCCCACTTAGTGTGAAAATTCATGTTTGCCACATATCCTCATGCATTATGTGACTTTCTGAAACATAATTTGTTCATATGGGGAACAAATCTTCGGTCTTAACATTAGGATAAATCTTCTGGCGCCAGCTGGAAACCAGATTAAAAAAAAACAATCAAAATCATATATGCAAGGAATCTGTGGCATCTGGCATCTAATATGCAGATGAGGTGGTAGCGGGTCAGAGACCTAGCTGGAACCTCATGACGCATCAGTCTTTCTTCAACCGACTAGGAGAGTGGACGTTCGCTTTTGCTCTCCTCTCCCCAAGCCAGTTTTTGTCCTAAGCTTGTGATACCTTCTGGTTGTGTTGTGTGTTTGGGTGTCAGTGTGTGTTTTATGGTGTTATCATGTTGTCCACTAATCAACCTAAGAAGCTCCACGAGCGACACCGCTTGTGTCCTGGCATTCCAGGATTTCCTTGCTCCCATATTCTGGCTTCTTCTGAGATAGATCCCCATTTTACTTGCAGTAGGTGTCATTCTAATTTTTATAATATTACCAATCCATGCCTGGAATGCCATTCCTGGCCTGTTGCGCAATGGAAGAAGTTCTGCAGGAAGAAGGAACACAAAAGGAAGTCGATGCTTCCATCTTGGGAAGGATTTTCTCCTCCTCGAATGGAAGCCACTGCTCCCCCTTCTTTCAGACCTATTCCATCTGCTTTGTCATCCATTGATGCCTTTTCTCCTTTCTTTTCTTCCATTGATTCATGTTTGGAAATATCGGGAGGTAGTCATAGTGATTTTATGTATCATGCTGCCCCTTCTTTCTTGGCGGGGGATGTTTCCCCTTCAGGGAGGGAGGAGGCAGCACCATCTTGTTGTTTTGTTTCAGATTCGGATGCACAAAAGATGTCATCTATTTGGGCCTCCCTAGGCCTACCTGGGGTTCCTTCTCTGGATGGCCTGTTGTTGCATTTCATTTCTTCATGCTTACCAGTGTCGACCCCCCCCAGAAGTACCCCCTTCTCCCGGCCTCCACCACTTTGGCTCTCGTGTGATGCCACCTAGCGGGACGCCTTCATTACAAACTGCGCATCATCCTGGGTCGGCTATACCCGCAGCAATTCTGTCAACTCTGCGTCAGGCTTGTGCTCCCATGATGTCACTACCAACGTCATCTCTCCCTGTGACAACAGTATCAGTGATGTCATTTCCTCTGACTGCTCCCGTGATGTCACAACCAGCTACTGCTGTGATGTCATCTCCAGCAGTTGTTGATCCTTTGGACACTTTTATGCAGACTGGTGGGCAGACTGGACTCTGTTTTTTGGGAGAAGTACGGTGGTCCTTCTGTCAAGGAAAGATGTAGCCTTCCATCTTCTTCATCATCATCGTCTTCATCTCCCCCTTGTGTGAGACGGAGGATTGAAGACTTTGTGACTTTGTCATTTGAGAAGCCAAAGGCTGTTTCATCAGCTTCTTCCCACAGACGTGCTCCAATTCATGTACTCGAATGTAGTTGCGGCCGTGTTCATGTGGATGATGTTCACTGCCCTGCAGCCCCTCAGAAGTCGGCTTCAGTCTTTCGTTCTTCCCCTCCTTGTTCTGCACAAGTTTGGTAGAAAGTTAATAAGGCTCTGATTAAGAAGTCGAAGGTGGTGGATTCCCCTATTAGAAGCCCAGTTATTCCAAGGCCTACAAGACTTTCTCCTTCAAGGTTAAGGGTTTCCTCTCCGGACCGTGTCATCCACGGATGTGTTCTTAGCCACGTCCGTGTTGATGGGAGTGAACGTTTAGCTGACACTGTCCGTGGATTTGATTATGACCGTGATTCCATGGCTCCCAAGAGGCCGAAGCGTTCCGTGTTTCGCTTGCATAGAAGGACCCTTGTACATCGTTTGTCTTCCCGATTCCGTGGATGTGACTCATCAAGTCCTAACGTTTGTGCTTTGGTTTCTCGTTCTGGAAGTGATCACATGCATCGTTTGTCTTCGCACGTTCGAGTACGTGACTTGGAGCTGAGAGCCGATGGACTTCTGTCTTCCCATGTTCGTGGATGTGACTTGTCGATGTCAATGGATGCCCTATGTCTGTCTAGTGTTCAGGATCTCTCTCTTCTGTCTACCTCCGGATGTCAGCCGCCTTTGCATGAAGTAGAGGAGGGGGAAAGTCAGAGTTTCTGGCTTCCTACAGGGAGGTTGTTGATCTCATTTGTGAGTTCAACAATCTCTCTGAGAAGTCTGGGACTCTTCCTCCCGTGACTCCTATGGGCATAGAAGCCTTACTTGGCCTCTTCTTTTGAGTTAACTTGTTCTGGACATACTACTTCAATTAAGACGTGAATTCTTTGGTTTCGGGACGGGATAATTCTCTGCGTTCCAACAGATCCTTCAGGTCTCTTCCCCCTCTGATTTGTCATAGGAAGTATTACTCAACAAGTCTTGTACCTCTGTTGGGTAGACAGCTCAATTCTGATGTCATTCGTTTGAATCCTGGGCTAACACTACAGTAGATCAGGTTAGGGCTGACAGTCCTTCTTTAACCTTTCAAGAAGCATCTACCTTGGAGTCTACTGTCTCTCCTGTCTTTCAGACTGTCTCATGGCTGGATTTCTGGTCTACAGCAGTTGCTAGGATTTCTTCTTCCTATTCTGCAACAGATTCATTTGAAGGTCCTTCTTTCATCAGGTTACTTCAATCTGGTGCTAAGGCCATGTCGTACTTAGGCCATTTGAACGCTAGTTTGTGGGCTAACTTCCTTCTGATGAGAAGGGACGCATCCCTTTACAAAGTATCTAGATCAGTCGATGCAGACTCTCTACTATATTTATGGAATGGAGATCGTGTAGTATCCAAGCTTCTCCTGCCTGAGGAACAACTGCAAGCTGCTATAATCAGACGTCGAGCAGACACTAATGATCGACTTCTCCAGCAGGAAGTGGCTAAGTCTTCGTCTCAGTCTCATCCTTCACCTCCAAGACAGATTAGGCAGTTCCCTCCGAGGAAGCCTTCAAGACCTTCGACTTAAGCTAAGGTTACTGACCGACTCCATCACCAAGGAAGCAGCCTCAGCAGCATCCCTTTCAATCTCGCCCTTCAAAACCAGGGAGGGGGAGCAAGGTCAAGGACAGGGGAGGACATCAGTAAATTTGGTGCCACTCCCTGCCCGTTACCACTGGTGGGGGTTGCCTGGTAAGCCACTGGGCTATGTGGCAGTTGCAAGGAGCAGAACGGTGGGTAGTGGATGTCCTTCGGGTAGCATATCTACTTCCATTCGACTCCCCTCCTCCTCCTCTCTCCAATCGTCCTCTCCTACACCTGACTTACGCCCAGGACTCTCTGAAGCACTTAACCCTTCAGGAGGAAGTAAAGAAAATGATAGACAAAGAAGCAGTGGAAAAGGTAATCCATCCTTCTCCAGGGTTCTTCAGTTGGATTTTTCTGGTACCAAATGCTACTAGCAGTTGGAGACCGGTGATAGATCTCTCAACTCTGAACCTTTTCGTCAGGAAGACGAGGTTCAGAATGGAGACGCCATGGACAGTCTTAGCAGCTGTAATAGACAACGACTTCATGTTAACTATAGACTTGAAGGATGCCTACTTTCAGATTCCTATCCACCCTTTGTCCAGGAAGTTCCTCCGCTTTAGTCTTGGGGAGCAAGTGTTCCAGTTCAAGGTTCTTTACTTCGGATTGACAACAGCGCCGCAAGTGTTCACAAGAGCCTTTACCCTGGTGTCAATGTGGGCTCATGCTCAGGGGATTCACTTGCTGAGATATCTCGACAATTGGTTGGTCTTGGTAAGTTCATGGGAAAGGCTGATTGGGGACAGGGACCGTCTTCTCCAGTTTTGTCACATCCTCAGTGTCGTGATAAATCTGGAGAAATCCAATTCTCTTCCCAGCCCGAGGATTCTGTACCTGGACATGGTAATAGACACAGCCTCGTTGAGGGTTTTCCCTTCGGACCAGAGGATAGAGAGGTTCAGAGCAGTAGCTTGCTCCTTTCTTTCGAGGGAGGAGCAACCAGCTCACCAGTGGCAAGTAGTTTTGGGCCCCTGTCTTCTCTGGAGAAGCTGGTTCCTCATGGGTGTCTCCATATTCGGTCCCTGCAGTGGAGACAAGGAGTATTGGTCCCCAGCAGGAGATTCCCCTCAACTCCAGGTCTCTCTGTCGGCAGAGGTGAGAAGCGACCTCCTTTGGTGGTTGGATGACCAGAACCTGACAGTGGGAACTCCTCTTCACTTGCCCCCCTCCAGATCTTCTCCTGTTCTCGGACGCATCCTCCAAAGGTTGGGGAGCTCACTTGGAAGAACAACAGTAAACCCCCCCCCCATATTTGCAGGGGATGCATACCGCACCCCCCCTGCGAATAGCTAAAATCTGCGAATACTTTAAACCCCTCTAAAAACACTTAGAACTGCCTATTTTGATAGTTTAAACACAAAAAAAACCCTCTAAAAGTGCTTATACCTGAGTATTTTAATAGTTTTATAAAAAAAAAGTGGATTTAGTCATGAAAATGATATGAAAATACAGTAATTTTAGTGAATATTTCTCAGTGAAAAATACTGCGAATGAGCGAATTTTCCGCAATAATGGGTAGATACGTTCCACAGAGAAATCCGCGAATACGCGAGAACGCGAATAACGGGTGGGTTTACTGTACTGACTTCGCGGGTGTGGAGCCCTCAGGACAAGCAACTCCACATCAGCGTGTTGGAGTTGAAGGCTGCCTTCCAGGGTCTTCAGGAGTTTCAGGAGAGGGTGGTAGGTCACTCTGTCATTCAGATGTCAGACAACACTACAGTGGTAGAGTATGTGAACAAACGGGGGAGCTAGTGTCACGCCAATTTCACTCTGACGGTTGAATTACACCAGTGGGTGATTGACAACATGGAGCAGCTCATGGCCAGGTATATTCCAGGCAAAAGTAATGCAGTGGCTAACAAACTAAGTCGTCAGGGACAAGTTCTAGGTGGAGTGGTCTCTGCATCAGGACATAGCAGACAGACTCTTTCATCTGTGAGGAAGACCCATGTTAGACCTCTTTGCCACAAAGTTCAACCAGAAGCTAGAGGTTTATTGTTCGGTGGTCCCAGATCTGTTCGCTGTAGTGGAGGACGCTCTTCAACATCCTTGGGACAACCTGGAAGTTTACGCCTTCCCTCTGTTCTGCCTGTTCCATCATGTCCTGAACAGAGTGGTGAGTTTCAAGAATCTCAGGATGACCCTAGTAGCTCCTCTGTGGCCTCAAGCAGAGTGGTTCCCGGACATTCTGTTTCTGCTTCCAGCAGCACCAAGAGAGATTCCTCCTTGGCACAATCTTCTCTGCCAACCTCATGTAGAGAGGCACCACCAATCGGTAGGGTCTCTTCATGGCTGGAGGTTATCCAGTATCTCTTACAATTGAGAGGTTTTTCTGGCAGAGCAGCAACTCGGATGTCTGGCTACCTTAGGAGATTTTCGTCAGCCGTTTACCAGGGCAAGTGGGCCGTCTACTGTGATTAGTGTTGTCAACGGGGTTTCTCTCCACTCGGAACTTCTGTTCAACAGATAGCTGACTTCCTAATCTATCTCAGAACAGAGAAAGGCCTCTCTGTTTCTGCTATTAAGGTCTATAGGGCTGCATTGGGATTAATTCTCTGTCTTAGAGATGTGGATATCTCTTCGTCCTGGGAAATCTCTGTTGTTCAAGAGCTTTGAGCAGTCTTGTTCTCCTAGGGGACTGAAGCCTCATATGTGGGACCTAACTCGGGTACTGTACTGGGTAGTCTCACTGGTGCTTCGTTAGGGCCACCGAGTCACTTGTCAGACAGGTATCTGACTTTGAAAACAGTCTTCCTCCTGGCCTTAGCTTCTACAAAGAGAGTTGGTGAGCTCTATGGTCTGCATTATGATGTCAAACACAGCAGGGGTTGGGGGTTGGTTACTTTCGAATTTGTCCCAGAATTCGTGGCTAAAACTCAAAATCCCTCGGTTCAAGATGACAGATTTGCCTTTTTCTCCACTCCTTCCCTTAGGGATTTTGTTGACAAAGATCCTCAGGAGTTACTGCGTTGTTACCTGAAAAGGACTCGTCACCTAAGACCTAGGTGATGTAGACTTTTCGTTAGCACAGACCGAACCAAGAAAGAAGTGTCCAAGAATTCCCTTTCATTTTGGCTACGTGAGGTTATTAGACAAGCTTATGCTCATCGTCAAGTCCTCTCTCCAATACCATACGGCTAAAGCACATGATGTCAGAGGAATAGGTTCCTCTCTGACATTTAAGAAGAACTTGTCTGTTCATAGGATTTTGGATGCTGGTTCTTGGCTCCGTCAGACCACTCTCACTTCCTTCTACCTGAAGGACGTTGCTCACAGGTTCTAGGACACTTTTTCCTTGGGTCTGGTGGTGGCTACTCAACAAGTTGTAAAGCTCATCAGTGCCCCTGGTGGGACTTTGTATCTTGCCTAAGCTGATAGCATGGAAGAGAGAATGAATGAGATGACTGGTGTCTTTTCTTTTCCTTTTTCTCCCTTTCTTCTTTACCTACGGGCAGTTTTGAAGAATAACACATCATACGCTGGAATTGGCTTGATACAGGTGAGTGTTGCAGCTATACTGTTACAGCATTTAGATGTTCCATACAACATACAAATATGCTTCTCAGTGGCCTTTACTTCTCTCTCCAGCGAAGGGGGTGAGAAGTGATGACGAACCCGTTACGTGTGGCTGACAGGGTTTGTTGCTTGAACAGATATAGTTCTCTTTGACTTCCAAATATGCAATGAATCTAACAGTCTGCATTGTATTTTAGCCCAGTGAACTGGGTGTTAGATACCCTCTTATCTAACAACTCAGAGGCTTAAGTCTCCTTCCTTAGAACCCTAGTTTCTAGGAAGGTTGATCAGGTGTGCTGAATTTCTAGTTGGTTCAGGATTCTCATACCTCCCTCCAAGTGTGAGTCTATCCTAATGTTAATACTGAAGGTTTGTTCTGCCTGTGAACAAATGACAAATTTTGAATTAATTTATATTTTTCATAGCTAACAAACCTGAGGTCTTAACATAGATTGCTTCCCTCTAGCCGCCCGTCTTATGTCTTATCCAGGGTTGGAAGAAAGCCTGGTTCGTCACGACGTTCCAGCTAGGTCTCTGACCTGCTACCACCTCATCTGCATATTAGATGCCAGTGATTATATGTTAGTTTTATAAGTTAGTCATTATTTTATTTTTATTTTCTGCATTGGTGAAGTGGTATGGACGTTACAAAATATATAAAAAGAAAGCACGTTTAATTTTACGAGACGTTTTTACAGCAAAGCATTTCTTATGTTTAAAAAGTATGTTCTTGTTGTGACGTCATAGGAAGTGACGTCACTCTCAGAAGGTTAGGTCGATAATAGTTGGGTTGTAAGTCTGTTTGTGGTTTTTGTTGTCGTAAGCTGGATTGCATAGTGAAAAAAGAACAACGTGAACAGGTGAGTGGATCACATAATTGAATCATTTTAGGATAGGTTAGGCTAGCAAAATTTTCAAGTGGTATCAGAGCGTGGTTCGTTAAAAATGGACGGATCTGATGGTAAATTTTGGGAGAAGAAATGGAGAAGAGACTGTCCGAGATTTAGCGGGGCACAGGGCGATTATAAAGGATGGAGAGGACAAGTCGAAGATTGGCTTGTGGTGTGTGGAGAAGAAGTGAAGTATCCGGGGATAGAGATAAGAATGAGCTTAAAAGGGAAAGCTTTAGAAATAACAGAAGGAATAGATAGAGATGAACTTAAGGATAGCGAGGGTTCAAAGATAATCCTATCCAAACTAGATGAAGTGTATCTAAAAGATACATTAATGGAAAATTACAGTAAAATGAAAAACTATTTTAAAATAGAAAGAGAATCTAGTGAAAAGATGAGAGATTTTATAATTAGGTATGAAAAGGCAGAATCAGAGTGCAGTAGGGCACTAGGAAAAAGCATGCTTGAAGGGGAAGCAAAAGGTTTTCATGTACTAGAACAATCGAATCTCACAGAAGATAAAAAACAAATGGTATTAGCAGCTTGTGGTCGAGAAAAGTTGGAATATAAAAGTGTCACAAATAATGAAAAGAATAATTTGAGGGATTAGGGAATAGAGAGGAGGGGGAATGTTTGGGATCAGAAGGTTGTGAGAATTTTGGGAAAGGGTGGAAAAACCAAAGATATCTGGGAAAGGTGAATCGAGGTAGAGGTGGAAGAAATCCTTTAAATAGAGAAGGGAAAGTAACACTGTGTGCTATATGCAAATCAGAATGGCATTGGGACAGAGATTGTCCTCAGAATTTTCAAAATAAGAAGAAATCAGAAACCGGACAAGAAAAAAAAGTTTATATAGGAGAAGTTAGCAAAGTAGAAGAAGAATCTTGGGAAGAGGTTGATGCAATTTTAGACACAGGATGTAAGTCAACAGTTTGTGGGGAATTGTGACTAGCACGCATTGTTGTGGGTTTGAATCAGGAAGAGTTGAGGAGAATGAATGATACTAAGAAAGAGTCTAATAAAGTATTTAATTTTGGTGAGTCATCATACAAGTCGAAACGAGTAATGGATATTGAAAAACAAAAAGTTTTATTTGAAGACAGAAATTTTGCAAGGTGATGTACAATGGTTAATAGGTAAGAAAACCATGAGTAAAATGGGGATGACCATAAATTTAAAAGAGAATTGTGATAAAATAGAAGTATTAGGGGAAATGAAGGTAAAGTTAAGAGAAGACAGACAGGGCCATTTAAGAATACCGATTTTGAGGAGGAAGGTAGAAGAAGAATTATTATTGGAGGGTTGGAAGGGAAAGAGTCTAAGGAAAATTGAAGGTGCAGTGATGAAGTTACATCTACAATTTGGCCACGGAAGTGGAGATAAAATATGGAAGAAGCTAACAGAAGAAGCACAGTGGAGTGATGGTTTGAGAGAGAAGGAAAACAAGGAAGTAAAAAAGTTACTAACAGACTTAATCGCAAGTTGTGAGGTATCTAAAAGATATAAAAAAAACGGGCTAAACCAGTAGTGGGATTTTCTTGGAGTAAGACATTTAATGAAGTTGTAGCAATGGATGTGGGAGAGATAGAAGAGAGAAAGTTCTTGGTAATGGTAGATATGGCAACAAGGTATTGTCTGACTTTTTGAATAAAAGACAAGAAACCAGAAACTATTATAAAGACACTTTTTGACAGGTGGTTTGCTATATTTGGGGCACCTTCTAAAATATTATCAGACAACGGGGGAGAATTTCAAAATGAAAAAGTAAGGAGGATGGCAGAAAGATGGAATAATAAAGTATTAGCCACAGCATCAGAATCTCCATGGAGCAATGGATTGTGTGAAAAAACAGTAGGCATAATCAAAGAAAGATGAAAGATGATGAGGAAGTGGATTGGTCCATAGCATTAAGATGGGTAGTGACTGCCAGGAGCTGCTTAATAAATATTGGTGGTTTCTCCCCTAACCAATTAGTATTTGGGAAAAACCCTTCTTTGCCTAATTTAATGGGAGAAGAAAGTTCAAGTCCTGCAAGCAGAGAGAAAGGTATGGAAGAAAGCATAGTAAGGGATACACTGAATGCAATGCATAAGGCCAGAGAAGTGTTTATCAAAAATGAGTCTTGTAATAAAATAAGAATTGCTCTAAACAAAAATGTCAGAGAACATAAATTTGAAGAAGCAGTAGTGGGAGAGGAGGTATTCTGTAAGAGAGAAAATGAAAATGAATGGAGGGGACCTGCTCAGGTAGTGGGAGTATCAGGTAAAACAGTAGTGTTTAAACATGGGGATTCTCTATGAGAAGTAGCAAGAATACATGTTACTAGGATTCCAAGACTATCACCAGAAAAAGAGAAGATACGTAAAGTAGACAAAACACACACTGTGAAGGATGAATCCCTTGCATCAAAGGAAGGGAGTATAGATAGGCAGGAAGGAAAGGAGGTGATAATTGGCTGGAGAAGGAATGTAGATATAGAAGAGGCTATAGAAAGAGATTTGGCAGAGGAAACACTGGAAGATGAAGGGGAAAGTGAGGTAATAGAAGATGAGTTAATAGAAGAGATACCCAAATTCAGAAAGGGAAATAGAGTTAGAGCTATAAACAAAAATACAGGACAAGTAGAAGAGTGGACTATATTGAGTCTTGCAGGGAAAAGATCAAGCAGATCTTGGGCTGATTCGTACAATGTAGAAGACTCAGTCAGGTGACAAGGGATGGGTTAACTTAAGAGATTATAGTCATGTAGAAGAAATTGCAGATGAAGAAGAGGTTTTGCTAGGATTTGAAAATAGAAGTGTAATTGAAGCTGAAGAAAAAGAACTACAAAGTTGGAGAGAAAACAAGGTATATGAGGAGGTTAGTGACATTGGACAAAAAGCTATATCTACAAGATGGATAGTAACTGAAAAGGTAAAAGGTGGGGAAAGGATATGTAAAGCAATATTGGTAGCTAGAGGTTTTGAAGAAGAAAAGGCTGAATGGGAAAAAGATGCTCCTACATGCAATGCCGAAATTTTAACATTTTGTTTGACGGTAATAAAACTGAAAGACTGGAATTGGTTATACGTTAGATGTAAAAACTGCATATCTATAAGGTGATGAAATACAATGGGAGGTACATTTAAAACCACCTAGTGAAGATGGTTGGAGTGGATTATGGAAATTGAAGAAAACTGTTTATGGGCTCAAGGATGCAGGAAAGGCATGGTATTGTAAGGTGGTAAAAGTGGTGGAGGAGCTTAAAGGCGAGAGGAGTAGATAAGAACTTAATATATTCTTTTGGAAGAAAGACAATAAATTGAGCGGTATTTTATGTACACATGTAGATGAATTTTGCTGTGGAGGAACTGAAGGATTTTTAAAGGAAATAGCAGGGAAATTGAAAGGGAAATTGCAAGTAAGAGAACAAGAAAGTAAAAGTTTCAAGTATATAGGAATAATAGTAGAGCATAAGGAAAATGGAATTTGTCTTAATCTGTGGCAGTATATAAATTCTATAAGAGAACCAGAAGCCAGAAGATTTACAGGTAATAGAGTATTAGGACAAAAGGAGTTAACAGAATATAGATCAGTGGTAGGACAGTTGAATTGGGTATTGCTACATACCGTGCCAGAAATATCATATGATGTTAGTGAATTAAGTAAAGCTTTTAAAGAAGGAACGACTCAAGATATGAGAAAGCTGACTAAAATAGTGAGAAAACATAAGAGCATAATGGGAGAAGTGATAATAAGTGAGTTAGAAGAAGAAAGATTTATTGGGAAGCCTATGCAGATGCTTCATTCGGGAATATTGAAGATGGTCATTCTCAATTAGGTTACGTGTTATCATTGACAGATGGTAAGAGGAGAAGCCCCATATGGTGGAAATCCAGAAAATCCAGAAGAGTAGCAAAGTCCACCATTGAAGCAGAAGCTCTGAGTGTGGGGGAGGCCATAGAAGGATTGATATATTTCAAACATTTGTGGGAAGAGATAGTAGGAGGGAGAAAACTGGTGAAAACTGATAGTAAAACCCTAATGACTGCAATAAAATCAAGTACTGGAGTAAGTAGTAAGAGATTAAAAATTGATATTGCAGCAATAAGAGAAACAGTAGAATCTAGAGAAATAAGTGAGGTGAGATGGATAAAAGGAAAGCATCAAATAGCTGATGTATTGACCAAAGCTTTAGTTTCTGGGGAAAGCATTAGGAATTATGTAGAGGGTAAAGAATTGGAGAATAATGAAGATTAGAGGGGATTAGGATAAGAAAAGGCTGGAGGGGAGGGAGAAGGAGATAAGTGTGATTATATGTTAGTTTTATAAGTTAGTCATTATTTTATTTTTTTCTGCATTGGTGAAGTGGTATGGGCGTTAACAAAATGTATGAAAAGAAAACACATGTTTAATTTTATAAGACGCTTTTATAGCAAAGCATTCCTTATGTTTAAAAAGTATGTTCTTGTTGTGACGTCATAGGACGAAAATGGTGAGAGGGAGAAAAATGTAAACAAATGCTGCCTGGAGTGTTCAACAAATGGTGGAAGGGTAGAGAGAGCTCTCTGAAGGTTAGGTTGATAATAGTTGGGTTGTAAGTCTGTTTGTGGTTTTTGTTGTCATAAGCTGAGTGAAAAAAGAACAACGTGAACAGGTGAGTGGATCACGTAATTGAATCATTTAAGGACAGGTTAGGTTAGCAAAATTTTCAGCTAGATGTCACAGATTCCTTGCATATACAATTTTGAGATTTTTTTTTTTTTACCAGTTTCTAGCTGGCACCAGAAGATTTATCCTAATGTTAAGACCTCAGGTTTGTTAGCTATGAAAATACAAATTAATTAAAAATTTGTAATTTTTAATAAATATTACAGGGTCACACCTTACACAAGATGCTTTTAATTAATATCAAAGGTCACACCTTACTTAAGATGCAGAATGTTTGTGTGTGTGTGTGTGTGTGTGTGTGTGTATGTGAGAACTCTGACACTTGTAACTGTTATACTGACATATTCATTTGCATAAGTCAAATAGTACAATTACCTGTATATTTAAAATAATGATATTAATAAATTGTTGTTATACTTACTTTATCCATTATATTGCATAGGTTATATGTGCTGTATGTATTCTGGTTGTTTACATTCTCAAAATCATCAAATGATTTCATTTTACTGACATCGTCATTGCCATTAGTTCCTAAATGAAGCATAAGTCTGAGATGCATTTTTTTTGCAAATTATCACAGGTTTAAAAATGTAGATTACCTGTAGATTACTTATATTTATAAGTGAAGTAAATTTACAGTTTAGTAAAATGTGATTTCACCTGCTTTGCACATTGCTTTTGCCTATTCTAAAATGTTTTGCAGCTTTCACATTACAGGCAGTCCCTGGTTAACTGCGATCTGGTTTTACGGCGAAAATCGGCAATTTTTGGTGCCAAAAATCGCTGATTTCTGCTCAACGGCGCCGATAATTGGGTATTGGTACCAATACATACCTAACAGAGGCGCCGATAAGCCTCGAAAATCGCCGGAAAAGTGCCAAAATCGCCAAT
Source organism: Macrobrachium rosenbergii (assembly GCF_040412425.1). Taxonomy (NCBI): domain Eukaryota; kingdom Metazoa; phylum Arthropoda; class Malacostraca; order Decapoda; family Palaemonidae; genus Macrobrachium; species Macrobrachium rosenbergii. Next base: position 42,948,792 of record NC_089744.1, read on the forward strand.
ATTAGGTTAGCTGTGGTTTTCGGTTATCATCACACCCTCAGAACAGAACCCCCGCCAATAACTGGGCACTGCCTGTATTCCTTTCTTTCACAGCTTAAATTTAGTGATATACTTTCTTAAGACCACCTTTTCCAATGCATAAAGGATGGGTAAAAATGTTTAATTTTTTAGATGAAACTTACCATCTGTTATTTGCTTTATCCGTGACTACTTGGTGCGGGTTCAACAATTGTTAAAATTGAAACGATCGTTGATGAACACTCCTGATAGCTAACCCCCTTCTTTGGGTAAGACAGCAACTGCTTTGGTTGTCATTCTTCGTTTATCGATGAAACTGGTCTGTTGTGTAGACAAGTGTTCTGAAAATCTTTCCTATTGAAATTTGTTAGATTTTGTAAGATAAATGGTTGTAAGACCAGATTGTGATTAAGACAACTCTTGTGATCATTGCAAGGATTGATCTCTGTAAGAGATAGAGAAGATGATAAATGGCTGAACTAGAAGAGAGAAGAATAGACTTACGAAGAGGGTAGAGAGAGCAGCTGTCTTGAATCTAGGTCTTCTTTAGAATTAACACCTGGTCAAGAAGATAGAGATAAATCTATAGATTATTCTTTAGTGGATAGAGATCCTTCTACACCCAAAATGTCAGCTCAGGGTAGTAGGTTAGATTTATTGCAGTCAGATATTGATTTGGTTAAATCTAAGATTTAATTTTGTGTAACAATTTGAGTCTTTTGCATCGAATGTGTCTAGTGCATTGGCAGTGTCAGTGTCCCCTTGTTTCTTTAGCCACTCCATAGACGGAGCCTTGCCTGTCACTCTGTGCCCTCTGCTGATGCCTGATAGTGCCAGGTTTCCAGATGAGGACTAACATCCCAGGATGTTCAAGGACTGTGCCCCCTGTCTCCTGCCTCTGCTTCCTGGTCCTCCATGGACAGAGTTAGATCACGGTCACATAAGGACAGGTATGGTAGGTCTAGATCTTCATGTTTCATCGTCAAATCCACATGAGATGTCAAGGCTGTGCAAGGCGTTATTGAGTTCACAAGGCATCAGTGAGTTTGTACTACAGGTGTCAGCGAGTCCGCACGGGTGTCAGAGAGTCTGCAAGGGCATCCGCAAGTCCACATGGCCAACAGTGAGTCCTCACAGGAATCAGCAAGTCCTCACAGGAATCAGCAAGTCCTCACAGGAATCAGCAAGTCCTCACAGGAATCAGCAGGTCCTCATGGGAATAGGCAAGTCCTCATGGGAATAGGCAAATCCTCATGGGAATAGGCAAGTCCTCACGGGAATCAGCAAGTCCGCACGAGGCATCAGCGAGTCCGCAAAGGTGTTGGCGTATCTGCACAGGGCATCAGCGAGTCTGCACAAGGCTCAGTGAGGGAGGTGTCATAGAGTCATCACAAAGCACCAGCGAGTCTGCACAAGGCATCAGTGAGTCCACACAGTGAGAGAACTTCCAACTTTCAAGTTTCTGCCAGGTGGATTATGAGAACTTCAGTGCCTGGTCATGTGAGATAATCTTGCTCTAAGGCTACTTTTGTCACTAATGAAGAGGGCTCTTGTAGACCTGGCTCTTCCTGATGGCATTCTCCTTCACCTATACAGGAAGAGGAGCATTTAGATCTGTCCCCTCAGTTTTAAGGGATTGGTTCAGTCGTGCTTAGACAGATATTGTATCCACAGTTCTTCCATTAAGCTATCAGACAGGGAATTTGTTTTCCCCTTTTTTCCTGATACAGGTCTTTTTGGCATGCTTTTCTGGCCAAAGGAGGCGCAGTTGCATCTGCTAAGTGGCATTTCTTGATTCAAGAGGCCGAGAATATGAGTAAAAGCTTGGCTAATGCCATCAAAACTACATCCTGTAATGAATCATACTGAACAGAGTATGGATGAGTTTGGTGGAGTTCTTCCTCCTTTGACCAGGGATCCTTTGATAACCCCTAAGGGATTTTGCTTCCCTAGACAAGGCATTTCTTAACCCTTACTGGACGGGCATGATCACATGAAGAACTATAACAGGTTTTGAGCGAACACTGGACTAACTTATAAGTATTAATATTGCGCTCCATATGTTTTGGATGAATTTAGCATAAAAATGTTCATATCAATTGGCCATAAATGACTTATGGCAACTGTAGTATTTCAATAAAGGAGAGAAGTAGATCATTGTGCCTTGAGATTTCATGGGGGAATGTACTGCCTCTTCGTAGCTCCAGGACATTTTTATTCATTTGCTCATAAATATACCCAGGGATTGCTGTTGGTTTTAGTTCTTATTGTATATGATAGTAGTTCAGCTGTAATTGTAATTTTGCAAAGTAAAGTGCAAAGATATATGAGAAAAAACATGTATACCTCGCAGAAAGGTACTGCATCTCCCCATCTCAGTAAACCTTGTAAATATTTTACAATAAATATACTCAGAATTTGTTACTGATTTTAGTGATTTTAGTTTTTATCTGTTATGATATTGTGTGAGCTGTAATTATAATTTTATAAAATAAAATAAAATGAATTATTAGAAAAAATGTATAACTAAAATTAGCATATTTTTACGAGCGTCTTGGAAAAGAGGCCCCCCACAGGGTTGTAAATATGCATTTTCAACTTCTTGTGGAAGGTACAGAAAATTTTTTAGGATTTTTTTCCTTACACCTTGTGCATTTGCATATCTTCCTCTTTCCGTTGATGTGTTGTTTTTTTTTTTAAATTAGCCAACCTTAAAGGTTTTCCGGTCTGGGGGTACAGTCGAGCCTCCACATATTTATGGTTCTGGATTCACAGACTTGCCTATTTGTGGATTTCTCAATGGAACATATACTGTATACACATTATTCGCGGAAAATTCACTTATTCGTGGTATTTTTCATAGAGAAATATTCACAAATTACTGTACTATCATTTTTGTGACTAAATGCACTTTTTGTGATACAACTATTAAAATATTTGGGTATAAGCATATTTAGATAGTTTTTTGGTGTGTCGAACTATTAAAATAGGCAGTTCTAAGTGTTTTTAGAGGGGTTTAAGCATTCGTGGATTTTAGCCATTTGCAGGGGCTATTGGTACACATCCCCTGCAAATACTGGGGGTCAGCTGTATTTAGCCAATCCTGTAAGGTTTAATGTGATAGGTGATTTGTCTCATGTCACTGACAGCCTCAAAGTTCACATGAGAGAGCAGCAGTGCTCTCTGCTGGTTCCTTCAGTCTCCCCTCTTAGTAGACAGTCATTAGTTTCAGCTCATCCCTTTGGGAAGATAATAGATGATAAGCTATCTGTGTCTGTGGCTGCTGAGACGGAGAAAACCAAAGTAGTAATTTTCTCCACCAGTCCCAGGCCACTAAAGGAAGTCTCCATCTCTTCATCTTACTATAAATGCACTTTGGGCATCAGTCTTCCTTTATAGGCTCAGGAAGGAAGAAGCATCCTTTTGGTAGCAAGGATCCAGATCTTGTCTTGTTCTGCCAACAAGGGATGTGCAATTCCTCCACTAATATCAAGAATCCTAAGTTTGATAAAGAATAGCCCTTTGAGTCCTTGGGTGCTTGTGGGTGGCAGGTTGGGCCACTTCACATGAGTGTAGGAACACTTAGGTGTAGACACCTGGGTAAAGAAAGTTCTTTTGGAACTGTATTGCTTTCCTGTCAAAAATTCTCTGCCTTTCCAACCATCTCAACCTTTCAGTCATAAAGAGTAACCTAGAGAAGAGACAGGTGTTGAGTCAGGAAGTCTTCTCTCTGTTAGAGAAGGCAGCAATAGAGGAAGTACCAGCTACTTCGCCAAACTTTTTACAACAGGCTATTCCTAGTTCCACAGGCTACAGGAGGTTGGAGGCCAGTCCTAGGCATAGACAGGCTCAACCTGTGCATCCAAGTGTTCCCCCTTTTTCCATGGAGTCAGCCTCCACGATCTGTAGCTGCTGTGGAGATTTTTGCGTGGATGTTTATGATGGACATGAAAGATGCATACTTTCATGTCCCCATTCACCAACTTTCAAGGAAGTTCCTACACTTAGTCTTTGGGGGTAAGACATATCACTCTCGAGCTCCTTGTTTCGGGCAAGTTCCATGTCCCAAGTTTTCACAACCCAGGAAACTATCCCCTTCTTGAAGGGGCTTAACTTATTAGGGATGAAGATACTTCTGTACCTGGATGACTGGATTATCTTTGTGAAATCCAGGGAGGATTGCTTAAGGGCAAGAGAGCTTGTACTGGGCTTGGCAAAAGCCCTAGGCTTACTAAAAAATTTTGCATAGTCCTCTCTAGTAACTACACAAAGAATGACCTACCAGGGTGTGGTGATTGATTTGGTCCTTTTCAAGGTTTTTCTGACACAAGCTCAAGTAGACAATGTGCTGTTAAGGACAAGAGGAATTTCCTCCTCAGGGAACATGCCTTTTAATGCTGATTGTATCTCTTAGGCCACATGTCTTCCTTAGAGAAGCTAGTTCTGGGTGCTCAACATTGGATAATACCTCTTCAGTTGCACTTCAGAGACACTGGCACAGAGAGAGACTCCTCCAGACCATGAGTTAGAGCCATGAACCCAAGAGCTGATCCCTTTCATTAGTGGATGTCCATGGTAGTGCTTCTTTCAGGGAAGTCCTTAGAGTCCTTTAGCCCAGACCTCTCACTGTATTCAGTTGCCTCAGACAAGGATGGGGGTGTGGGTATCGTGAACCAAGTCGCTTTAGGGGTGTGGTCACCAGTAGAAGTGAGTCTTCACATTAACTGCAAGGAGTTGTAGGCTATCCAGAAAGGACCTGGATGAGCAGTGTCCAACAAAGTAATTTCTGTCTTTTCAGATGTGACTTCTCTTGCTTACCCAAGAAGGCGGGTGGGGGATGAAGTTGGAAACCTTGGTAGCCATCACCAGAGATTTAGACTCTGGACAGTGGAGAGGAATATTGTCCATATACCCCAGTTGGATCTTGGTTGACTGAATGTTTTTGCAGACATGTCAAGTCATCCAGGACAGGTACTCTCCCATGATTGATATTTAACCCTGCATTTAGTGAGGCGATTTGGAGTGTTCAGCCTACATCTCATTGATCTCTTCATAACGAAGCTGAATCATTGTCTCCAACCATATATGTCTCCAGTTCGGACCCCTCAAGCGTGGGCAGTAGATGTTATGGCTCAAGATTGGACAAGCCTATTCTTGTATGCCTTCCTTATGTTTCTGCTGTTGAGGGCTTCTGGGAACACCACCATGATTCTAATTGTGCCTTGGGGGCATTGGTTCCCAGTCCTTCTGGAAATGCCAGTAGGAGTTCCTAGACAATTACCTCCATGGACAGATCTGCTGCATCAGGTGGGGACAGGGAAGCTTTACGGAAATATTGAAATGATTCATCTAACCACATAGAAACTGTTGACAAGCTCCTCAGCTCTAGAGACTTTTCTAAGTTGCCATCTAGGGACTCTTCTAATGGCAAGGGGAAAGTCCATTAATTTCTTGATCAGTACAGTGGGAGGTTTATATATTATGGTGCAAGTCTAGGGGTATTTCCTATTTTTGAATCAACATTAACACTATAATAAAGTTGCTGTGCTTCTTGAGAGATGCCATAGGTTTGTCTGTTTCCTCCATCAAGGCTATAAATCCATGCTGGCTTATGTATTAAGGCATTCTGGAGTAGTTATTTCAAAAGAGATTGATTTAGACAAAGCTATTCGCTCATTTCAGCTGGAATGTTGAAGGTTCTGCTAAAGCCACTTTTATGGAACCTAGACATTGTCTTAAGACATCTTTGAGGCCCTCCTTTTGGACCCCTGAGAGATGCTTCTCGCAAGGCTCTTTCTTAGAAAACACTCTTTCTGGTGGCCTTGGCTTCAGCCTAAAGAGTAGTGAATTACAAGTGATATCATTGTTAGTAAGGTTTTCACCTACTTGAATAGATATGTCTTTTTTTGGCACCCTTTTGTGCTAAGGTTGATGTCAAGGCTAAAACTCTTTCAAGAATTTTTTCTGTTTCCTCTCTAGGAACTCTAATGCCTGAGGAAGAAGAACTACTTTTTTGCCCTGTTAGGGTTCTAAGGATTTATAAGTCTTATCTTAAACAATTAAGGGAACAGTGTTGGAACCTATTTTGCACTGTCTAGAATGCCATAGCTTTCTTTATGAAGTCCTTAAGCTTGGAAGCATACCTTGCATTGTCTCCAGAAGATTGTTCCTTATTGAAGGTGAAACCACACGATGTCAGAGCAGCGGCTACATCCGTTAGTTTTCATCTGCACCTCTTGCTAGACTGTCTAGTTTTGTCAGCAGTGGTGTAGCTCTGTGTTCACTTCTAACTACTTGAGGGACATTGAGATCCAGTAGGAAGACTGCCATGCACTAACACCTATAGTTTCGGCATGGAGATTTCTCATACTCTTCCTCTTATGTGTTAAAAACAGGTATAGGCTCTTGCTATCAACCCCCATCCTGTGTAAGTGGGGAACTGTATGTATTGGAGTTCGTACATGATAATATCATACTCTGCTTTTGTTTGGATTACAGTATTATGCTTAGTTGCATGTGCTTTGTTTGTTAGGTAAGGGCAAACAAAGTTCATAAGAGTAAGTAATGTTGGACTTAGTGGCAGAGCCATTGCTCCTTATTTGAGAAAGCTACTCCGAGCTGATCAAGAACCACCTTTTCTTGCAAAATGGTGGTGCTGCTTTGGGTGTGAGGTACCACAGCAACTTGGTTAGGTAGGTGGTAACTCTTTAGGGATCATGTTTAGTTGTGGTTTTAACTCCCATTAGCTCTGCAGGCTTGAGGCACAGAGGCCCAACTTGGCATTCTGCATTGCAGAATCTCAACCAGTGGCTATATTCAGGGTCCACATTCCACCTCTCTGACAAGTACTTCCCAGGGGATTGTATTCATCAGGTGAGCACTGATAAGAATATTTCATATTTCTAATATCTGGTAATTTGGTTATAGGGAAATCTCTTACTCTCGTCCAGCACACATTGTTGAAGTCAGCAAATGACAGAGGATTCGTTTCACCTTAAAAATATTGATTTTTATGGTGAAGTCAGTTTTTTAGGTGCTTATCCTCTATCAGCAAGATCCCTCCCTCCTCCCTTCTTAAGAGATTTAGAGAAGAATGACAACCAAAACAGTCGCTGTCTTACCCCGACCCTCCAAAGAGTAGGGGTAACTGTTGGGAGCGTTCGTTAACAAGTAGTCACAGATAAAGCAAATGATAGAGGGTAAGCACCTAAAAAATTGAACTTAACATAAAAATGCAACTCTTATTAAACCTGCAATAGTTATGGTAACTAATGTAGACAAACAGCTGTTTCTTGATTTGGCTGTTTATGTCATTATACTAGTACTTACTTTTGGTTATGCCAATGTTTTGCCTGAAATAGTAGTTAATTGTATAAGAGATGATAATAACAAATCATTAGACAAGCTTAAAGTTAGATAAACGTCGTTGAATGTTTGACAGTTTTCGTTTAGTTTACTGAACCTGTACTTTTAGGCCTATTATTAGTCAAAAGCTAACTTGGGATAGTTGTAATAAGTATTATCAGTGGAATCTATTGAAACAAAGACAGATATAATAAGCCTAGCCTAGTATAATCTATTAAAAATGAAAGCTCACCCAGCTCCTACTTGGGGAGCAAGCTTCAGTTCCAGAATCCAAATAATCTGGAAACTGAAATACAACTGGCTCCAAGGGTTTTTGATAAGGGATTTTGAACCTGTAGTTTAAGGAAGATGACAGTTTCTTGATGTAAAGATTCCAAGAAAGTATTTTGAAATTATTGTAGAGAATATTGGTTTTACATGAATTTGAATAATCTCTTATGGCTGAAAAAAATTTTTTTTAATAAAACTAGTGAGATGACTGACACCCTTAGGAGAATTGGTGAGGGCTTTCAGTAAACACTGAGTTGACCTGTTTTTTATATATATATATATATATATATATACAACTCTTAAATGCAATTTTGGAAATTACAGGTATGTTGGGTCTACTCAGTAATTGCTGAAAGTCTACTTTGATTCCCATATGAGTGTCAGTCATTGCACTACTGTGTTGAAATCAATAGAATTTTCATTAATAAAAAACAATTCAAATTGATGTAAAATCAGTATTCTGTACAATAATTCCAAAATTCTTTCTCAAACCACCATTTGCCTTTCATTTTAGAATCTCTGTCAAGAAACTGTCGCCCTCTGAAATTATTAAACTACTTTCACGCTATTACACATTGTCTAACTGCCAATTGCTTAACCCCCCCCCCTTTCTCTCTCTCTCTCTCTCTCTCTCTCTCTCTCTCTCTCTCTCTCTCTCTCTCTCTCTCTCTCTCTCTCTCTCTCTCTCTCTCTCTCTTAGTATTCTTTTCAAAGCCTATATCGTACCGGCCACACATTTTAACAGTGTGTCTGCCTGTACCTTTGTATGTACAGTATACTTTTTTTATATATATATCTATATATCCCAATATAGTTTTCATTTTACATATAGCTTAAGAATTGACTTGTATCATTTAACTAAAAATTTATTAACATATTAGCTATTTAAGCAAGTTTGTAGGTGGTAAAATTTCATGATTTTCATGGTTATGCAGCCCAGAAGATGGAAAGGGTTTTCCATAATGTTGGTGTAAGTAAAGTACAGAGATTGCCAGTCTTCTTGCTGCCATGTAAGTTATTAAACTTTAGTTTGGCTGGAGCAAAAATCCTACAAGTTGAAGTTCTCTCTCTCTCTTTTTTTTTTTTTTTTTTTGAAAGTCTTACCCATGCTTAATGGAAGACATACTTTTCAAAGCCACATGCTTGTGTACTCATAATTGACATACCACATGCATGCTTTGCATAATATTATGCAGAAATGTGAAATACTTGTGTAGTTTAGTACAGTACTCTTGTTTTGCAGTTTTATGTTAATTATAGGATGTGTAAATAAAACAGGCTTAGGATTGTACCACTTAAGCATTTGGCTATTGATTTGAAGCAGTAAATAACACACACAAACTATGAAAAAGTCTAACAAATTCTTTCTTTGTAGTCTGGCTCTAAATTAACTCCATAACTGCTCCTTTTTTATTGTCATTATGTCAGAACCTCAGATCACCAAGTCTTTTGGCTATTTCCTCTTTGGGAATACAATATTTCCATTGTTCTATACCTTACCCACGGATGGGATAAATGTTTTAACATGTCAGAATTTAATTTTCTTCCAAAGTGTCCATACCTCAATTGTGGAGAGAAGTACAGGTCTAAATTGTATATCACAGATTTTTTGCCATTGTGACTAATCAGATCCTCTTTCATTGACCTTTCAAGCATTAGTCTTTTTTGTGTATTGAAAATGCTGCTCTTATTGGCTCTTTGGCCATATCTGGTTGGACAAGACCCACCCAAGCACTTTGTTGCTTTTGCCACACACATATGAACATTTGATGATTACCCCACGCAAAGCAGTTAAAAGAATTAGGAATATAGTAGAACATTAGACAATAGAACATTTCATGTGATTGTTGAAATGACAAAACATTAATGTAAATCCTAGTGAATTTTGTCTAAAATTTTGTCAGTAGTCCATCTAGTAGCTGAATTTTCATGAAGGTGTGATTTTCCAAGTTAATTTTTTCACCATTCAAGAGTGAGCCTTTCATTTTCACCCTATGAAATTTAATAAGGTGGTTAGGTAAAACTCTATATGGTATCTGTAATAAGGCTCTTTGTAAGGAGAAACTATTTCTCAAAATTAATGAAATACAGGCAGTCCCTGGTTATTGGCAGGCTCGGTTATCGGCGATCCGGTTTTACGGGGCTTGTCTGGTGACGAAAATATGTGCTGATTTCCACTGATCATTGCAATAATCAGGTATTGGCACTGATAAATACCTAACAGAGGAGCCGATCTCCGGTTATTGGCACCAATACCCAGTTATCTGTGTCGATTTTCAGTTATCGGCAATTTTTGCTTATCGTTACGCCATTGGAACGGAACCCCTGACAATAACTGGGGACTGCCTGTATTGAAAAGTGTTGAATACTTATGATATTTAGACTAAGCCTTAGAATTCCTTGTAGTGTATTTATAATTCTTTTGTAACTAATAAGTCCATGTCTCCTTATAACTCTCAGTAAGAAACACCTCTTGAAGAAAAGCTGTGAAACTAAAAATGCCAAATGTAAACTTTGTCTTCCAGGCACTTCAGCAGATGGCTGATGAAAACAATGGTTCCATTGTGTGTCCTCGCACTCGGCAGACTTTTAATATCAGTGAAGCAGAGAAAGTATTTGTCATGTGAATTGATTTTGTCCTTTATGATATCATACATTATTTTCCCTTGTGATATCTTTATTAATACCAGATTTTTTTTGTATATACTTAGTGTTATTTGCTCACATAAGCTGCCATAATGAAATCACAAGGAGAAATAAGATAATACTATAAAGTTTATAACATTTATCAGAATCATGGTGTGGCCTCTTGTGACTGATTAAAGGAAGGCTTTACTTATCTGTATCTACATATCTTTATGGAAGGAGACCAAATTCAGTGGAGACTCATGGGATAAAAGTTTTTTACTTGGGAATAGTTGCAAACTACTTTTCTCAGAGTATGGGAATAATTGCAAACTACTTTTCTCAGAGTACATTTGTCTACGCTGTAAATGTAAATATAGATTAAAATGTACATATTGTACATGCAGTGTGCAATGCACAGAAGTGATGTATTCTTTAAAGCTAGAGGTATATGGCCAGTGACTGCAAGATAATCCTTGAGCTTCTGTAAAGCTTTGTTTGGATTTTTTCATACAGTAGAATCAGTTTTTTTTAGAACTTGAAGTATATGTGGATAATAATTATAATTTGGCATATTACCCCCCCTATGAATGTGTGTTATCAACCCTCATCAGTCATGTGAAGAAACCATTCATATTACAATACAAATACACTTAGGGGCTGACGTGGGGGATTGCTACAATTTGAAGTACAGAACTGCATTAAAGTCTTTTATGAGTTGCAGTCTGTTTTAATTTGCAGTAGATTTTTATTTTAACTTTTTAATTCATCAAGAACATTTGCAGAATAAAAAATTACAGCCAAACTCAGGTATTGTAAATGTTGAAAGCTGAAAAGAATATTGTTTTTATTCCGTTTTTCGTGGTTCTTTGTCATTGCCAGTAATGTTAGTGGTATTTGAAATTGCTATTAATCCAACATTTTTAAATAAAGATATTTGACATAAATAGGTACCAAAACCTGTTAGTATAAACCACAGACTGTAAGAAGGGAAATGGCATAAAACCAGAAGTGACAAAACAGACCATGTGTTTGTGAAGTTTGCATACTATTTTTAGTTTTCTTTATTAAAGTCTTATATTTTTACATGTTTATGGTTCATTCAGGGTATTTACTAGTGTTGGATTTTGTATACCTAGTTTACTATCAAGAACACTAGATAAAACATCAAAGGAAACATAATGTATGTATCAAAAGTAAATTAATTTAAATATTATTTTAGAACTGCTGAGAACACAAATACTTTAAGGAATTGTCTTCCCTCAACATGTCCAGTTTATCTTACAATATTTCTGAGCCATATTTTATAAGATTATCATAGCTGTACAGCCCTTTTGTTCTCTTAAATACTTAGACTTCTGCATGAAAGTAAAGAATTATAATTTTGAGATGGTTAATTTACTTAATTATTACTATAATTATAGTAATAATTAAGTTTGTAGAAATTATACTTTAGCAGTAGCCAACCTTCCTAGGTTATAAATAATAGTGAAATTAGTAGCTGAAAGGTGGAAACAATAAAATAAGTAAACCATGTTAAAGGAGTAATGTTTTGCTGAAAATAAACAATCTGGTATGTTATAAATGGATCTTTAACTTGAGTGCTCTCATCGGTTATTAATACAATATTTTAAGCAAAATACATCATAAACTCAAAATGTGTAACTGAAACTAGAATAAACCATTAAATACTCTGTAACAAAGATTTGGAGGAAAAAAGTCATACAAGTATATGCAAAACAACATAACCCAATCTATCAAAATGGTAGGTTAATTGTGTACAGTAGGATACTGAATGTTTCCCTTAAGCAAAGTAATTAGTAAGGTAAAGGAAGAGGACTGAGAGAGAGAGAGATTAGCTCTTGCAGTGTTTAAGTAATTAATGTTGTACCACACAACTCATATGGTGGGGGTTACAACTTAATGAGGTGTGTTTGGAACGTTTTTATTTGTGTCCCTTTGTCTTTTCCCTCCTAGATGTCCAATTGCTTTTTGCAAGTCCCATGAAAGTCTGGAATTAAAACTCGATGGTCGCTTTAAATTAATTTCTAACAGTAATAATGTCTTCTACAAGTGGTAAAATCACACCCAGCCCTCAATTCATATATCTGTACAAGCTTTATGTACTGTATATTTAAAGTATAGAATAAATGTACTGTCAGTTTAACATTAGATATGTGTATTTGCTGACATCATACAAATAGATTTTTGGTTTTCACATTACATCAAAGGAAAACCCAAAAGTCATAAAATATATGACATTAATTTTTAATAGAGGCATCACAAACATGTCCCATGCAATATTACTGTACTAATGCAGATAAATATATGAATGTGATTCAAAATTTAATGGCTTGACTAATTAGTTCTATAATTTAGATATTAATTAGTCAGATCAGGACATTACATTTTTTGTTAATTAGCCACACTTATCTGTATGTTATGAAACTGATGTTCAAAGAGAGGAGGAAATGAAATGAGAGTTGTTTCTCACTCTTTAAGGAATTCTGTTAAGGGTCAGTTTATGTCGAACAAGTGTCTCATTTTGTGCTGCATCAGTGGAGTAAATTCAAAATAGCAAAATGAATGTGTCCATACAGTATGCAACCTTTTTTACCTGTTAATGCCTTTAAAGGTACAGTATTTCTCCAGTAAGTATTCTCTAGCACAGGTTAGGCCCCTAGTCTCACACGTCAGTTGTGTACCATAATTCTTGGCTTTTCTTGCATTGTTAGTGGATGATATTCTTTGTACTGTGTGATAAAATTTTAACTATTGAATCTGAATTTTAGATGAAGTGTTTACAGTATATTGATATATAGTTTACCAGACAAAAAACTCATTAGGGATACTGTTTTTACTATGGCTATATGGAGTTATTGTTGTCTAACTGAGGCTGGTTTTTAGGCAGTGAAGACTTTTTCTAGTATTAACTTTGTTTTGCCCCTGTACAGGAGGAGTATCAGCTTTTTTCATGCGTGTTTTTATATAATGTTTGCACTTAAGTTAGCCTCTCGTAGGCTAATATGCTAGATGCAGAATTTTTAAGTAATGTATTTCTCTTAGAAATCAGTCAATTGTATGTTAGGCCCAGTTATCTGGGCCAACATTTAACCGATGTGTTCTCTGGCTGTCACAATTTAATTTGTTCCTTTCAAAGCATTTTATTTTGTGATTGTTTCATATTTGAAAGGACTTTTTCTTATATTCGTAACATATATCAACACTTTTTTGCTCAAGAGAGATTCATAATTTATACATGCATTGCTGTGTATTCTGTATGTGTGAGCATCAGTAATTATGACATTTGTCCAGATTAATTTAGTTTGTTGTAGCATGTTTACGCATACATTTAAAATACTATTGTTTCTTCAAAGCCAGGATTAAAATATACTGTTGTCTTTCTTCAAAACCAGGATCACAGTATTGAAAAGAACTTTGTGATGTTCGCAGCAGTGTATATGTAATTACTATATACAGTTCTGTAGTAATATACAGGTGCTTTTTTGAAGGAAAAGAAATTCCTAATTTATACATGAGCTGCTTTCTGTTCTGTTTATGTAAGCGTCAGTGATTATCACTTAAGTGTTCAGTTTAGTTTCATGTAAAGTACAATAGTTTCTTTCTTTAAAACCAGGATCACACTAAGCATTACTCAGATATATATTGCAAATTTTATTGTAAGTTCATGCAGATTTGCAGTTTTATGTAGATTTCCTGTGCTTGATTTTAACACATTATATGGCCTAGGTTACCTTTTCTTTATGCTATGTATGGGGCAAGTTACTCCTCATATGCTGTTGTTGATCATCTCTTTTAGGGAAAATCAGTTTTTGTAACTTTGATCTTATTTTGTTTATTATAGTATTGTAGTTTCATTTAGGTTTAATTTCTACAAATCTTTGTAACTGGAGTTAGCCTACCTGATACTAGCAATTGCTTGCATGTTGAGTTACTTTCCAAGAAGACATTACACCTAGTATATCAGGCAATGAACTTCATCCAGGCAGCAGATTGCTACACTTGGTTAAGACACAACACACCCTCATCCAAAGTGGAGATGGATATCATGAGTACAAACATTATCAGAGACGGATCACCCTAGATGAGGAGTGGAGACCAATCACATTTATAGTAACCACTGATAGATGCTGTAGAGGTAGTCATAACTTTGGTTGTAACTTCATAATGGATAAAAAAGGGGTGGAAACCTGACACAGTCAAATCATATTATGAACAAGATGGGAACTGCTATAACAGAGGGAGACTATGGGCATGGGTATGTCAGTGGTTTACCTGACAATGGTGGAAAAGCTGGTCTTAACAAATCTGGGACCACAGTTATGGGAGCATTTGAGTCCAGGAAGAAGGAACTAATAAGGTGGAAAGCTGAGTCTCACAAAACTAACCAGTCTGCCAGTTCTGCACTGAATTTTAATTCATGCCTGAGATCAGAGTATAGCATGGAATCAATCTTTTGGCCAGTGCCCAACTTCTAAACGTGAGTTGAGATTGCTACAGTGAAAAACTAGAAGGAACAAAGCCAGACTTCAAGTAGACAGCCGTGTGGTCTTTTGGATAATTTTCAATCACTGAGTTAGTGTATTTGTGAAGTGAACATCCTCAACTGGATTAATGATTCACAAGGTTAAATGATATTGTAATTAAACAAATGATGAATGACTGTGCCTCCATTCAAGTGACAGTGAAGTCAGACGAGTAATGATACAGCTGGAAGGGGATGGTGGATCAGTTTTGGATGGAAATCATGTTCATTACCAAAAAATCAACCTGGGAAAAGGATTCAGGATTACAGCCTTGAATTACTTGACTATCTTTTATTTTTATTGTGAGAGTAATTGAAGTCAGTCATAGAGAAGGTTTTGTACTCATAATATTACTAAATAGGAACTTAGTGGAATGCTGAGAAGTTTGAAAAAACTACACTGTCTGCAAAATCAGACATTTCTCAGCGTAACAATGCTAAAAGAATAACCCTCCTACATTACACTCACTAAAGATTTGAAGGAGCTGCATTGGCTTTTCATAAAACTACATATAACAGTGCTTGATTGTAGGTGAAGAATCCTTCCTTATTAACTACTGACAAGCCAGATATCAGGCAGAGCATTCCATGCTAATTATGGCCATTGTGTATGGTTAAAATAACAGTTATTATACCTATGATGATGACATTGTAGATGTTCCTGCTAGTGAACATAATGTAACAGATTAAAACATATCAAGCCCAGTGTTGGAATATGGAATTCATCATATCAACAAGAATGATACACAAGTAATTTTAAGTCTAGACTCTACGTAGCATTGGTCACTTTTGTTTGACCCATGGGTATCTTACGTGTAGTAAGATACCCATAGTTATCAGTTCAAGAATCAAAATATGCACCTACAAAGAGGCCTGGACAAACCTCCAAGGCCATGGTTCTGTTGATGTACGTACAGAAGTTGTACAGTAATCCTCTTGCCCCATGCTTCTCCCGAAGTATGCATTGTGGAGTCTTCATTGTCATCTAGATTTGCCAGTAAGCAGTCTCTGAATCATGCTTGAGCAGAAAGTGGGTGCCTGGTACCTTGAGTCTCCAATGTCTCTTCAGACAAAATGACTGCCCCCACTCGTACATCTACGCGTCTCCTGAAGTATGGGTGGTAGTGTAAGCACCACCCTCTCACTCAGTGTGTGTACAGTCCTTGGGTTGTGCATATGCAGGTAGGGTTCTTGTGCAAAGGCCTCCTTTGTATAGTGCTTAAAGGTGCCGGGATGCTCAGTTTGTGCACAGTTATGTTGCATCCTAGTCTGCTAGTGGTTCGCCACATTTGCTTTCATTGAACTCAAGGAGTTTAACGGGGCAGATGACCATGGCTTGGAACTTGGTTCCATGAATGAGTTATTTGGAGCTCAGCATATACAGCCAGTACCAGTGGTACTGATCGTGCTGCTGTCATGTGGGCAGGCATACTTGGCCTTAGCTTCTCCTGAAGCATGCAGGGAACAGTCACTGTTACCCTCAATTTCTGTGTATGTGCAGTGCCAGACATAGCTCAGAACTGTTATTTGAACGGGTTGTCCACCGTTTGGTGCATTCAACTAGTACTGGTGATACCAGTCATGCTGCCTTCATGTGAGCAATCAGGCTAGGCCTGTGCTTCTCCCAAAAGTCATGGGATTGAGTCACCATTACCCTCTTACATGGTTTGTTCTCTTTATCAAAGGTTGCACAAGGAGACAGGTTGTTTGCACCATAGTTACTGATTGTATGGCACCCATGAATGCCAGAAAATTCTTTGAACAAACCATCAGCTGGCATTTGGTTCATTTGGAACTCCAGATGTACGGGTACATGATTCTGGAATCATGGGCATCAGCAGAGTACAGTATCTTGACAAGGTATGTACAGTCTCTGTGGGTTGGGTGGGCGGCACCTATGCATTTTTCCAAATATGCTAACCTCCCTCTGAAGATATTATTACTGGAAGAAGAGTAGGCACTGTCAGGTGACATCTGGCAACCCACTCCTCTCTCCCTGAGAGTGGTAGAAGTTCTTAGTCACTGGCAGTCAGTAATAGTGGATTGTTTACCAAATTTTTTCATCTGCATGGACTCGTGTGTTTGCTGTTATATAGCCCCTATTTAGTGCTTTTTTTCTTATAATGAACTGCAGTAAGCTCTTGTCAAGTGAGAAAATAAGGCAGATAATTGCTCTGCATAAGGTGGAAACTGTAATTAAGGATATTGCCGATGTTGTGGGTGTTTAGTGAGCGAACTGTGCAGCGGTAATATCTCTCATAGTTCCGGGTGTATGGTGGAAACCCAGGGCTCAAAAGTTCTGAACCTTACAGGTTGACCAGAGGAGGCTTCTCTGCCCAGTGTGAGCTGTAGACGCTACCAAAGTAGGACTTGGCCTCATAGGATGGAGTGTTGGTGCCTGTTGGTAAGACCAGCATACCCTTTTCTTTCTGACTTTGTGATGTGTCAAATGACCTTACAGTATTTCTTGCAGATACTGTTGTACAGTGTGGATAAAAATTCACAAAGTCAAGGGGTATGTGAGAGTAACTTTTGGTGACATGGGTGATTTTTGTGTGAAGCATCAGCTGTCTGCGCCCTATTTTACCAGAAGAACATTACCTACAGGTTCCTAGACTCCTCCTCCATGTGACTTGGTGGCTGCTTAACAGTTTGTGTGATCACCCAGGTCTGCCCAAGTACATGCCAAACTGGGAGCAAGTGCAGTTGGCTACTTAATCAAGTAATCGATCTTAGAGTTTCAGCAGATAAGATGTGACATTCTGCCACAGAGCTATATTCTGAGCCCATTAATCATATCAACCATAGCTACCCTGGGACTTGTATAAGTTGCACTTGGCTTTCTTAAGATTTCCTTATTTGAGCAGGGCCGTCTCACTTTTCATCCATGTGCCAGACTGAATAGGAGGTTAGGAGAGTCATTGCCCACATGCTCACAATTGTGACTGGGATTGTGCCATTTCCAGGTCAATTTTCAACTTTCTGTTGAATGTGATGACTTTTTGTGTTGTTGAAGGAACTAATAACAAAAGTTTAAAGTAATTTGTAATATTCCTAGGTACACAAACCAGAGCCTTTTGTTGTATTACCTACCTCAACCACCTGACTTTGTCCCTGAAGCTGAGGGAAAAAAGTGCTTGATGATGGCAGGTGAGTGAGGTATTCCCCCATTCACCCATTTTAGCTACCAGTTGATTACTTGTTAGTAAATGTCAGTGACCAATCCTAGCTTTGGCTTTGGTTTGTATATCAGGGAAAATAAAAGGAGGAGCTGGATCATCCCTCAAGGTGGGGGAACCTCCCCCCCCAAAGAACAGGAGCAGCTACATCAATTACAAGATCACCCAAACCCCTCCTC
This sequence comes from Macrobrachium rosenbergii, assembly GCF_040412425.1. Classification (NCBI taxonomy): domain Eukaryota; kingdom Metazoa; phylum Arthropoda; class Malacostraca; order Decapoda; family Palaemonidae; genus Macrobrachium; species Macrobrachium rosenbergii. The sequence continues at coordinate 42,966,974 of NC_089744.1, forward strand.
AAATCATCTAAAGATGAAGCAATAAAAGAACGAGGAGTAAAATCTTCCTTAGAAGAAGATGGAACAAGAGGAGAATTTGGCATGGAAGAGGTAGAACAGCATCTGCTGCCATTGGAGGCACGAAATCCTCCCAAGACAGTGCAACCAATTCTCTCCTATATCTCCTCTTCTTACCAAAACTCTTCCATTGCTCTGGAGACCAATTACGACACTCAGAACGGGGATTACTTACATTGCAGTCATTAGATCTGCATCTGTTACAAGTGGTATGTGGGTCTGTATCCAGTGTGGCTAAATAACAAGAGCGTGGGTTATTACCAATACCCGGGCATCTTCTCTGAGGCCTAGATTGCTTAGATGATTCATGGGTTTGCATTTTCTGGGAATGAAAAAACACACAGATAGCACAGTATAACACACAATCACACAAACAAAAAAGAGAATGAAAAACCAGAACGCCAAGGCATAAAGTGGGCAGAAAGTGCTAAAAACAACCGGCTTCTGAGAGAGAAAGACAGCGATCGTCTCGCTTGGAAGGCAGTTAAGAGAGAACTGAAGCATCACAGCATCCATTTAGGGGGAAACCAGGTCGGGCTCCACCCACCTCTTTCCCCATTGGCTATCTCCTGTTACCACCAAAACCCTGGGCTATTAATAACTGGACTCCAGCTAGGTGCTTGAAAAAATTCCCTTACAATAAGACCTCAGGTTAGTTAGTTATGAAAAATACAAATTGATTTAAAATGTCATTTTTATAAATTTATAGTATTTACTGGGTCCCCACACATGTGGGCATCACAGGAAACAGATGTTGGTAAAGCAGCCAAGGCAGCAGGTACAGTGACAGATCAGTTATACCTGTTCTTATTGGTGATTTATTATAATCTCTGAAACCCATTTTCTTCAATAAGGGACCGGTATTGTGGAACAGTGAATCTGACAATGACAAAGAGACTACCACATTGAAGTGTTAGTATCCTGTGTTCAAGTTGGTAACACTTGTCTGACACATTGGTATTTGATGAATAGCCCACATGCCCCAATCCCTGAATGCAGATGAACAGACAACCAAACATCTTTAGTAACTACAACTTTCAGCCTACAAGAATTTTCTCAGTTAAAGTAACTAAGTACTTTGCTAATATTGCCTTTTTAGGTGTGCAAGATTAGTGAACTTCTGGGTTTATATTTGATGCTAAATTTCCAAGTATGGACATTATTCTGGAGATTAGCTGCCATATGTCTTCAAGATAAAAAAGATTTACCTTCAGAATACCTCTTGGTTTGTGGCTTTATGGCTTAAAGTTATTGATTGTAGAAATTTTTTCTTGAAGGATTAGGGAATATGTTTAAAAAAGTATGGAACCCAATTATTGTGGTTATTGTATTTTGTGGGAATTAGATGTGCAGTTGTTGAGTAGATCAAATTTGACCAATCTAAAAGTTGGTAACATTACCAGATTTAAAAAACCAGGAAAGTTATTGAGAATCCAGATGATTCTGTCAGGCTTTAAGTGGTTTAGCTTTTACTACCCATCCTTTGAAGTTGTAGATAGGGCAACATTCTGTCATCTAGGTTATAATTAAAAAGTTAAACCAGACCACTGAATCAAGATTCATGACTCATAAGGCTGGACATCTTAGGTGGAAATGGACTTTATATTGGTGTACATTTTAGTTTGCCACTTCATTCATTAATAGATGATCCAATGTTATTGTATGCCAACACACACAAGATTTTTAAGCCATTTTCTTGTCTTTTCAGTGATTGGTAGAACAAGCTTGTCACAATTTCTTTGTAGCCAACTGATATGTAGATTAGTTTAGTACCCTCAAAGTCATAAATCTGTGGAACATCTTTCAGTCTAATGTTAAAACAAAAACTTATAGATGAGAGTTGTAACCTGAGACTTTCCATTACAGTGTAAATTGTTGAGCTATTTTAAAGGTCATGATTTTCATCCAATTCTAAAATATTGACATGTTCCTTGAAGTAACTTTTAGGATCCACATACACTGAAAATATTTCTCATAATTAAATATACTTCATTGTAAGGCATTTCTATGAAGTTATGCATGTGACAGAACTAGTAAAGAGTTTTTCAGATTGTTTTTCTATTGTTTTATGAATGCAGGTATGAAATAGGTGGATTATGAGAACACATAGGAAAACTCTCTTGGTTTTGGGCAAATTAGTGATAATTTATATAATAGAGTGTATATCACTTGGTGAAAGTACCTTATAATTATTTGGTACCTTTGCTTTTGGTTGAATGTTAGAATCATAAAGTATAATTTTTGCACAAAACTAGTATTTCTTGAATTCTGTGAATACTGTATGCCTGTCACTTAATTACTATGTAAAAGAAAATTGTTGTGGTGTAGTTCCCCTGGTTGGAATTTTAGGCATCCTTTTGTATACTGTAAAATTTTATATAATGAAAGGCCCAAGATTTTGTTGTTTCCTATAGATGTATATGACTTTTTCCTCAGGATTATCTTGTTCATTGTGAAGGAGAATGTGCATCTGAGCATTTTGGGTGTTAATGAGGATGCCAGATGGTGTAGATCATTCAGGGTTCATAGTTGTTGATATCATTAGCATATTAAATGAAGTATAATGTTTTAATTAATCTTTGCTCACTTTTTAGTTAGAATGTATTGGATGTATTGCTTTTAGTGCTTCATTATTTTTGTAATTTGGCCTGTCACTGTACTTTTACTAAAACCCAATTAGACTAGAGATGGTACTTATAATACTGTACTGTATTGTTTATGCAGATCCTGTATTTTTATACTCTTGTAATTACTGTACTGTTAAGCCATGCAGTTCAGGTAGTTCTTAAACTGTGGTGAAAAATTCTTTTATAAATTGCAGTTTTATGCAGTTTATGCTCATAATGTTTAATGAAATGACACTAGGTTTCATTAATGAAACGGAAGAAGTACCCAAGCTTTTGTTTTGTGTTAGTTACTGTATTTTTCTTTGCTGTTTGATCTACTGCATAAGCAGTGGCTGGATACATTTTTGAAAATAAATATACAAAATGTTTTTATACTTTTGTTAGTTCTAGTTCACATTTTAATGTTTTCATACACCTTCATAAATACCAGTTTTACCCTAGCTTATACTGCTATACTAAACCTTATTCATTAGGAGATAATAAATTTCTGTTGTTGATGATGATTTAAGCCAGTTGAGTAAACCATTTTAGCTCAAGTGGTGTGCACTGGATACAGTCGGGCATCTAAAGGTAAGATTAAGCTACCATTTCAGTATCTACATTCTTATTGGCAATACCTTCCTATTTTTCAAAGCTTACCTAATGATGATTTATTGTACAGTCCTGATGGCTCTCATTTTCCCACAGATTTATTTATTTATTTATTTTTGCTAGTCTGCATAATTGGATAATTTTACCTAAAGTTTTGAAGAAGTCTAAATGACAAAATATCTTAAAGTATACAGTCAGGTTGATGACAAAATACAAAATACACATGGCCGGTTGATGAAAAGCTGTGGAAGTAATTACTTTTATGATAGGAGTGACATATCCTTTTTGGTAGGCCTTCCTTATTGCTGCACTGGAGTTCTGAAAAAATGCAAGTGACACACCATAAATCTAGAATTTCTTCCTCCTTGAATGATGCATAAAATCCAAATATTTACTAATATTACTTATTAAAAATCTTACATACCAGAACACAATAAACAGCATACACTACATACATTTTACTGTATAATAAACAACATACAGTGTTGTATATTAACCCTTAAACACCGACTGGACGTATCATACGTCGACTAAAATTGTCTGTTGGGTGCCGAGTGGACGTACCATACGTCGACTACAAAAAATTTCAACCTTCGGTCAACTTTGACTCGACCGAAATGGTTGAAAAACGCAATTGTAAGCTAAAACTCTTACATTCTAGTAATATTCAATCATGTTCCTTCATTTTGCAACAAACTGGAAGTCTCTAGCACAATATTTCGATTTATGGTGAATTTTTTAAAAAACTCTAGCACAATATTTCGATTTATGGTGAATTTTTTAAAAAACTTTTCCCTTATGTCTGTGTGCGGTAACTGCCGAACATCTCAGAAATTCTTTCGTCACTTTATCGTAATGTTTGCACTGGTTTATATTAATCGTTACATAAAGTTTTATATATGGAAATGTGCGCAATTTCATGTAGAATACAACAGAAAATAACTGATGGTTGTAGCTTCTATCAGTTTTGAAATATTTCCATATAAATCACGATAAGTGCCAAAATTTCAACCTTCGGCCAACTTTAACTCGACCGAAATGGTCGAAAAATGCAATTGTAAGCTAAAACTCTTACATTCTAGTAATATTCAGTCATGTACCTTCATTTTGCAACAAATTGGAAGTCTCTAGAACAATATTTCAATTTATGGTGAATTTTTGAAAAAAAATTTTTCCTTACGTCCGTGCGTGCTAACTCTGCTGAAAATCTCAGAAATTCTTTAGTCACTTTGTCGTAAGTTTTGCACCGTTTTCTATTAGCCGTTACATAAAGTTTTATATATGAAAATTTGAACAATTTCATGTAGAATACAACAAAAAATAACTCATGGTTGTAGCTTTTATCAGTTTTGAAATATTTTCATATAAATCACGATAAGTGCCATAATTTCAACCTTCGGTCAACTTTGACTTGACCGAAATGGTTGAAAAATGCATTTGTAAGCTAAAACTCTTACATTCTAGTAATATTCAATCATTTACCTTCATTTTGCAACAAACGAGAAGTCTCTAGCACAATATTTCGATTTAGGGTGAATTTAAAAAAAAAACTTTTTCCTTACGTCCGCGCACGCTAACTCAGCCGAACATCTCAGATATTCTTTAGTCACTTTGTCATAATTTTTGCACCGTTCTCTATTGGCCGTTACATAAAGTTTTATATATCAAAATGTGCACAATTTCATGTACAATACAACAAAAAATAACTCATGGTTGTAGCTTTTATCAGTCGAAAACTGCAATTGTAAGCTAAAACTCTTTACTTTCTAGTAATATTCAATCATTTACCTTCATTTTGCAACAAACGGGAAGTCTCTAGCTCAATATTTTGATTTATGGTAAATTTTTCGAAAAAACTTTATGTCCGCGCATTACGAATTCATGCATCATTTTGTGATAATATTTTCTCTGTGTTGCTTTGATCGTTTTACAATTTTTTATATACCAAAATCATTGCAATTTAGTGTACAGTACAACGAAAAAAAAATAACTCATTAGCTTTAACCGTTTTGCTCACAGCGCGATTTGTATACAATTATATATGAAATTTTTTTTTTCGTGCTGTCATTATCATATATTTATATATGATAATGATATTTTTTTCATTTCTGATGGTTGCATACTAAACTTCAGGCAGTGACAAAAAAAGGAGCCAAAAATGAACTCTTAATCTTAAAAACTAAGCATGCTGTGATTTTTTAAAAAAAACTTTCTTCCGCTTGGCTCTAACTCTCAAACCCCGCCGGCATACGGGAGACACTTTTGTAAATAGACACTCGGCGTTTAAGGGTTAAATAATTAACACTTATTTAATGGCAATAGAGATTGCAATAAAACATTTATAAAAACATATTTTTAAGAATGCCTAAATATCAGTCAACAGTGAATGACAAGATAAAAGATAAATTTTACTGTAATTGAAAAACCATTTGTGGTGAAGATTATTAGCTCTATAGTCGTTGTAAACTATCTTTTCTGAGCTCGTCCCTGTGTCACCCGGTGAAATTCCTTACTAGCACGAATTTCTAGGTATAAATATTGCTAAATATACCAAAGAAAAAAGCTATCAGGAATGCTGGGGTTACTACCCCCAGATCGAGCATCTATAATGAAAATAGATGTCGGTATGGGCAAGGGTGAGTGAAGTTATCACTGCCACAGAACCACACTCTAAAGACATCCCAATGACAAAACCCCCGGAAGAGCGGAGAGCCGACCCAGCTCCCTCACTCACCCCATGGCAACCCCAGCGCCATCTGAACTCATTCCATTCTAGCACGTGATCTCTGCTGTTGGTAGATTTTTTTTCTTGTGTTTTTTCCAGCAATTTCTGCTTTGTTTCGTCATGTCATCGAGCAGCTTTACTGTCTCCAAGTTAAGTACCATCTTCTTATGGGGTTTTTATGATTAGTTTGGCTGTTTAAGCCCGTATTTATAAATTATACGTGGTTTTTGTTCGGGCGCTGCGGCATCCCTCTTGTCAGCCATGTTGACCTCGAGGTACACCCATTCAGCTTGTTCTGTTTGGGTTTCTCTCGGTTGTTTACACTAATTATCTTTAAATTCTCCGTCATGGGATCATCCTGGTGGCGTTCTCTTAGGGTGTGTCTTTGGGTCTCCTTTAATTTTATTTTTGTGAGTCTCCTCTCATTGGGGTTCTTGCTATTGTTTGGGGTATCCGAAGATTCCACTCATTTGCTTTTCTCCCCAGGATGTCTCCCTTTTTGAACAGTACGAAAAATTTTTTCTGTATGTGCTTGATGACGCGAAATTATATTATTATATCCGAGCGTGGCGTCAGGTACGGCCTGTTGGCTGTTTACATTCTGTCGCCTAGTTCAGTTAGGCTATACGCCTAGCACAAGCTTATACATTTTTATATTATTGGATGGTTATTTATTTGTCTTTAGGTTAACATGTGTATATCATTTAGCAGGGATGCTAGCCTAGTCCTATCACTAGTTGGTGGATTAGGCTACCTCCTTTTTTAGCTGCTTTACCTAACCTCCTGCTCTCCCGTGTCTCGCTTGAGAGGGTAGGAGGGAGGGGGGATAGTCAGGTCGAGGGAGTTTCTGTTGTTGTTCCATCCGTCTACCGCTTGGTTGGGTTGCTGAAGTTTCGAGACCCCAGTTTCCCCCCCTCTAGCACTAGTGGGGAAGGAGGATTTTATCTTGGAGAGTCTCCTTCACGCTTTCCACAACCCTTTCCCTTACTTTAGTCGGTTACAGTTGGCCTTCGACACAGGAATTTCTCTCCCTGCTTTTTCCTCTCCCTTCCCTTCTCTCCTGGTTATCTAGGCTATGCCTTCTAGGAGGGTGAGAGCATGGTGTGGTTTGGTTTAGGGCAGTTCCTTTTCCTTCCCCTGTACTTGTGGTGGGTCATGAGTCTCCCTGTACTTAGGTACCCTCTGGATACCTTCTACCTAGCGGGGTTACAGTTGAGCGGAGGGTACAGTCCCCCCAGTCTCCTGTCTTATTATTTCTCTTGACCCTCTCCTTCAAGTACTGTTCTTTCCTTCCTTTTTCCCCCCGCTTCCCCCCTCCCCTCCCCTGTATGAGGTTCAAGTTGTTTGTCATCTCCTTGCGCGTGTGACGTCGGGTCTCCGATGGTCACCCCGAGGCAGACAGGCCTACCCTAGTAGAGGGGCACGCTCCCTCCTGGGATCGGTTCTGTTGACATTACTTGGCTAGTGTCTCGTTGATTCGCTCTCTCCGGATCGAGCGGATTTCCGACCACTCTCAGGGCTCACTCTCTCTCACTTCTCTGCTCCGCCATCCCCGGACCTCCCGTTGCCTCCGCCCTACTATCGCTTCGGCGCTTTGAGTCATATGGATAGGTTTGATTGGCTTTTCCACCTGACCATATTCTGATCAGCTGTGATGTACTGCCTCGCCTTTCTGCTATGCTCTAGCTTCGGAGGCTCGGGATCCCGGAGGGGTTTGCGCCGGAACCCGGGGGCTTATAATGTATTATTCCTTATGTGTTGTTAACCGAATATTTGTACCATCGCTTTATCTATCATACTAGATTATTCCGGCGGCCTCATGTATCCCGCCGCCGGATTCCAAAATTTTTTGATTAGTTTAATTCTTTTGTACCACGAGTCCAGCGATCCTGTCTTTGGGTTCCGCCGTTTTATCTCCGGCGTTCCTTGAGATAAGGTGTCTGGTCTGGCTCAGTATTCGTTCCACCGGAGTATTCCGGCGGTACGGTACGAAATTCTTATACCTACTGTAGTTTAAGTTATCTTGAATTGGTAGGTTCATTTTCTATGGTTTTTTCATCCCTCCGGAGTGCTCCGGTAGTGCGGTATGAAATTACTTAGTACCTACTTTAGTTTAAGTTATCTTAGATTAGTAGGTTCATATACTGTTCACACTTACAGACTGTTCGTTGTGAAGAGCCCAGGTGCACTGCCATCTTGCACCAACCCTACGGGCACGTGGTTTGTCGTACCCACGCTGGCTGCGCGGTACGCCTGGACGACCTGATTGTGTGGCACCCGGATGGCTGTGAGGTTTGCTTCGCACTCTACGGGTGTATCCAGGACGAGTCGGTAAGCCGATTGTTTTTGTTCCGCCCCTTCGGGGGCTCTCACATATAAGGTTATGGTAAAATTTTGGGTTTTTATGATCTTACCATAATAGTTCGGTCTTTGATACTCTCCCTTTTTTCAGGCCGATGAATCCTCCCGCAAAGATGCCCTCGAGTCCCTCCGTGCCTGGGTGGCTGGGTTTGGTAGGAACGTTCCGTTGGGGGAACCTTATGTTCTCGATGAGAACCTAAGGAACATCCTGTACCCCGGTGCCCGGATTGCTGCGGCTGTTCCAGCTGAAGTTGCCGCCCCCATCGTTGAGCAAATTCGGGTAGAGACCCAGCCTCTCCAGGATGACCCGCTGTACGAGGAGGTGTCGGAGGACGTCGCTGCGCTAGATCTCGACCTGGAACCCATGAACACGGAACAGGACCAGGAGGTAGGTAGGGAGGTAAGTGAGGCAGTGGGGGCGGGCGCCCTGTTTGATTCCCCGTCATCATCCGTTTCTTCTTTTCAGGGCTTTCATAAATCTTCTCTCTTGAAGGACAGAGCCCAGTCTACTGTCCCCAAGCTGAAGAAGTCGTGGAAGGCGAAAGGCTATAAGTCTTCGTCTTCCCGCAAGGCATCCCCCCTTTCCCCCGTTGAAGTCACAGGACGCTGGTCCGGTGGCCTCCGGGAGCAGACCAAGTACCTTGGGCAGAGGTGTGAGTAAGAGAGCGGCCAAGCCTAGCCCTCCTCGCAGCCTGCCTTTGACCCTGAGGCGTTTGCGGGGATGCTGCTCGAGAGGTTCTCACGGAGGTAGAGGCGAAGCTGAGCAAGCTCACGGAGAGGCTTCAGAGCCAGGAGACTATGCTCTCCGATATCGTGCGTTCGGGGGCTGCGGTGCACTATCCCATCCCGGACGCCTCCGCCCTCCCTCCATTTGACAAAGGGAACCCATGGCGTTTAGCCCTTCATGCTCCCCGGCATGAAGACACTTTGACGATTGAAGGTCTAGGCACTCGTAGACTGGAGGAACTAGAATTCTTCCCTCCAGATCTTCTGCCTCCCTATCCAGGCTTCGCTAGGCTGACAGAGGAAGCCTGGGTACGCTCTGGTAAGGTCCCTAAGGAGACAGTGATCTTCCCTAGGGACCAGGCGCAATCAGCTCTGATGCGCACTTTTACAGAGTGGCAAGCGGAGAACACCAAGTTGACCCCCTTCAAGGGCAACTTCACCATGTTCTCCCTTGGGGATAAGCTCCCCACCCCCTGCTTGACTAAGGTTGCACTCGCAACGGCTCAGGCATGTGCTGAGGGCAAGCCTTTGCCTCAGCTCAGAGAGACGGACCCCACGTCTCTAATCTTCCCAGGGGGTGACAACTTTTGGAAGGATGCTCTGTCCACATTTACAACTGGTAAACTGGACGCAGATTGCGCATCCAACCAGTTCAGTGAGCAGCTTCCCAAACTGACGGAAGCTCTCCTGAAGGCCGAGTTCGAGGCACGGTGTTGCTTGAGCCGGTCTCTGAACTCGCTGTGCCTAGCGGAGGCAACCGCTGTCTTGTTTTCCGAGGAGCCGCTGTTCCAGGTCTTGACGAAATCCTTGTTAGCAGGGTTTCAGTCGGACCTATATGACTTCATGGTGGCGTGGCTGAATTGTCCCAAATTCATCTTCGCCGACGCTACCATTCGACATGAGCCCAACAAGCTCATGAAGAGTTCCTTCTGGGGAGCCAATCTGTTCCCGGAAGAAGAAGTCACCAGTGTCCTGGCTGAGGCAACCAGGGCTAACCAAAGTCTGCGCTTCCGGTGGGGTATTCCGGCCTTTAAACGAAAAACCCCAGTCCGGCGGCTCCCAGTATAGACCGGGAAAAAGGTACAGGAGGCACAGAAGACAGCAACATCAGTCTGTTGTCCAGGCGGTACCTGTCTCGGCGGTGAGCCAACCCTCCACCTCCAAGGCTCAACCTCAACAGTTTGTGCTGGTTCAGCCAGCTCAACACTCCCTTGCCACTCCTTCTTATGTGTCGTCTCCGGCATATAACCCTTCTTATGAAGGTTGTGGGGCCTTTCATGGCCTTAACAGGAGTGCAAGGGGGGTTAGAGCTAGAGCCTCCTATAGAGGTAAGGCTGCCCTACGGTCCCTCTCCCGGGGAAGAGGAGGCTGAGGTAGAGGTAACAAACCCGCTTCCTCCCAGTGAGACCAGCCAGGTAGGTGGAAGACTTTTCTGGTTCAGAGACCAGTGGTCTTTCAGTCCATGGGCACACAGCATAGTGTCCAAAGGTTTGGGTTGGAGCTGGATCAAGGGTCCTCCTCCCTTGACCAGGTTTCATCAACCCTCCTCCAAAGCTCTACAAGACTTTGTGACGGAACTGCTCAGGAAGAGAGCAATAAAGAAAGTGAGACACCTCAGATTCCAAGGCAGGCTATTTTCTGTTCCCAAAAAAGACTCCAGTTAACAAAGAGTAATTCTGGACCCATCGCGTCTAAATCTTTACATACAATGCGACAAATTTCGCATGCTTACAGTTGCGCAGGTACGGCTACTTCCGCTTGGAGCCGTGACCACCTCTATCGATCTTTCAGACGCATACTATCACGTCCCGATTGCACGGAACTTCTCTCCCTTCCTGGGTTTCAGACTGGGGAAACAGGCCTACTCCTTCAGGGTCATGCCTTTCGGGCTCAACATAGCGCCCAGAATATTCACAAAACTGGTGGAAACAGTAGTTCAGCAGTTGCGATCCCGGGGATATCGTTAGCGGCGCGCACCTGGACGATTGGATAATTTGGGCTTCAACCGTCGAGGAGTGCCGGAGAGCTACGGCCATGGTGATCGAGTTCCTAGAATCCTTAGGCTTCCAATTGAACAGGGAGAAGTCCCGCCTAACTCCGGAAGCTTGGTTTCAGTGGCTGGGTATCCAGTGGGACCTAACCTCGTATAGGCTCTCTTTTCCGCCGGCCAAGCGGAAGGAAATAGCCACAGCTACCAGAAAGTTTCTGAATTACAGGAAAGCCTCCCGCCGGACACAAGAAAGAATTTTGGGTTCTCTTCAGTTCGCCTCTGTAACAGACCTGCTCCTAAAAGCGAGATTAAAAGACATAAACAGAGTGTGGCGGAGACAAGCCAATGTCAGGCTCAGGGACAGGGTCTCATCAATTCCGCAAATCTTAAGGAAAAGACTCCGCCCATGGTCCACAGTCAAGGGCCTCTCAAAGTCAGTCCCTCTTCAGTTTCCCCCTCCAGCTCTGGTAATCCACACAGATGCTTTGTTAAGCGGCTGGGGAGGATACTCACCAAAACAAAAGGTACAAGGGACATGGTCTACCATGTTTCAACAGTTCCATATAAACACTTTGGAAGCAATGGCAGTGTTTCTAACCTTGAAAAAGCTTCGTCCCGCCAACCAGATCCACATCAGGCTGGTGTTGGACAGCGCCGTAGTAGTACATTGCATAAACAGGGGCGGGTCCAAATCGAGTCGGGTAAACCAGGTGATGTTAGCCATCTTCTCCCTGGCGGACAAACACAACTGGCATTTGTCAGCTACCCATCTGGCGGGAGTGCGGAACGTAGTGGCGGATTCTCTAGACAAGGACTCCTTCAACTGGATCTGCCATCGTGTTCCGGGACTTCAGGTAGACCTGTTTGCCACGGAGAGCAATCACAAACTCCCTTGTTATGTGGCTCCCAATCTAGATCCTCAAGCTTACGCCACAGATGCAATGTCCATAGATTGGAACAGTTGGGAGAGAATCTATCTGTTCCCTCCAATAAACATGCTGATGAAAGTCTTACACAAGCTCAGGTCATTCAAGGGTCAAGTAGCCCTAGTAGCCCAATTGGCCGAAGAGCAACTGGTTTCCACTTCTCCTGGAACTCAAGTTGTGGCGTCGTCAGATACCCAGACCCAGGCTGACTCAGATAGTACAAACGAAGCCTGTGTCAGCTTCCTCAAAAATTCTGAATGCCCTGGCTTTATGGACTTTATGAAGTTTGCCGCCAAAAGGGGGCCAAATATTGACCCTGTTAATACTCCGTTTATTGAATCCGATAAGAGAGATTCTACTCTCAGACAGTATGACTCAGCAGTCAAAAAATTGGCATCTTTTCTGAAGGCATCTGAAGCTCAAACTATGACCACTAATTTAGCGATAACCTTCTTTAGATCATTGTTTGAAAAAGGCCTAGCCCCGGCCACTATTACTACAGCAAAATCAGCTTTGAGAAAGGTGTTTTTGCATGGCTTCAAGATTGACCTAACTGACTCATACTTTTCTTCCATCCCTAGAGCATGTGCTCGTTTAAGGCCGGTAACACGCCCACATTCGGTTACCTGGTTCCTTAACAACGTTCTGAAATTAGCCTCAGATATTAATAATGCCCAATGCTCTTATCTAGATCTGTTAAGGAAGACTTTATTCCTGATTAGTTTAGCTTCAGGTGCCAGAATCTCAGAACTGTCTGCTCTCTCCAGAGGTGTCGATCACATAGATTTCCTCCCGTCAGGAGAAGTTCTGCTTTCCCCAGATCATAGATTCCTAGCGAAAAACGAAGACCCTCAAGACAGGTGGTCCCCTTGGAAGGTGGTTCCTCTTCCACAAGACCTATCTTTGTGCCCAGTCGCTACCTTGAAGGCTTACTTGCAAAGAACTTCTCAGTGTTTGTCTGGTCCTCTTTTTATCAGGGAAAAAAGTGGAACACTTTCTTTAAAAGCTATAAGACAGCAAATTAAACAAGCTAACCCGGATTCAGTTCCCAAGGTTCATGATATCCGAGCGGTAGCTACCTCTACCAATTATTTTCATAATATGGATTTTGCTGAATTGACAAAATACACGGGATGGAAATCTCCATTAGTGTTTAAACGCCACTACTTGAAAACACTTGAAGCTCTGAAATTTCCTACGGTGGCTGTCGGGAGTGTCATCCCCCCACCTTAAAATCATCCTTTAACCTTATCCTTTCCCCCCCGCCCGCCTGCCTCATTTGTTTGCCCTACCAGTTTTCCTGGGCCAATCATACCTCACTGCCTGGCTCCTCAATTTAGATGATACTTGAAATTCTTGGCCTTTACATGATGTTTATTGTGATTGTTTTTGATGTGTGCTATTTTGTAGGTTTAAGTCTTGAGGTACTTCTGTAATTTTGTATTCCTTATTTTTGTACCTCCTCTCATGTTTTTTGCCATACTTTATATTTTCATGTCAAATTGTATGTTTACATAAGCTTAGCCTAACTATTATTCTAATTTACTCTGTTGTGAAGTTCTGATTTACTCATGAGAAATAATTAAACTTATTTTCTTATAGTACGCGTTTTTATGCATGATCACCTTAGATAATTGTTTTCTTATATCTTCACAGTCTTGGTATGATTCTCTGTTACGATTTCACCGGGTGACACAGGGACAAGCTCAGAAAAGGGATTTTGACAAAGGAAAAATCTATTTCTGAGGGAGGCCCTGTGTCACCCGGTGACCCTCCCAGGTCCTAGCTTTCCCCCCCTGCACGGGCATACCAAGCCTGGGGATGGTGCTAGCCTGGAATGAGTTCAGATGGCGCTGGGGTCGCCGTCCCGGGCGGGCGGGTGAGTGAGGGAGCTGGGTCAGCTCCGCTCTTCCGGGGTTTTGTCATTGGGATGTCTTCAGAGTGTGGTTCTGTGGCAGTGATAACTTCACTCACCCTTGCCCATACCGACATCTATTTTCATTATAGATGCTCGATCTGGGGTAGTAACCCCAGCATTCCTGATAGCTTTTTTCCTGGTATATTTAGCAATATTTATACCTAGAAATTCGTGCTAGTAAGGAATTTCACCGGGTGACACAGGGCCTCCCTCAGAAATAGATTTTTCCTTTGTCAAAATCCCTTTTATAGCTAAATATATCACAAAAGAAATAATAGAGCATACACTGTACAGTACTGACCAAAGAAAAAGAAGTGGTAAAAGAATGGAAAAAATTATGTAAATACTGTAAAATACAGTAAATACTGAATGAGCTACTGTCATAGCTGAACACCCGACTGTCAGTGTTTTTTTTTTTTTTTCTAGAAATAGAAATCCAGCATAAAGCATTAGAATTAATAATTATTTGGGACAAACCTTACCTACTGTTAAATTAGCTTATATCTCCTGCGCCGATAGGCGAGTCGGCATTCTAACAAAAAAGTTTGCTTGGCTGACCCAGAAGACTGTCTAGTTCACTTGTTTCTCCACCAGGTGTGTTTGAATGTTTTAAGCTCTAGTCAGAATTCTCCTTGCTGTTATTGGGCACAGGCGATTGTGGTATTCTGTGAAGTTTGGCTGTTTTGTACCTGTTTATGGTTTTGTAATTTCATTTTCATAGGATGTCGTCCACCAGAAACAAAACCAGTCAGCTACCAGGGAACCTGGTCAGTTCTCGGGATGGTGGGGTTGTGTGCTTTCCAATACGTACGTCTCCCTTTTCACAGTCTTATTGACTATGTTTAGAATAGTATAATATACATGTTAATATCCTCCTCAAAGCGATCATTTTCATGTTCCCTCTCTGTTTTTCATGCTCACTGTCTCGTATAATGCGTTAGCCGAAAGATCGTTTTGGTAACCATTTTCACTACGTATGCGACTTCTGCCATCAGCAGTTCCTAGTATGAGGTGGTTAGCACCTGTAGGACTAATTATATACATAGGTATACAGTCGACCCCAGTATTTGTGGGGGATGCATGCCACTACCCCATGCGAATGACTAGAATCCACAAATACAGGCAGTCCCCGGTTGTCGGCGATCTGGTTTTACAACGCTCGTCTAGCAATGACGGTAACTGGATTTTCAGCGCCGATATGTGCCTCTCTCTGGTTATTGGAGCTGATCCCCACCTAGCAGCAGCACCGATCCCCAGTTATCGGCGCCAGTAAGTGCTATTATCGCTGATTTTCGGTTATCGTTACATTGTCAGGAATGGAAACCCCCTCCCCCATAACCAGGGACTGCTTATATCTGAATATTTTAATAGTATTATGACAAAAAGTGCATTTAGTTATGAAAATACAGTAATTCGTGAATATTTCTCTATGAAAAATACTGCTATTAGGCGAATTTTGCACAGATAATGTGTGTATATGTTCCATAGAGAAATCTGCGAATATGTGAGTCCGTGAATAGGTATGGGTTGACTGTAGACAGTTTTGTTAAAAATAATGTGTCTAGCGAGTTTTACTTATTGTGTTAAGTCAACTCAGTTGATTGTTTAAACAATCTCTCGTCTTTGGCTTATTCTAAATCTTTATCTGCTAATCTATTCCCCTTCTCCATCGAAATGCACTTGTTCATTCTTTGAATACTTTTTCTTCGGCTGTTGGCAAATCTCTTACTTCTGCCTTGTTTAATGTTTCTTTTTCAAAATCTATGATGGCTACAGTATCTTCTGTTGTTCCCAAGCTAGATATTATTCTAGCTACATAGCTTTCAAAGGGTGTGTCGTATGGGAATTCGCTCAAATATGTTGACTCGCTTTCGGACAAGGCAGGAGAGTCACTGTAACTCCTCTTACCCCTGCCCTCCAACATTTCCCATTTTCTTTTAGCATCTCGTTTTCTTTCATTTAGCTGGCTCATGTGGACTTAGCCGAGTCGCTTCAGACTGTCTCCCTTTTATCGAGTCATGGATGTGATGTAGGACTCAGCTGCTGTTGCCAGCTGTCTCCTCCTGTTGCCCACTGGTGGAAGAAGAGTTTGAATCGGAGGATCTCCTTCGGTTTGATCAGCATTTGCTGGAGCGTTGCGCTTCGCTGTATCCTCATTTATTTGAGGAAGGAGACCACATAGATAATAGGTCTCACTTGTCTTTGAGTATTTCGGTGCCCTTTAAGTATTTGGAGAAAGAGAACCCAAGCTTTCTCCTTCAATTAGAGCGCACTTCGTAACTTTTCTCGTACTCTGGCGCATAAAGCTCCCTTTAGGTCTGCCAGGGCTTCTTTTCTGGTTTTTTATGAAGTTGCGGAGTCCGCCTCCTGGGATACAGCCACTTAATTGTTGCTTAAACAGTCTTCAGTAGAAGATTCAGTTTTCTTTTCTCTTTCCTGTGAAGAGACGAACTCGAGACTGACGAGGGCTTTGGACATGCTGAAACAGTCTGTTTAGATTGTTGAAGTTTTTATCTATTATTGAACTTTTGCTTGGTATTTTGCCTCTTCTCTTTGTCAGCTTAGAGAGGTTGAGGTACCAACTTACTGTGTTTTTGGTACCAGCTTAGAGAGTTTGTGAAGCCAGCTTTGAGGGCTGTTGGTGCCAGCGGGAGTTTAGCGAGGAAGACCGTTAGTTTTTAACTTTCTTCTGATACTGCAGGCTAGTGTTCTCATGCCTATACTAGTTTTGGAAGAAGTGAGAACACTTACTCTCCTATCTGTAGTAAAGGCTTATGTGGACAGGTGAAGGCAATAAGGATATATTGGTGCAAGTCTTGTTTTATACCTTTAGGGGATAAGTTCAGCCCTCAGGTTCTGGTAGATGGCCAATTGCAAGCCTCCTGGCATGCTTGGAGAGACTTGATAGGAGCAGAACATCACAGTCTGGAGGCAGTGAAGAAGTTATGATTCCTTTTAAGTTACCCTCCCCTGGTTTAGTCTCCTATAGCTGTTCCTGCATCTTCTCCTGCAGGAGTTTCACAGTCTTTAGTAGGAGGTTGTAAATTAGAGTGGATGAAATGAACCAGGAGGTAATTCACTGAGTTTTTATCTCTTGACCTTTTTTTTTTCCCCCTAGCTTCATAAACAACTGGAGATGGCAACCATTAATGGACACATTGAGACTGAATAACTTTACGTGTCTGTCCCCATGCTTTTGGTTTTTCCAGCTTGGTTTTAGTGACATTCCAAAAAGAACGATCAGATATTTTGGTGGGTGTGCAGGAGACATTTTCTCATATCTGTACAACCTCAGTCACAAGTTCCTTCAAGGTATATTTACAGAGAAGGTATTGCTGGTCAAGGCACTTTGGGCCTATAAGTATTCACATGGAATTTGTTGCCCATAGGTGGATGGTGTCAATTTTTAGGAGCTAGAAATCTTTTCTACTGAGTCACTGGTTCCAGTTGGCCAATTCTGTTGACAGTATTCCAAAGGCCAAGGATCTGTTGCTTCACCTGGCTCATTCTCTGTGCATTATGATTTTCAGTCAACTTCCCTAACTCCTCCTCATTCTTATACAGTATAGTGATGTGGCGAAGATACTTGAATTTGCAGTCTTATCTTCAAAAGACAAATAGGACTTACTTCTTGAAGAATTTTAGCTGTGAAGGAAGCTTCCTAAGTGGTAAAGGCTTTCTTTGTTAGGAAACATGGCCTCACTGGGGATTATGTCAGAATAAGCAGGCTCAATTACAGCACAAGTTCAGCATAAGAGATTACGACATACAGCTAATGTTCATTAAATCTGTAAAGTAATCCAGGACCAATTCATTGTTGCCAAGTTCTATAGGAGGGACTCTGTAACCAAGAGTTGACCATTTTACTCTTACACCTTTGTCCAGGTTTTGTTTTTTCCCCTCTTGTCGTGTAACACGAAACAAGGAATTTTAACTGGTGTCAAATGGTCAACACTACACGTGGTAAACTTACTAGATGTCAGGGCAGTGGAAAGACCATCGAAGATGCCTAGCAGGTTTATCCCTGGTCAGAAACAAACTCATAGTGGAAAGTTTACTTCTTTGAGTGAAATGAACAACATGATATTGGTTTGATAGTTCATTCTGCAGAAGGACAGTGTTTTTGGCAATTGGGGATTCAGGAAGAACAACTGCCTACAGAGATGCCATTGCATCCACAAGTTTGACAGTTGCTTTGGGATTAGGGGAGTGCTCGCTCAAATGTAGACTTATTAGCATGCAGATGAACTATAACCACCAGTCGATTACTACTCCTTTTGAGTGCCCTCAGGCTTGAGCAGTGGATTTGTTTCTTTAAGTTTGGCGTGATTCAGACTCATAGGCCATCCCCCTCTATCTACTCTAAGGAAGTATTGAGCAATTTCAAGTTCAAGAATTGCTTTGTGACTCCTGTAGAGCACTAGTAGCCTCAGAGCAAATGTTTTTTGAGCTTTCTAGCTCTCTCAGTCGATGTGTCTTACTCTTCCATTAAGGGGAAATCAACTCAAACTACAGAATTCCATGCACTTCCACTAACTTCTGCATCTCACACTTAACCTCTTATAGCTAGATGCTCAACTGGCTCCTCCCATTAAGGGGATTTTCAAAGATATCATGGGTTCTATGCTTAAGTGGAAACAATTGTGGCCTTATGTCAGGACCAGTGGTTTGTGTATTGCTCAGGGTGCCATTCTAGAGGAATTTTCAACACCTGGAACCTTGTAGATATCAAATTTTCTCTGCTTTCGTAGATATAGTAAGACTTATTCGCTGTCTACTTTCACGGTTATCGTTCCATTCTTTCCTTGGTATTGTGTCGTGTGCTATTAGATGTGGTTGATGATCAGCACCTTAAGATGTTGAGATCAGTTGAGATTGAAGCCTTTCAACTCAGTATCAGTGTCTCAGCAGATTCTTTTGAGCCGAACTCAGTATCAGTGTCTCTGCAGATTCTTTTGAGCCTCTGGGATGAGCTCCATTGATTTATTTACTATGAAACCTTCTTTCATTTAGCACTATCAGCATTTAGAAGAGTAAATTTATTTCAAGCTTTCTCCTTAAGGCTGTTGTAAAGGGAATGGCTATTTTTCATTTTGCCTTAGAGCTGAAAATGATGATAAGGCTAAGTTTTTCAGAGAACTGTAAGAATTCCAATTTAACCTCTTTGGTGGGGAAGAAGAGGAAACTCCTCTGTCCTGTTGGGCCAATTAAATTTACTTAGATAGGTTAAGCCTGGAAGGGCCAGTTATCCTTTTGTTTTGGGATTTTAGAAACCTAGAACATCTTTGTCAAAGGTTAAGCCTGGAGGAGGCAAAGTTAACCTTTTGTTTTGTGGTTTTGAAAACCCAGATGTCTTTGTCAAAGGTTAAGCCTGGAAGAGGCAAAGCTAACCTTTTGTTTTGTGGTTTTAGAAACTTAGAACATCTTTGTCAAAGAACATGAGGTTCTCAGTTATGTATTTGATTAGGCTAGTGCATGAGAACTAGTTCAATATCTACAGTATTACCTTTACTGAAGGTAAACATTCATAATGTGAGAGCTGTTGCAAGTTCATTTAGTGTTATGAAAATTTGCCACTTGAGGATGAGATTAATGCAGTGCATTAGAAGTGCAGTTTGGTTCTGCCCGCTCATGACATTAAGTATGCAGAATCATGTTTGAAAACAGTAAAGCCCTTAGTCCGCTACTAGCAGTGGGTAGTCTTTTCCTGAACCAAAGAAAGAAAGGCTCTTTGTTTTAGATCCCAGGTTTTAATATGTTGGGGAGCATGAAGGTACATATTTTGTACAGGAGCCTACCTTTGTATCATAAAAGTATTGTATTTATTTTTAGTGACTGTCATTTTATAGGGCTTTTGGACCAAGGCACAGGGGTCCAATCATGCTGCTTCTTCTATGCTGGCTGAAGAAGAAGCAGTTTTCTCCACAAGGCTACTCTTAGCTGCACACACATGAGGTCCTTGCACCCTGAATGGAATCCACCTTCTGGTGGCAATATTACCTAGAAAGGATTCCAGATCAGGTAAGAATGTTTTTGGGTTTCATACAAGAAGCTGTCTTGGCTGAGCAGAATTTTGTCTAGCTGCACTACCCACCATCCTTTTCTCAATGTGGGATTTAGCTAATTTAACAGTAGGTAGGGTTCATCCTAAATAGTATAAATTTTTATAATAAAATTTCTTATCTGGATAGTTACCTACTGTTAAATTGACAGCCTCCCCACATCTTAGTGGGCTGTCAAGGAGAATTCTGACTAAAGCTTAAAACATTCAAACACACCTGGTGGAGAAACAAGTGAACTAGAAAATCTTCCAGGTCAGCCAAGCGATCCTTTTTTTCTTTGAATGCCAACTTGCCTATCAGCTCAGGAGATATAAGCTAATTTAACAGTAGGTAAGTATCCAAATAGGAAATTTTATTATGAAAGTTTATATTTTTAAATGAATCTTACCCCTCTAGTATGTTAGCTGTATTCCCCGTATCAGCTTGAGGACAACAGAGGGAAAACTAAAAAATCAATACAGTATGACCATTTAGTCTGAACCGTTTATTGTTCCATCCCTTTTGGGCAATACTAGCGTCTATAGCTTTCCTTTCAGTTTTTTGTCTGTCGAACATACCGAAGAGTAGTGTTTACTTTTTTGTTGCAGACTGGATTGTTTTCTTTGTTTTGGGTTTGAATTTTCATGGTTTTTGTCATTACAGTATATAGGATATCATCCGAGGAGGATAAAGACAAATTGTACCGAGTCCGTAAGGTAAGAGAGTGTAATACCGTGCTGTAATCAGTGGTTTAAGATGGTCTCGATGTATGTGTTAATTGTGGGAACAAGGATTGTTCTTTTAATGATCACCGTGATCAGTGTATTGATTGGTCAGATGAGATAATGTTTACTTAAATATAAGCAGATAAGAATAGGAAATGATTCTTCAAACACTAGGACAGGAAATGAGGATAGTAATAAGTGTTTCCTAGTCTCTTCCTTTGAAAATGATTTCTTCTCCTTTCAAAGCTCCCGTTATTGTTCAGGATATGAGGTTTGACAAATTAAAAGCCAATGTAGCTAGTCTTAGAGCTATGTTTGAAAAGTTTATGGAGGTAACTTCCTTGTCAGTTGCATATCAGCATAGTGGCAGTGCCCTCGCTCCCTCTTTGCCATACTTAAGCCATGCCCTGTGATGCTCCCAGCCCTGTTTGAGGTACAGGGTATGTCCGGGAGTGGAAGCAGTTTGTGCCCAATATCATCTTCCTCTGGCCAACCTGGCACATGTCGCATAGAGTATGGCACTTGGTCGCTGAAAGATGAATGTGACAAAATTAAGCGAAGTTTGCATAGGCAGGAGGTAGAATTGCTAGGGGATGATGAGTGCACTTACTCAATACCTGATTCTGTTTCCCATAGGCCTTACTGGAGGCTGCATATTCCTAGCAGTCTTCCTATTGTCCTTTGCAATAAGATTGGTGTTCTCTCAGAGGCGCTTGCTGACACCAGGTGCTCGCTAGGCGTATGAATTTTTCTTGGTTTCCCAGGTAGTCTGGTTATGCCTCTTTGCCTTCACACTATTTGTCCGACATGAGGTTCGTGCAAGTAGCCGGGTGAGTGAGCACATTTGTTCCCCACGTTCTTCCTTTCTCAGGTGTTCTCATCAGTGTTTGATGCCTTGTAAGACAGCGTTACTTTCTCACGTAGATCACAAAAGTAGGAGTTTGTATTGTTTTCCTTGTTTTGTCTCGCATTCACTGTTAGAGATACATAAGGCACAGGTGCCTTACTGTAGTTCTGTTCTCCTCAGGATTCGTGCTTCCAGTCTCATTCCCCTGCTTTGTTGCCTCAGGTTCCTCCTCAGCATTCTAGGCATTTTTTCGAACCGCTTTTGACATCGCAAGTACTGCGAGCTGTTCCCAGTGACCAAAGCAGCATTTGAGGTATTCTTGGGCCTCTTTTAGGCACTCTCAGTCACCTCTTCAGCACAGAGGATCGATGTGTTTGCCTATTAGACAAGCAGATCCATCTTCTTTGATTGCTACTGTCTCATTAGCAGAACAGACTGGATTATCTTCTGCTGCTCCAGGTTTTTTGATGTTGGCTCCTTCAGCGTTTACAGTTTCACCTTTCACTGCGTCAGTGTCAGCACAGGATGATTCTTTGGCACCAGGCACAAAACAGCACCAGTCATTCCTCTGGTATGAAGCAGGTTTTTGCTTCCAAATGTGTCCTTTTTAGAGGAATTGAAACTTATCTTGTTTCAGGGAGCAGGGGTTCTGCTGTTTCCATGTCTGCTTCCCCAGGGTTTCCCTCGGATGAGGCTGAGGCTCCCAAAATGGACTCTTGATTCTCAAGAAGAGCAGGTAGCATCATCAGCTTTTCAGAAGCTGATTAAGTGCTAGCAAATTTCATTAATTCTCTGAGGAACCAGTAGTTCGGGACTCGAGGTCCATTAGGACTGCTAGGCAGGAGCCTAAGGCAGATCCCTTTCTGTCGCCCTAACTGGCTAAGTTGGAACTGAACAGGTTTGACTCCATCAGAAAGTTTCTTCAAGAAGCTCTTCCTCTTCTCTTCCCCTCTTTATGAGAGAGAGGAGAGTGATGTCTTATGAAACTCTGCAGTTGCCAGATTTAGCTCTGTCTTCCATTAGGGACTCCAATATTTTTCATACTTTTGGACCTGAATAAAAAGAGAGCGGATTCCTTGAGCAAGATTATATTAACTCCTTTGGAGATAGCTTTTTTGCTCGCCTGAATGCTATTTCCACATACCAATTCATCCGAATTCAATGAAATATTTGCAGTTTATCTTTCAGGACAAAGTGTACCTGTTTTGGGTGATGTGCTTTGGCCTGAGCTCAGTACCTCAAGTTTTTATAAGAGTCCTGTCACAGTTAGGAAAGTGGGCTCACCTGTTAGGCATTTGGATGCTTCTCTATGTGAAGAATTGGCTGATTCTAACTTCCAGTTTAGAGGGGAGGCTGAGGGCAAGAGATGCTCTTTTTAAGTTGGCAAGTATGTTGGAAATATTGATAAATGTCTCAAAATCCAATATAATGCCAATTCAGAACCTTTCTTACTGGGAATGCTTCTGGATATCAAGAATTTTTTTGTTTCTCTGAAGGAGAAGCACATAGACAACTTTCTTTTAATTCTAGAAGAATTTTGGTCCTTCGCTATCTTGCTAACCAAGAAATGGCTGTCTCTTTTAGGACACATGGCATCACTAGATAAGCTGGTTCTGGGTGACAGACTGAGAATGAGGCCAATTCAATTCTTTCTCAAGAGGCTCTGGAACTGAGAAGTTCAGCTGCACTCCATTTAAATTCAAGTCTCAGGGGAATTAGAGGATCCTATAAGATGCAGGGTATGTATCTCCAGTTGAAGAGCCCAGACCTCACGTTATATTCAGACGCTGTCAGAAGGTGGGGAAGTGGTCACAGCAGGCAGGCATGTAGCAGGGGTTTGATCTGCAGAGGAACAAGACTTCATATCAGTCAGTTAGAGATGCTGGAGTACAGGGCAAAAAAGTAGCACACTCAGACAATTCCACAGCTCTAGCAATCAGGGAGGCCCAAAGTCGGAAACTTTATTCCTACTTTCAAGTTATATTCTCACTTGGTCAGAAAAAAGGAAGGTTCTCCTATTACCCCAGTTTGTGCCAGGAAGAATGAACACTGTGACAGACCAACTAAGCAGGAAGGACCAGCTTATGTCTTCCAAATAGACTTTGCTTCCACAAGTCTGCAAGGACCTGTGGAAGCTATAAGGTACAGTACTCTTCTTCTGGACATGTTCACCACTAGGTTCAACAATTGCCTGCCAATGTATTGCTCTCTGGACATGTTCACCACTAGGTTCAACAATTGCCTGCCAATGTATTGCTCTCTAAGTTCAGGATCCTCAAGCTTGGGCAGTTGACATGAAGCTTTCAGATTGGACTTACTTGACCATTATGCTCCCCCCCCTCCCCTGCCTTTACTATGATAAAAAAGGTTCTAGCAAATTCCATGTGGCTGAGTTTACGCATGACTTTGGTGACTCCTTGGTGGCCATGCAGAGAATGGTTCCCAGACCTCCTGTCACTGTTAGTAGATTGCCAAGGCTCCATCCACCAAGGAAAGATCCTCTTAAACAGCCAGGACGTCAGGTTTCACCAAAACCTCCCCACGCTTCCGCTGACCACTTGGAGACACTCAAACCTAATCTTATGAGCAAGGGGTTTTTCCAAGTGAATGCAGAGGGTCTAACATTAACCTCAGAAGAGAGTCGGCGAATGCCTTTTAGCAAAGACAGTGGGTAGTATATAGGGTTTGGTGCTCCACCAGAAGGTTTTCCTGCACCTGTGCCTCTGTGAATAACATCATTAAATTCTTTCTTTACTTACGGTACGCTAGATTCTTTCAGGTCCTGTCATTCAAGGTTATGGAACCATTTTAGCTTCTGTATTGCATCATACTGGCCTAGATATTTCATCTAAGTCTCCAGTTAAATTCCTTGGCCAGAATTTGGTTATGGTACTGAAGTATGTAAGCATACCCCCATTTGAACCCTTGAACACAACTTCCCTAGAGAATTTTCATAATGAGGACTGTTTTTGTTAGCCTTGGCCTCAACAAAAAATCAGTGAGCTTCAGGTTTTTGTATGCTTTACTACCCAGGGAGCATCCTTTCTTTTCTACCCCTTTTCAGAGCCAAGAATGACTTTAGGTCATGTCCACTGCCTCACTCTTTGGTCATCCCCAGTCTGTCCCCCATAGGGAGGGGTAGTGCTATCAGTGCACCTCACACCCCTTTCATTCCTTTTACTGTTCCTCCATTCATATCCTGTCTTCCATCTTACTTTCCACCCTATCCAAACAATTGTTTCATAGTGCACTGTGAGGTTTTCCTCCTGTTATACTTTTCAAACCTTTTATTCTTAATTTTTCTTTCAGCACTGAAACCCTCGGTCTTTAAATATGGGGATTAACTTTCAGCAAGCTGAAAGTCCAACCGTTAAACTTATGCAAGGTTGGTTATGGTAACAGTTACCGATGGTAGGGGCGGAAGTACTACCCACCCAGTCGGCATACATTCAGTTCTAAGCAGTTTACTTTTGGGTGCTGTCTCGGCAAGATGTGGTTCCGTTCTTTGTCCTGCCGTTCAACTGTCTCTGCTGTTTTCATGAACAAACAATGTTTTTTTTACTTTAGACTACACAATTTCTTGAAATGATGTAATGTATTAGTCTTTCAGATATTGTGTAGATTGAGAGGACAGAGACAAGGGGGTTTTTTGTGTTTCCAGGTGAGGGTTTTGTATTCAGTTCGTACGAGGATACTTCTCGCTTAAACCTATTAAGATTTTCCCCTCTCCCTCAACACGGAGGTTGATGTCGCAAGATCTTGACAGTGTGTTTGGTCCGGACTTGCTCTTCAAAACCAGTGGGAGTTCCTGTCTACAGTTCCTGTGTTGTTTCTTGCCCCATCTCTGGGGTGGGGGGTGGTGAATTGGAGACTCGCTCCCCCTGAATGTCGTTCTTGGCCTCCTGAGCAGTGGACTTTTTTGCCAAGAGGAAGCATCAGAGGAGGAAGAAGGCGCCATCTTGGAAGGGGTTTTCTCTTCCTTCGATAGCCACTTCTCAGATCCTTCTGGTTCCATCTATGCATTCTTCCTCCAGTTGCTTCTTCTTCCTTGGAAGATTTTATCCCTTCCCATTCTTGCATAGCTTTGACTTTGGAAGTTTTGCAAGAGGGGTCAGGAGATATTTTCTCTCTGGGTACCCCCAATCTCTCAAGTTGGGGAGGTTCCCCCCCTGTGAGGGAAGAGGCAATGTCATCTTGTTCTATTTCAGGATCAAAGACTCAGAAGATATCTGGACTTTCGAGGGAAGAGGCAATGTCATCTTGTTCTATTTCAGGATCAAAGACTCGGAAGATATCTGGACTTTCCTAGGCCCACCAGGAGTACCAACCTTGGGTGGCCTATTTTCCCGTTTCCGGTCCTCTCGCTTGACTGTGTCGTCCACCTTTGACAGTTGCCAGCCCTGCTGCTCTCCCCCTAGCCTAGCTGTACCAGTGTTGCCAATTCAGTTTTTGGTGTACCCTGTCCAGCATTTTGAGTCAGTGGTTGCAGCCGCTAACCCGTTCTCCTCTTCATAGCTACAGTTCTGGATCTGTTGGCAGCGTATCCCTATCACAGCTTTGGAACCCCTTTGGTGGTCTTGCTGCTACTCCTGCTCCATCGGCAGTGTATCCCTCTGACAGCTTTAGAAGCCCTTCGGTGGTGGTAGCTTCTCTCCCACTCCATCGAAAGCGTATCCCTCGCAGAGCTTTGGAGCCCCTTGCGCAATGGTGACTTCTAGCACTCTGTCTTCTGATGCTCTCATGAAAGCAGTGGTTTACAGAGTCGACACCATTGTTCATGAGAGATTCTGCATGGCTGTGGACATTTTTCCAGCCTAGGCCGTTGTCGCCTCATCCCTTGCATGTCCATGGCATTAGTCTCCATCATTCCAGAACTCCTCCCTGTTCATGCTTTCCCAAGAGGGCCTCTGATTGTTGTTCCAGCTCCCACGACCATGTCCTGTTGAATGCCTGAGTCTGTGAAGAGACACACGTACGTGTGGTTACTTCAATCCTGTTGGTCATTCAGCCTCGCTCCTCAGCGTCACATTATCTCTTGCGTTCTCGCTCTCCTAGGAGAAATTGGGTTCGCAAGGCCACAGACGTAACAGCACCGACGTATGGCCATATAATGACATCATGGCTGTTGCACAGGGGGTTGTGGAAGTTGTCTCAGGATGGCATGTCTGGGAACAGAACGTCGAACTCGCTCACATGAAGGTTTGGGAAGAGAACGGGATGGTCTGTGGCCATGCCATGTTGGAGAACCGATGCTCTTCCAATCTTTTGATAGATCTTTTGTGGACATCTTTTGATTGATTTATAGATTTTAGGCATACATGCCAAACACTGGAGCAACTAAGGCCATTTTGACAGATCTTTTGTAGACATCTGAAATGGTGCCAAATCACATCCACGGCCATACGAATATCGTCCATGGCCATGAGAGTCACGTTCACCGCCTTGAGTCATATCCTTGGCCATGCAAGTCTCATTCAGGGCTGCCCGAATTCGAGTGGTGGTTGCAGTTTCTCCTAGGGGAATGCAAAACAGAACGACAGAGAGGCGATGACAACCTATGTACAAATGCATCAACATCACATCTGTACAATGCCTTGTGATCACGTACATGTTTTTAGTTTGATCATCTGGTAACGGCCAACAGATGTTACCATATGAGTGAATGGGATCGTTCTACCAACTTTTAAGTCCTTTGTAACGTAAATTGACAGGATCTTTTTCATGACCGAATGAATTCGTTCTATCAGACCCATATGTCCGTCATTGCGGGAACTGACGATCTTTCTATTGTGTTCGGCCAGAGACTTAGTTTTTCAGCTAGGAAGAAATCTCTGTTTCGTCTTTCACATTTGAACACTGACTCTTAATTGTTCCTACACAAATATTAACCTTCAACTCCCTGAACCAAGGTAGTTACAGCTCGTCAGCATGGATTTCTTCAGATTCCTGATTCGTTTTTGACTACAGGTTGGTCTTGTTTCCAGTGAAGTTATGTAGAACCATACTGTCCTGCACTTCCGAAACAGTAGTCATTCAATTCTGATCGTGCAAGGTTTTTTCCTGGTGTGATTGGAATTATTTTCTAACTTCGCAGGTCTACGGATCAGGCCTACTCCTTGGTGCAACAACCTCAGTGTTTCTCTTCTGTAATACTCTTTTAGCAAGGATGAAGACTACAGTAATTCTTGGAGATGGAAAGAAGGGGTCATGGTCTTCAACAAGGTCTCCCCATTCCTTCCCATCCTCTCTCAGAGAGGTAAGAGGACTCATCTAATGGCGAGACGACTACTCCCCATTCCTTCACACTCGGCACAGCTGTCAACCAGATGCATTCCATTGGCTGTGCTGGTGCACGGGTTTGCAGTAGCGCACTCAGCACAGCAGTCAGCCAGACACACTCCAGGATGATGGATTTATAACAGACAAGTTTGATTTAGCATCCATGGTTCAAGTCTTGTGCTTGCAACTTCCCGTTGTTTTACCTGGTTCGCTGGGAGATCAACAATACCTCCAAACTAAGTTCTGACAACTTGTGTTTGGGTCATACTCGGTCAAGAAGTGGTGTCTAGGAGCTCCATTTCTTTTGATTTGATGTAGTTACACTCCTCTTGTGAGGAGTGGGAGATGTAAGCAGTAACTGCTGCTGCTGCAATTACCAGTTGATCCACAACCCAAGGAGAATATTATGTGAATCTTACAAGATAGACACTCCTCGGTCTGATAGCAATGACTCCATGGTAGTGCCATGGTCAACAAAAGGTCCTAGTGTCCTTTCATCTGCTTTATTGCAGTGAAAGTACACAAGCAGACAGCATTCAGTGCAGTGGCCAACCATACAACATATATTTGCTGAAGTCAGGTGATAAAGACAGTTGATCTTGGCACCTTGATTTCTGGATTCGTTCAACCTCTGAATAAGCTTGATCATAGTCCTTCTTTTCTCGACTTACTGAAGTTAACGCTGTTCTGTTCTGTCTTCTCACACCCTTGAATAAAGCAAGACATCATTTACATCTGGAAGCTTGCACCTTTCGTCGTTCTACGTTTGAAATTGTTCAGTGAGATAGATCATTCCACTTCTTTGGTCTTGTGGTGCCAGTGACAGTATGATCATGATCATGATCATGATCCCTATGTTTCCTCCATAAAGATTAGACAGTCAACCCAATGCTAATGACTCGTCCATTACCTTTGAGTTGGCTGAGAAACGGTGTCCAAATTGTAATTTCTGTGACTAGCGAGATGACATAGAGGGATGAATGAGTTTTTACTTAGCATTTCCCAACGTTCTGTGTGAGAGAGAGAGAGAGAGTTTTAGTTTGCCGTTTGAGATGGTTTTGTAAAGTAACGTAAGTTTTGAGAGAGAGAGAGAGAGAGAGAGAGAGCGAGTGTAATTGTCGTTAGTGAGTGTTTCGGTTGTTGGAAGAGGGATAAGGGTCGTTAGTTGGAGTTTGTTTACGGCGCTGTCTGTCTGTGAAAATGTGAAGGAGATTTCGGTTTTGGGGGAGTCTTTAGTCAGAGCTAGTGCCGGTCAGTGGTTTCGTGTTGGACAGTTTTTTGTATGTTTTTCTGAGAGTTGTTAGTTTTTCTTGTTGGTGTGCTGTTTTATATTTCCTGGTTGTGTAGAGTCTGTTTTCAGTTTTGTTTGTGTGGTTTTGTGTGCTGTGTTGGCGACCGTGGACACCTTAATCCATCTCCCAGCAACCGAGGATCAGGGTGAGTGTTGTGTGTGGTTATATGTTCTATGTATCTGTGTTGTGTGTTGTTTTTGTGTTTTTGAATTCCGCCACATTATATTGGCGCCCAACGTGGGGCAACTGGTGTTGCAGTTGCAATTACGATGGGTGGCGGGTAGTGTGACTGGAGGAAAGGATGGAAGAGGAACTGGTGAGGTTGAGAGAGGAGTTGCGGCTGTCAAGAGAGGAGAATGCATGGTTAAAGAGTGAGAATGAGAAATTGAGGCTTCAGTTGGAAGAGATGGGATCATTGATAAAAGAAGCGAAAGAGGAAATGAAAGGGGAGATGAAAGAGTCAGAAGAGAGAATGGAAGAGAGGGTGGATAAAAAATTGGAGGGAATGATGAAAGGTGTGGAAGAAATGGTGAAAGGTATGTTCAAGGGTGTTTTTGGAGAAGGGGCTGTTGGAGGTAGGTCCTCTGGAACGTGTGAAGGGGCAAGAGAGAAAGAAAAGGAGGAAGAAGTGAATGGAAGCGTGAGTGATGAAAGTGATGTGGGAATAGGAAGTAAGAAACGAGAGAATGAGAGGCAGGGTAAGGAGAAGGGGAATGAAAAGCAAGGGAAGGAACAGAGGGAAAGTAAGGATAAGTCAGGGGAAGAAAAAGGGAAGAAGGGAAAAGGAAAGGAAACTGGTAAGAAGGGTAAGGAAGTGGGAAAGGCAGGAAAGAAGGGAGAGGGTAAAGATAGTAGTGATAGTGAGGTGGATGGAGGTGAATGGATAAAAGTGGATAAAAGAAGGGGAAGAAGAGTGTAATGAGTAAGATGAATGTAAGTGCGGAAGTGGACTCTTTGTATTCGGAAGAGGGTATGAAAGGACAGAGTGAAAGTAGCGAAAGTGAGAAAGAAGTGAGAAAGGCTATGTATGTGAGGGAGGTACCCCGGTGTGAAAGGTATAATGAGTATGGAAGTAGGGATGTGCATGATTTCTTTAGGGAGTATGAAAGGTTTTGTCAGGATAAGTATGGGGAGAGTAAGAGAGTGTGGGCACGAGAATTAGGAGAATATTTGACTGGGTTTTTGCTTGATATGTATAGGGTTATTATGAGTGTGGGAGATGTTGAGTATGACAAGGTGAAAGCTAGACTAGTTGAGCAAGCGAGGCGTATGAAAGCGAGTGTTAAGTATAAGAGGAAGAATGGATTTGATGAGGCAAGAATGAAAGCTGGGGAAACCTTGTCACTGTATGCTTGTAGGCTGAAGAATTTGGCGAGGAAGAAGTTTGGGGATGATGGGATAGATGAATGTAAGGAGTTAGTACGAAAGTTGTTAGAGACAGTGCCAGATGGAGTGAGAGAATTTGTGAACTTGAAGCGGAAGGAGAAGAAAAGATGGACGAGTGAAAGGTTGACTTGGGAGAAATTTTGGAAATTGTAGAAGATTATGAGCTTGACAGGGTTATAAAAGAGAGCAGAAGTGTGAGTGTAAGGGCTGGGGTAGATAGAGTGCCAGAGTTTGGAAGCTTTAGGGATGCAGTGTTGAGGGGCCCAATGAGAATGGCAGATAGTGTAATAGATAGGAGTGTAAGAGCAAGTAATGTGGAGGTGCCAGTGAGGATGAATGGTGGGTTTGTAAGGGAACAACGGGTTGGACGGGTTAGGGATAGTGGTGTACAAAGGAAGGTCGGTGAGTGGAAGTCGAGCGAAGTGTTTTAGATGTGGAAAGGAAGGACATACAAAGAATGAGTGTAGGTGGGCTTTAGGAGCGTGTTTGGTGTGGGCAATCGGGACATTTGGTAAGTGAGTGTACGAAAGATAGGGGTTAAATGCTACAGGTGCAGACAGGTGGGTCAAATTGCTAATGGTTGTAGGGTACCTGAGTGAATGTAATATGTGGCAACTGTGGTAAGAATGGGCATTATGCGAGAATGTGTTCAGAACTGAGAGCGAAGTGTGTCGAATGTGGAATGGAAGGGCATGTATCAAGTGTATGTAGACGAAAGAGGGTGACTGTGACAGCGAATTCGGGAAACTGAGTGTGAAGGGGGTTCAAATGGGTGGATCCTCCAGGATGCAAGCGGTGCGTGTGATGCATGTACATGAGGGGTTGTTGCATGAGGGAGGCTTTGCTGGAAAGACTGACGAGTGCATGAGTGTGCAAGTGTGTTGTAAGGGAGTAAGATTGATTGCGTTAGTAGATACCGGGTGTAGTATGAATGTCATATTTAAGAATGGATGTGAGAAATTGAGGAATACGTGTGAAATTAGGAATTGTCAGGGAGAAGTAAGAGGGATTGGAAATTTAGGGATAGCAGTGGTTGGAAGAGTGTGTGAACGGTTAGAAATTGGGGGTGTAATGGGGGATGGTGGTCCGTCCTAGTATGAATGTAATTGAATTACGTATGAAAGGGGATGTGCTTGGGGATTTGTATTTGGGGAAGGATGGTAGGGTTGAGCAAAAATTGTGGAAGTGAGTGCCTGTGATTGCGACAGAGAGGGTAAAAGTGCCACATGAGATTGGAGAAGTTGTGAGTGTGAAAGTGGCATGGCCGGATAGCCTCGGGATAGCCAACAATGATAGTTGTGAGTAAGTAGTTGAGGGAATAGACGTAAATAAATTAGTCAGGGCAAATGTGTGTGTATATGATGGGGTTTTGAACATGGGAGATCCGAGGGTATATATAACGTCATTGCCGAGTGTCAGGAAGAAGCGAGTGTGAGGAATATGTGAGGGAGATTGCGTGGGAATATCACGTACATTGGTGAATGTGGATGATGAGAGGTGCGTGAAGGTACGACAGGTGATTTGAAAGGAGTTAATGATTGGACGTATGAGGAGTTGAAAGAAAGAGTAAAGGTAGATGAAAATGTAAGTGATAACGTAAGTGAACGGAATGATCGTAAGTTGTGTGATAGGGGTGTGAGTGCCAAAGTGAAAATGAGTGATAAAGCGTGTAATACGGATAAATGGGATGGTATGAATAGAACGTATAGCATATGCGGGTTTGATATAACTGAGTTGACTGAACGTGTAGGGGTGAGTGAACGGTTGGAGGTGAGCGAAAGTGTAAGAGTAAGAGAGCGTAGCAGTAATAGACGAGTGATTGAAAGCATGAATGAATCGTTGCAAGAGTTGGAAAGGTCAATGAGCGAATGGGATGGGTTAGTTGAAGAATTGGGGGAGGTATTTGGAAACGAGTTAGAGGGTATAGATGAGACTGTGGATGAAATTGAGAGTGGTAATAGTGAAGAAGATAGCGTGAATCTGAGAGAGAATGGAGGAGAAAATGTAAATCTGAATGTTGCTGGAAGAGAGAGCGAGTCTGAGAGAATGATTGCGTGCCCGCGAACGAGTTCTAAAGGACCTGCTAGTGAGCATCCGTGGGTGTTGCGTAAGGCAATTTGAATGCAGTATGAAAAGTGTTGGTTTGAAAATGCTAAAAGGGGGAGAATTATAGAGGGATGAATGAATTTTTACTTAGCATTTCCCAACGTTCTGTGTGAGAGTTTTAGTTTGCCGTTTGAGATGGTTTTGTAAAGTAACGTAAGTTTTGAGTGAGAGAGAGAGAGAGAGAGAGCGAGTGTAATTGTCGTTAGTGAGTGTTTCGGTTGTTGGAAGAGGGATAAGGGTCGTTAGTTGGAGTTTGTTTACGGCGCTGTCTGTCTGTGAAAATGTGAAGGAGATTTCGGTTTTGGGGGAGTCTTTAGTCAGAGCTAGTGCCGGTCAGTGGTTTCGTGTTGGACAGTTTTTTGTATGTTTTTCCGAGAGTTGTTAGTTTTTCTTGTTGGTGTGCTATTTTATTGTGTGTATATGGTTCTATTTCCTTTTTTTTATTTATATTTCCTGGTTGTGTAGAGTCTGTTTTCAGTTTTGTTTGTGTGGTTTTGTGTGCTGTGTTGGCGACCGTGGACACCTTAATCCATCTCCCAGCAACCGAGGATCAGGGTGAGTGTTGTGTGTGGTTATATGTTCTGTGTATCTGTGTTGTGTGCTGTTTTTGTGTTTTTGAATTCCGCCACAATGATCAAATTCAGCGTACCCTGTAACTTCTTATTGGACATCAGTATGTTTCAGACCAGATCTTTCGAAGCCAGGGGCATCAGTCTGTCCATCGCATTCAGGAAGAACCTGTTGGTCAGGTACTAGGATGGAACATAATCGTGCAGACCACATTATTCTCCTTTTACCTTGGGGTGTTGCCCATAGGTCCTTGGACTCCTTTTCCTTGGATCCTATGGTGGATGCTCAACAAGTCATGTAGTTCACCAAGCTCTTGAGGGACAGGTTGCATCTTGCCTGAGGTGTGCGACTGCTAGGAGAAGGTGTTATGGGTTTGGCCTCTTCCCTTTCTCCTGTCTTCCTTCCTCTTCCAGTGGGCAGAGGAACAGTAAACAATCAGTCATGTGCTGGTCTGGTGTGCATGCTGGTGATCTAGATGACTGCGTATCCTATCTATAATCTAGCTCCATTTGGATTAGTAGATGCAAATCCTTCCTTCTCTCTAGCAAGGGAAGAGAGGGACTGACTATGAGCAAACCAGTTGGTTATCTTAGCTTTATAGTCTCTGAGACTGTGGGTTCATCCAAACCTTTTCGAATCAAGGATATTACATTCCTTTAATTCGAAATGCCCAGAAGTCTGACGATAGAACATCTCTCTTTTCCAATAGATCAGAGGTATGGTCTCCTTCCTTTGCTCTTTCATGACCAGGAAGAGAGTATCCAAGTGAGCCAAACCAGTCAGTTCAGAGATTTACTCCAAAAGTAAGTCTCCCATGTGTAAAGACCAAGGAACAAATGACAAATTTTTAAAGTAGTTTGTATTTATCCTAACATACAAACCTGAGGTCTTTACATTAAGGGCCCACCTCTTACCAACCCTCATTCTCTTACCTGGGCCAAAAGGTAAACTGCATAGAACTGAATGTATACTGATTGGGTGGGCGGTACTTCCACCCCTACCATCGGTAACTGTTACCATAACCAACCCTGCAAAAGTTTAACGGCCAGACTTCCAGCTCGCTGAAAGTTAATCCCCACATGTAAAGACCTCAGGTTTGTATGTTAGGAAAAATACAAATTACTTTAAAAATCTGTCATATTTGAGTTCCCATACTTGTTGGGTAGAGCAGTTACTGAGAAGTTTGGTTTTCTGTTTTCTTTTCCAGTTCTTGAAGCAGTGATGGAATCACTTGCAGAACAGTTGCTAATGTTCATTGTTTGTTCCTTAAGTTTCTCAAGGAGTGATTTACAGCGTTTCATTCCTCCTTCTTCAGTTGGCACTGGCAGTTCCTCAGCCTCTGGCAGAGGGATTTTTTATCTACTGTTTTTTATGGTGAAAGCACCATGATAGCATTCCAGCCCTCTTTCCTTGTCAGCCTCTCATTTGCATTTTCTGTTGAGTGGTGCGCTAATTGCAACTTATGCTTGAATTCTCCAGCAGTCCCTTAGAGACTCGGTTTTCTCACAGCATTGCAAGGAAATTGCGTACCTCTTAGTGTTGTCAGTGAATGTACATCAAGAAGGAAGGGGAGGGGTTATGTCTTCTATGATTAGTATCATAGGAGGAGGAATCTTTGCTCAGAGCATTCCTCATTGGGTTTGCAGACTTTCCCTTTTATCAAAGCTGACTTAGTCCCTTTGGGTAGGTGTAAAGGCTAGGGTTTACCCCTGCAATCTTTTTCTAATTGGGTTAAACGTCTCCTCTTGAGTAGAGTTGTCTATTCTTTAAGTGCTGAATAGTCTCTGTCTCTTGAGAGCTTGAGTCCCACTTTGAGGTATCTTTCAAGACTGAATTGGGCTGTCTTAAACGTGTTGAACAGTCTCCATTCTCTCAGAAACTTCAGTCCCAAATGAAATGTTCTTAGTGCTTTAAGCACCATGAGATGGTTTTCAAGATTATTCCACTGTTAGACTGAGTCTTTACCCTACTGTTCTTTTCTGGCCTCTGCTTATGATTGGGGAAGTCTTATGACATCCGGTATTGCATTTGGCTTACTGTATGGGAAAGATCTCTTTCATTCCATAATTTTTCAGTAGAAACAGTATCTCAAGTTTTGTCTTTTTTTGAGCAGAGATTGAAAGTTTCCTCAATTCTTCCCTTTGAATCTAAGGTAGAGATCTGGACAAGATACTGTTTTGTCAGCCTGCGCAGTTATCCACTCCTGGGGTTTGGTGTTTTCTTCTTTAATTATTACCAGTTAGTGGTAGAAAGGGTTGTTTAGGAACCCTTTCTGTTGGTTTCATCTCTTGTTCTCCTGCATCCCAAAATTTGTGACGAAGAATTAATTTTTCGGTTCTTAACCCAAGGGTCGAAAGTTTCTCGGTTCCCTCCTTTCAATAATTCATTGGTGGAGAGCTAGATGAAATGTTGCTATGCCTGATTCACGCCCCAAATATTACTAGAGAACCAGAGTGCAAGTGCCTTTTCATAAGCACAAGACATTTCAAAAAGGAGGTATTGAAACACCATCACTTGGCCTGAGGTTGTGATTTCCAAAGCCTATGATTCCCCCCTTAACCCCAGTAGTGCAGAGGACCCTAGGGACACTGGGCCAATTGGTAATGAGAGACTTAATGGGGCTGTCAAACTAACTTTACTTCATTCTACTTAAGGGATGTCATCCACAAATCCCATGACACCTTTTCATGCGGTGGCAGCTCAACAAGTAGTGTTGAGCTGTAGGATACTTGGATGGTTCCTGGTGAAAACATTACCCACCAAGAACTGCCCAGGTATCCTGCAGCTCATTTTAGAGTGTTTGGCTAGTGTGCACAGCTCTTGATGGGAGAGGTGGTGTGAGCACCGACCTGTTCTCCTACGACCCATACCCCTGAATATTTATGCCAGAGTACAAGCTGGACCCAAATGAGTGCAGGTAAGTGACACTGCAAATATTCGTCTCACCTTCTATATCAAGGGAGGGGGGGAGGCAAGGTAGAGCCTTTTACCCATAATAAAGCTGCCAACTGACAGTTGCCAGCCTTTGAGGAGGGAAGCAGTTCTTCAGGATAAGTCTGATATGATTCTGGTTCATAAGACACCGGAGCAGAGATAGAGGGCACTCTCCACATTGACAGTGGAGAGTGTTCTTTAGACGGCCTCCTGTGTTAATGAGCTTAGAGAGGTAATGGCGCCCTTCCTGTTCCGGTGGGGATAACCTTCCCAGCCTTGGCAGGTGGTCCTAGGTCATCTGTTGCCACAAGGTATCTTGTATCCCTTGTACAACCTTTTTAAAGTGAGTATTAGGATACTTTGGCTTTTTTACTCTACTCTACTCTTTCAGTATAGCTTTAGTTTTGGAAGACTCTGAAGGGCTGGTGAACACTTTGAATTAATTTCATCTCAGGTGTGCCTTTCAGGCAGCATTGTTCTTGTCGAGTTTATGCAAATTCAGTGCTGCAGGCTTTTGGAATGTCTGAAAGTCTCAGTGGTGGATTAGCAGTCACACTTTTGTCAGGATTACACCTCTGTCAGGAGTTAAGTATCATGTAAAAATGAGCCCTGTCTCATACTTAACTTCCTTAGTAGTGCAGGTGCCCAAGGGATGGTTTGCTACCACTGGGTTGTCTGCATTATGCATTCCACACGGCAGAATGTCAATGCAGTTCAACTTGCCTGTCAGTGTCATCGGTAGGCATTTTGGGTCCATGCTCTCATGAATAGTAAAGAAGTTTTGCTCTTTCAAGCAACAGGTAGAATCAAGGATTATAGAGAACTTTGGTTTTCTGATATAATTGTCAGTTTTGGAGTGGTGATGGAATTCAGTTCCATTACCTGTAAAACATTTGTGTTTGTTGTTCACTTTCCCTAGCTTCTTCAAGGAGTGATAAGGTCTCCTATTCCTTATTCTTCGCTGGGAGTTCCTTGTTGGCCAATTGCCAAGGGGCTTCCTGATCTGCTGTTTTCTGGTCAAAGCACTGTAAGAGCAACCCAGCCATCTTTCCTTGTTAGCCTCTTGTTTGCCTTCAAAGTTGAGTGATACACCTCCTGCAACTTACTCTAGAATTCTCCAGCAGCTCCTGAGAGAATGATTTTCTTGCAGGTTAGCAAGGAGTTTAGTGTACCTTTTAAGTTTTTCAACAAACATGCATCAAGAAGAGCAGTATCTTCTATGGTTAGTATCCTATACAGGAAATCGCTGCTCAGAACCTATATTAAGTAGGTCTCATACTTTGTTACCTTAGTGGAGTCGGATCCTTTTCAGTATGTGACATAAAGACTAGGGTTTGTCTTTACAATCTTTCTCTGATTGGGTTAGACCTCTCCTCTTTGGGGGTGATCTATATACTTCCTCCAAGTCTCTTCCCCATTGTTGGACTGACTCTTTAGCAGTTAGACTGTTCTTGCTTGGTCTTGGCATATAATTTGTTACGTTCTTTGGCTTGCTGTATTACATTCAGCTTTCAGTAGGGTGAGGATTGCTCTCTTTCCATTTTTCCTCAAAGGAACTGGTAGCTCAAGTCTCATTTCTTTTGACAAGAGATTAAGAGTTTCTTCAATTCTTCCTCCCAAATCTACTACATGAGAGACTGCTTTGCTGGCCTGCACTTTGAAGTACCTGTGAAATTATCCACTCTCACAGTTGGAATGTTTCCTTCCTTCATTAGTACCATTAACACTGGAACTCTTTCTTTTGGCTTTGTATGGTTTCTTTGTGACCTATGATGGATGTCCAGCATGCAGTGTAATCACCTGAGCTCTGTATTGGGCTAAGTCAGTACCTTGTCTGATGTATCTAAGCCTAGTATAAGTCTGGAAGTGCTAGTGGAATGACTGGATTCCATTTCATCCACATTCCCTCTTTTGAAAGCAGCATCTGGGTCTAAGTACAATAGAGTTTAGTCCAGCATCCAGTTCTGGGTTTTACCAAGACCAAACTGCCTCCCTGCTTGAAGCCTCCTGCAGGAGACATCCTTGTTCTCCAAATGCTTCCTTACTCGAGTAACCTCTTCTTTCCTTAAGTGGGACACTCAGGGCCAGGGTCCTACTAATCTGGCCAACTATTTCACTAGACTGGTAGGGGGTCATGACCTCCCTTGCATGCTAGGGAACTTGGATCTTGGCAGTTCTGTGGTGGTTCAAACTCCGGTCAGGTGAAGGGACTGCCCCCACCTAAGGAGTATATCTCCTATATAAAAGGCGATGATTTGTACAGTATTACCATTGGAGCAGATAAATTTTGAATAAATTTATATTTTTCCTAGGTATACAAACCAGGGCCTTTATTTTTCATCCCACCTCGACTGCCCCGCTTAGTCCCTGCAGCCAAAGGAAAAGTGAGTGACCGCCTGGTTAACCACCTTGTTACCAATTTTCAACTGGTTTCCAGTTAATGCTAAAAGATACTACTACATAAAAGGCTCTGGTTTGTATACCTATGAAACACAAATTATTAAAAATTTGGTATTTTTCCATGATTTTCTTCATGCAATAAAAGGCTTTATCCTGCTAATTCCATGTTACAGATTTTTTGGCCAACTGTCCTCATATCGTCTCATCACATGCCCAAACCATCTTAAATTTCTATATCATAATGTGGCTACATTTTCATGAGAATCAAAATGAAGAAAAATATACATTTATTTTGTGAGTATTACAAACACATTACAACATTTCAGACAATTCTCATACTGATGACACCAATTTCGAGCAAAAATTCTTTAATGAAGCTTTAGTAGTTAATATAACAACAAGTGAACTGAATTAGTATAAAAAAAAAAATATATAAATACAGCTCACAATGACTAGTAAAATTTGACCATCTTTTTTGCTGTCGTCAAGTCTAAGCACTTGAATACATAAAGTATTCTGTTACGAACTTAATGGTCTGCAGTTAACCCTTTCAAATTATGACATATAATTACGTATGTACTCTCAATTCTCAACTACAGTACAGTATTCAGGTTCCACTGAAAAAATTATGTAATCCATATAAAGGTGATTGAAGAGCAAATTAAAAATATCTATGTATATGGAATCCTCCGTGTGACATATGCAGCTTGTCTGAGGAAGGCATAACCAAAACGAATATTGTCATTAGCAATAGCTACAACAGCTGGAAGTGAATTATCATCAAGCGAATGCTTCACTTGGTGAAAGTGAGATGTGTTTGGCATTGAGAGAATTGGCTAATGGCCTGAACCTGAAAGGGTTAAGAACAGCTAAATGAAGAGTTAAAAGTAAAGTATGTCCTACATAATACTAACTCAAGGTTTCTATCTAATCTAATGAATAAACAAGAATGTTAATTTATACATTTTCAAGATAGTGTAGGTTGAATCAGCATAAAGCAAAACCTGTTCCAAAATACTTTACAGTAAGTACAACATTACAAAGGGCAAGCTAACTCAGAACGTATGCTTTGTGAAAAAGTGAAAAAGACAAAAAAATTTTTTTTAACCCATCTGAATGTGTTCCTAATTATTTATTTAACTAAAGAGCAAAATATAGTCTTAAGAATATCTTGTTTTACTATATCCGCATGCTAGCAGGGTGAATGCCTCATCAAAGTACAAGAAGGCAGTTTCAATATTATGCATTATAAAATCTGCCATATAATGGCTGTACTGAAATTGTAACATTTCTGCACTACTATTAAATTACTCAAAGTAAAATAACTGTCAAAGAACCATATAGTATTTACATTTTACAACTGCTATAGAAAATGAAACAAACAGTAAATGAAAGCAATGAAAATAAATCTGAAGTGTTTCCATTAAAAGGGTACCAATAAAGATTTCTCAAACCAAGGAAAAAGTATGAATTTAGAATGTTACACCAAAGTAATTTTCTCTTCAACTTGGTCACCCAACCCAAAGATACTTGAATAGCTCGTGACAATCCCTGAATGCATGTAATGCAGGTCAACACAAGCAGGTATGTATTATGTGACCAACAGTCCAATATTACAATTTGTTACTTGAATTTTAGCTTGGCTTGAATGTTTCTACTTGCTTTAAAAGTGACAAATGGTTGAGAGTGCTTCATTGTTTGTCTTTATAGTCAAAATTTCATACTTGAATTCAACTCAACCTACAGTGATTGTCAAGTTCTGGAAACGAAGCAATTAAAAAATTTTTGTCTACATCACTTTCAATTAACCCAGTCATTAAATACTTTAAATTATTGCAAGTTAAATAAAATTTCATTAAATAAATTATTCCAAGTTAAATAAAATTTAATTAATGACAAACACTGGGAGGCTAGGCTAAGCGAGTCAAGTAATCTAACTTGATCTCATTAAACTACTAAATAATGATGATAAACATGATCTGGTTCAACTACTAATAATAATAATATTAACATTTGATAGTTATTTTCTTCAGCACAAAAATTGAAGTTTAATGCTTACAGGGAATACCAGAGAGCACATATTAACAGTCCAATCATGTAAAACATTAATTCATGTGAAAGTAACCATCAGAAACCATGACTTGAATGAGAACACTGATACCTTGTACTATGTTAATTTTCCTCTCTTTAGCCGAAGCTTTCCAAAATAATTATGGCACTTTTTCTGATCAAATGTTCTCTAACTGAATTTAGTTACTTTAGAAAGATCAAAATTCTATCAAGTTGAATTTTGTTACTTCAGAAGTAATTCTCAGTGGATTTGTGTTATACATGAGATTCATAAAATTGCTCTATATACAAGAGATTGGCTTAAAACTTCCCATTTGATTGTAAAAATGTCAACAATTGGGAGCAGTAATATGCTCAAATATAAACATCTACATGCCACAGCAGCAACTGTGAGTACCCTTAAAATTACAGAACCTGCATATATGAGACCTGAATGTACATAAAGCTCTGGCACTGAAAGCATAAATAACAACAATGTTTAAATTCCACAAATGATATTCTCAGCACCTGTAAGCAGCATAAAATAAATTCTTAAAATACATTTGGCAATTATAATTTCACATGCTGACATTCTCCAAAATCTAGGAGGATATGAAACACTGAATTTAATAGTAAGGTTTTAGCACTACAGCGGTTAATTACTATTTTGATACAAATATAAACACAGCAAAAATGAGGTACCATAGCTTGCAATTTATATGGAAAATACAGCCCAAAAACATACAAAGTGTTATGATTGGACATTTCTTAAATAATTTGGGCTAAGCATTAAAAGTCCTTATGGTAAACAATATTAAACAGCTGTTAATTTACTCCTTTGTTGCTCTTTGCTCATTTTTACTTTTTTCTTTCTTCATTTAAATGAATGGGCATTATATTTTACTTTGAAAATAAAAAAAAATAGTTTTCCCAGATGTAAAAACTATAATCCATATTAAATAACTAATATCTTATTACTCTTGTGCATCAATAACTGAAGTGTAGCATAAAACATGTAATACTATCACTATACTTGGGAAATTACAGGATACAGTTTCCAATTGGTTCAGTCTTCTTAAAACATATTTTATTTCTAATCTTGGTCATAAAAAATTTTAAGAAAAACTAAAAAGAGAATTAACTTTTTTAGGTAGTGAGCCAATATCTCTTCCCTATGCAAACAGGGCAACTACATGAAAAATAACCTTTTTGTTAGAATAATTTCAAACTTCTGTGAAAAGTTGTTACATTACAGCAACTTACTGCAGAAATGTAAAATGTCCCGGATTCTGTTTAACCTTCTTTCTGGTAGAGAAATTAAGGACTTACATTGACAATATTCATTTACTCAAATGTTTCACTGGATTAACTAAAGGCAAGGCTATTGAAAAATGAAACCGCTGGTAAAACCATGATGGGAACTGAGATTTTCAATCTTTCACTGTTTCAAAATACTTTCACCGTTTCAAAATACTAAATATGTACTTTGAGACTTCAACAGGACATGAGATTTCCTAAGCCATTAAACACTCAAAGACCCAAAGATTTTACTAGCATACTCAAGGCCTAAGCATTTGAAATTCAACCTAAAAACTGTATTGAACTAATTTCAAATGCATTAATGAAATCATGCAAGACAAGGAACAATACAGTTAAGAAATGAAACTCTTTAGGAATGATCGTCACACTGAGAAAATAGTAAACTAACTATCACAGCGCTTATTGGTGACACTACATGTTGATTTCTGCATACTGAAGCAGAGTGTAGGTCAATACCTCTTAATTGACCTTAAATAATCATGTGTTTTAATTAAGAATCTAAAATTAATTAATATATATATACACTAACAAAATACTTAATGAGTCAAACCCTAATGGCTTCTCTGGTGCCAGACATGGTAGGTAAAACCAAGCGAAAATGAGATAAAACTTAAATTTCTGTAGTGAAACAATTTTCTCATAAGAAAGGCACCTAAAAAACATTTCAAACGGGAGTTTTTACTTTTGTTTTACTCCTACTAGACCCAAAAACCAAGAGTTGATGTAACTGCCTTCGTTAAGGGGACGTAATGAACTTAGCTTTTCAAATGAGGGATTTCAAGTCTCTTCAACCTTGCTGGATGCAATACCCTTACCATATGAAGATAGGTATCTTTCATGCAATATTAACCAAGTGACTATCAGCTACAGTTTGGAAAGAGGTTTGACAATCACAATACAGTAGACCAAAGAACAGAGGTATAACTAGTTGAAGTCCCCTACTTAAAAAAGCAGTTTCACCTTGCTTTCTAAGTCAAATACTGAATGTGCTGTTAAGCTACAGAATAACCTGGAAAATAACTTGGCTAACAAAGAAAGATGTTTAAAAAGAGCATTTACCTATGTAACTTTGTCAATTTCCATATACAGTATGTTATGATTTATTATTGTATAATAAAATTAAATTGAGTAATCATTATGACAAATATTGTTTTCCTATTTCTTTTACCTTCCTTTATCAGAGCCCCTTCTGAAAGTGATCAGATATTATTACTTTAATCAAAATGATCTCTTTACTGCA
Source organism: Macrobrachium rosenbergii (assembly GCF_040412425.1). Taxonomy (NCBI): domain Eukaryota; kingdom Metazoa; phylum Arthropoda; class Malacostraca; order Decapoda; family Palaemonidae; genus Macrobrachium; species Macrobrachium rosenbergii. The sequence continues at coordinate 43,010,084 of NC_089744.1, forward strand.
CTCTGAAAACATTATTCAACTTCATGTAGCCATCATTAAGAGTAAAACCACTCTCTTAAACTGCAAATCTTTAGTAACTAATTTAAATGGAAACAGAAGTTCTATGTACATTACTTTGGTATTGGCACTCCGTAACTTTAAGTCCTACAGTATTAAATATACAATATTTCCGCATCAAAACACGTGGATTAAAAAATATCTGAAGTGAGGCAGAATCAAAATTTCTTTCAAACAACCCATTTCATTCAGCACCATGTATTCAATTAAATGCTGCCATGCATTATAAATTACACCATATTAGATTCCCTCTATCATATTATAGTAAACGAAGGTAATCCCTTCACTGAAAGAGAGGACATAGCACATCACTAGTTATTATTAAGTTTTAAAACATTAGCATGGCCTAATTATAAAATTGTCAATTATTCAAGGCACTGCAGGTCACAATATAAAAATGTTCTTCCACACTTCCTCCCACCACTGAACAAGCATGAGCTGCTAAACAAAATGAATGACAATAATGAAGTTCAGAAATACATTTTCCAAAGAAATAATCGGCTCACGACGAATATGAGCATGTCAGTTTCACTAATTCTGGGGTTAGTAAACTGTCTTGTCTTTTCTTCCAAATACACTGAAATTCATACAAAGTTTTCAAAAACAGCATTGCCTCATACAACAAACCTATGGCATAGTCCTTAGAACCACTTGGCACCATTGTACGGGATAATATAATACTTACACAAGTCTCCTTGATTGTAAACAAAGCTTGGCTTCCTAAGTTATGGGTTTTTCAGTTATTCACACCAGTACACATAACTGGATACATATACACTTGGAGGGAAATGTGATATTACAAAAACATTTCATGACAACACAGTTATGTACCTGTTACCAGCATTTATTTTCCAATTAGCTTCCGCTGATAACAGTCCATCTTGTACTCAGCTTGCATGAAGCACAGAGCGGAGATCTTCAGGTAATGATGACAAAAGTGTTTGGACATGTGCTTGTAATTTATCCCTTGTGTGTTGAGATGCCTGTATGGAGTCTGCATCATTGAGTTTTGATCTCAGTCTCAATACCATGTCTACTACTTCCACCTCTGTGCGTGTTGATACCCAGTCACCCAAATCCTTAAGAAACAGTTATAATCTTAAAATTTGGAAATTACAATTTATACACTGCAAAATTATTTTTTGTCTTTTCTTATACAAACATCTATCATATCTCCTGACATGCAATACAACAATATGAAATATTACTAAACTGAATGATATTTGAGTTAGAATTCACTGGCAATCAAATTGAAAACTCACCGCTTCACTGAGAGCTTGAAGATGCAACTCAGAGAGTTTGTCAGAGACCTCCTGATATCGAGCATTAAACCACAATGAAAAATTGACAGAGCGGAAGAATCTTCTATAAAGGCCTTCCCAATCACCTCGAATGCCACTTGTTAACTGTGGCCCATACAACTCTAAGGTGGCTAAGAAGTCATCAGGGTTGAAAGGCCTTAAACTTGGTATTGCCTGTGGATTGAATCGCAGTTGTTAACATTTACTAACATTCTTCTAAACTGCATTAAAACTTAAAACGCAATAACAGGTTAACAATAATTCCCACCAGCAACAGTATGGAGAACCTGATTATGTTATTTAAAAATATTACTTTTTCTGAATCAGAACCAGTAAACTTTTCAGGTAGTTAAGAACTCTAGCTGCCTACCTAATGGTCTAATGTATAACTAAACACACTATAAAAGCCAAGCACCTTTAACAGCTGGACTAGTGACCAATGGCTTTGTGGGAACCTGGATAGCATTACACTAACCTACAGGTCAATGCTAATGCTACAGCTCTGTCTAGCTGATTGTGGCTGTTGGCTTTTTTTTTATGCAGAAACTACAAAAGATAGAAGGGGGTGGATAAACTTGTGCAAAGTCTGCCCACAAAGTAGAAACAAAGGGTTTTCGGCAAAATGGGGACCATACCACAATTGTAAGAGGTAGTAAGGTCTGGGTGAAAAAGCCTGGTCTTGGAATATGATCATACTGTGCCAGGTTACAGATTACAACAGACAGCACTGATAGTTAGTTATTATACTTCATGAGTAATAGAGACCAAAAAACAGACTGACAACTACTTTTGCCTCAACAACCAAAGGAATGTGGCAAAAACTGGTTCACACTCCAAACACGTTTTGGAAATTTGGAATTAAGTAAAACTAAATTAATCTATCTGTGTTTGGTACTTCGGGATTCTCTAAAACTGCAACATGTATCTATGTTTGACTGCTAAGATTTATACACAACCGTGCTTTGTACATGAAGATAGATTTAATATAAATATCAACACACCAGCAGTTTGAATCAATTTGATTAAAAAATATGTTTACCAGAAAATGGCTTTGAGGGCATCGATGGGAAGATACTCCTATCACTAGTACAACACATACCTCTTGCAATTATCTTTAAAACTGATCAAAGCTCTTGAAGAAATCATGTTACCTTGTAAGGGGATATGTTTTTCTGGAGTGGCATCAATGAAGCTACATATCTCTCCAAAGGGATCATAAATGACTGTGTTAACTCTAGGAGGTGTCTTCGTAGTAATGCACTTTGAACTTCAACTGGACGACCTGTTTGTACACCTTTCAACAGCCTTTTCACCAAACCCTGCAAAAGATACACTACATACAAAACAGTCATAGTAAAGCTGAATAATTAACAATATTTTGCAGCAATGCAGATATGGATGGTATTTAGGACCAAAACCCAGGTACTGGGGCAAAGAGGGCCATTCAGCACAGTAACAAAACTTCAAGAGATAAAAGCAAATTAAAATACAGGTATAGAGTGATATGTTAACCCTTAAACGCCGAGCTTCTATTTACAAAAACGTCTCCCGTATGCCAGCGGTGTTTGGTGAGTTAGCGCCGAAGCGAAAAAAAAGTTTTTTCAAAAAATCACAGCATGCTTAGTTTTTAAGATTAAGAGTTCATTTTTGGCTCCTTTTTTTGTCATTGCCTGAAGTTTAGTATGCAACCATTAGAAATGAAAATAAATATAATTATCATATATAAATATTGAAATTATGACAGCGCAAAAAAAATTTTTCATATATAATTTTATACAAATCGCGCTGTGAGCAAAACGGTTAAAGCTAACGGGTTATTTTGTTTTTCTTTGTATTGTACACTAAATTGCGATGATTTTGGTATATAACAAATTGTAAAACGATCAAAGCAACACAGAGAAAATATTATCATAAAATGATGCATGAATTAAATCGTAGCGGACATAAAAAAAGTTTTTCAAAAATTCACCATAAATCGAAATATTGTGCTAGAGACTTCCCGTTTGTTGAAAAATGAAGCTAATTGATTGAATATTACTAGACTGTAAGTGTTTTAGCTTACAATTGCAGTTTTCGATCATTTCGGTCGAGTTAAAATTGACCGAAAGTCGAATTTTTCTATTTATCGTGATTAATATGAAAATATTTCAAAACTGATAAAGCTACAACCATGACTTATTTTCTGTTGTATTCTACATGAAATTGCGCACATTTTCATATATAAAACTTTATGTAACGACTAATATAAAACGGTGAAAATATTACGACACCGTGACGAAAGAATTTCTGAGATGTTTAGTTACAGCGCAGAGCGTAAGGAAAATTTTTTCAAAAATTCACCATAAATCGAAATATTGTGCTAGAGACTTCCAATTTATTGCAAAATGAAGGTAAACGATTGAATATTACTAGAATGTAAGAGTTTTAGCTTACAATTGCGTTTTTACCATTTCGGTCGAGTTAAAGTTGACCGAAGGTTGAAATTTTGGCAGTTATCGTGATTTATGTGAAAATATTTCAAAACTGATAAAAGCTACAACCATGAGCTATTTTCTGTTGTATTCTATATGAAATTGCGCACATTTTCATATGTAAAAGTTTATGTAACGAATAATGTAAAACGATGCAAACATTACGACAACGTGTGAAAGAATTTCTGAGATGTTGGCCGAGTTGCAGCGCGAGGCGTAAGGAAAAAGTTTTTTTTCAGAAATTCACCATAAATCGAAATATTGTGCTAGAGACTTCCAATTTATTGCAAAATGAAGGTACATGATTGAATATTACTAGAATGTAAGAGTTTTAGCTTATAATTGCGTTTTTACCATTTCGGTCGAGTTAAAGTTGACCGAAGGTTGAAATTTTGGCAGTTATCGTGATTTATATGAAAATATTTCATAACTGATAAAAGCTACAACCATGAGTTATTTTCTGTTGTATTCTACATGAAATTGCGCACATTTCCATATATAAAACTTTATGTAACGACTAATATAAAATGAAGCAAACATTACGACAACGTGTGAAAGAATTTCTGGAGGCGGACGTAAGGAAAAAAGTTTTTAAAAAATTCACCATAAATCGAAATATTGTGCTAGAGACTTCCAATTGGTTGCAAAATGAAGGTAAATGATTGAATATTACTAGAATGTAAGAGTTTTAGCTTACAATTGCGTTTTTACCATTTCGGTCGAGTCAAATTTGACCGAAGGTTGAAATTTTGGCAGTTATCGTGGTTTATATGAAAATATTTCCAAACTGATAAAAGCTACAACCATGGGTTGTATTTTGCTGTATTTTACATGAAATTGCGCACATTTTCATGTATAAAACTTTATGTAACGGCTAATATAGAACAGTGCAAAAATTACGACAAAATGATGAAAGAATTTCTGAAATTTTCGGCCAGGAGTTACATGGGCGTAAGAAAAATTTTTTTAAATTCACCACAAATCGAAATATTGTGCTAGAGACTTCCAATTTGTTGTAAAATGAAGGTACATGATTGAATATTACTAGAATGTAAGAGTTTTAGCTTACAATTGCGTTTTTCGACCATTTCGGTCGAGTCAAAGTTGACCGAAGGTTGAAATTTTTGTAGTCGATGTGCAGATGCGTCCACTTGGCACCCAACAGACAATTTTAGTCGACGTATGATACGTCCAGTAGGCGTTTAAGGGTTAAAATGAACAAAATATTGTTAAAGGGTAAACAGATAACAAGTTTCAAATAATAAGACAAAAGTTAAAAACAAATTAATTCTAATAACATAAACAAATACCGTATATACTGGCATATAAGGCAACCTTTTAATCTTAAAAAATTTCCCCCCCTTAAATGGAGGTTGTCTTATACGCTAAGCATAAAGAGCAAACCTTAAATCCTGCCAAGATTTTTTAATGATGGGCTACCCCCTGAAGTGTCGATATTTGTGTCAACAGTTAACTACTGTCACAACTATTGACAGTGTAAACAAAACTGTAATAACGGTAAAAACAGTAGTTAATTCAAGTTAATCATTAGTGACACAACTATTCATACTGTAAACAAAACAACTGTAATTACAGCAATTACCTTAGGTAATTACCATAATTAGACGTTAGGATGAGCGAGCTCTCACTTTGTTACTAGCTTTATTCCAGGGTACCATTATTCAAATACAGTTATCACAAGACCCCATCATGGCCACACCAACTATCGGTAATAATAAACAGAGGAAGTATGAAGCTCTGTTCAAGGTAAAAGCAGTAAATTTTGCAGAGGAACATAACAACTGCGCTGCAGCATGCCAATATTGTGTACCAATATTGGCTGATAGTGCTATGTGATTCAATACTGTAAATTGGGGGTTGTCTCATATGGCGAACATACCTCTAAACCTACATTTTTACAAGAAAAAATGGGGGTTCGTCTTATATTCCGAATCTCCTTATATGCCAGCATATATGGTAAATCTTATTTGAATAAAAAATTTTGGAATTACAGTATCTTACATACTGTATACAGAAGAGGAGTTAAACGTAGGCAACAGCTTTTTAGTACTCCTGTATGATAAACTGTGGCACACAATTCAACTTTTTCTGCAAAAAATGTTACTTCCAACCTAATGATCAACTTGTACATCAGGAATAAAATGTGGCATTTTCCCAAGAATAGCAAACTGGTGTAACAGCAATACTAATGTCTGTTGTACACCACTTACAGTGGGCCTGGTATGTTATTACCAATATTTCCAACTAACACTTGTTTTATGTGAACTTATTTAGCATATTCAACACACAATATAAATTGTAAAATAATAGCAAAATTTCAGTACATATTAAAACAAGGTATCAGTTGATGCACTCAATGTATACACTAACAACAGTTACACTGCTTCTGTCCTCTTTTCCATTACAATATGCAAGTCATCTAACCAATTTTGGAACTCGTATGAATACTAAAATTTACAGTAATAAAAAATCTAATCAGCAATGACTTTTTAACAGAAACAGTTTTGCATTTGGCCATGTGCATTAGGTGGCACCATTGGCTATTTGTTTACATGACTGATGGAAAATATGTTGGAGCGTACCAGTAAATCCTGTTTGGTAAAATGATCTTACTGGACTGCAGAATTACATTTGTTTTTCTAGATAGTGAACCTACCCCTATATGGAAGAGCTTGTTTGCTATACAATATAGAATATGACATACAGAAGTGATGGTTATTATCTGTCTCATTATAGGCTAGGCTAAGTAGTCTGGTTTTATATGCTTTTGCTAAAGGTTACCAAACAATGTGGCCTATCCAAAATTTAAATCTTAGCCTGCCAAGAGTCTACTGTATGTTTGGGGTTTACCGACATGGCAGCTATAGGTCTAACTTAGAACTATAAGCTATTTATCTTGAAGTCAACTCATAAGCTATAATTTACAGCAACTTCCTTTAGGTATTAAAACTTGACTCATATAGAAACTAACTTTTTAAAGTAGTAAACACCATATGGTAATTCAGTGTTATTTTACAGAAGGTACAGTATATTGCATATACAGGCAGTCCCCGGTTTACGACGGGGGTTCCGTTCTTACGCCGCGTCGTAAACCGAAAATCGTCGTAAACCGGAAAATCGTCGAAAATCGTCAAAAATCATAAGAAAACCTTACTTTTAATGCTCTGGGTGCATTGAAAACGATGTAAACTGCATTATTACTGCGTTTTACATAAAAAAAACCTTCAAATTATGATTATTCTGCCGTTTTCGGGCCATATTTCTTCCGTCGGATCGTTTACGTCGTCGTAACCCGGAACATCGTCGTAAACCAAGAAATAATTTCTGATGAATATATTTGAAAAGCGTCGTAACCTCGGAACGTCGTAAGCCGGAACCGTCGTAAGCCGGAACCGTCGTAAACCGGGGACTGCCTGCTATTGCATTATTCTATTAACTGTGCAAACAAATCAACTTTGCTGGTAGCTAAAATGAAATAAATATCCATATCACCTCTATAATATTAGAGAAAAATAACCACATAAAAAGGTATCTACAATTTCCAACAACACAAAATGTTACATTTAGGTTTCATACACCTTTGAATTTAGTGAGACAAGACCCATTTCAAACAATCTGCAAATATGAATTTAAAATTTTTAAAAATTCAATACAATTTTTAACTAACCTTGTCAGCCTGAAGATGTGGCCGATACTTAGTGTACACTCCTGGTTTCTGTTCAACAGTTTTCAGACCTGAGGCTTTTTTGAGTTTATGCTTCTGGGCACTTGGGGATCCTGTATACAAAAATTTAAAAAATGTATCAAAACAAAGTAAAAAATTCAAAGACTAAAATAAGTCAATCAATCAACAGGACTTCTTATGCTTTTAAAACAATGGTAAAAAGGGATTTTGACAAAGGAAAAATCTATTTCTGAGGAAGGTCCCGTGTCACCCGGTGAAATTCCATTACAGCACAATTTCTAGGTATAACCTTGCTAGATATACCAGAGAAAAAGAGCTTTCAGGAAAGCTGGGGTTACTACCCCAGTCGAGCGTCTTCTAGGAAGGCGTCGGGTATAGAAGAGGGTGAGTGAATACCACTACCACGGAAACCTACTCGAAAGATCTCTCCCTGTCAAAACCCCGAACAGAGCGGTGAGCCGTTACAGCCCCACACCAAACACCCGCCAGGACGGCGACACCAGCGCCACCTACCTCATTCCATGCTAGCACTAACCCCAGACTTGGCATGTGCAAGAGGGAGGGGGAGAGTACTAGGTGATTCAGGGAGGGTCACCGGGTGACACGGGACCTTCCTCAGAAATAGATTTTTCCTTTGTCAAAATCCCTTTTCTGAGTCCAGTCCCGTGTCAGCCGGTGAAATCGTGATAGAGAATCATGCCAAGGCTGCAAGTACCAAGAAAAAGAAATGGGGGGTAATCTGAAGAAAAAGGCAAAAGTTTACCAAAATAATTTTAATTAAGCAATCTCTTCCGTGAGCAAGAATACTAAGACTAAGGCATATTAAATCTAAGGCACATCAAAAACTTAATACTATGAAACATGGGGAGGTCCCGACACAACGGAGAAAAGGCCCAAAAAAATCTTAAAATTACTTAAAGCAAAGTGAAACATGAAATGCGCACAAAATAACTGTAAATATAACCTTAATACTATACACATAAACTTATTCTAAACACGTAAGAGAGAAAAATCAATGAGCATTAACATATACATATATCTGGGGTACGTGGAGCCAAATAAAAACTGTCCAGTACCCCATAAGAAAAACAATCATGGCATATCAGATTACACTTTTTCCAATAACAGGTACAAGAAACATCAATATGAGGAGCCAGGCAGTGAGGTATAATCAACCAGGAGAATAAGCAGAAAGTAAATGAGGCAGGCGGGCGGGGGGAAAAGGAAAGGACAAGGATATGATTAATTAAGGTGGGAGATGACACTTCCCACAGCTATGGTAGAAAATTTCAGGGCTTGAGCGTTTTTAAATAGTGGCGTTTAAACACTAGAGGTGATTTCCAACCCGTGTATTTAGATAGTTCTGAGAAGTCCATATTATGAAAGTAATTAATGGAAGTAGCAACTGCTCGAATATCATGAACCTTGGGAACTGAATCTGGGTTGGCCTGTTTAATGAAATAAAGAATTTGTTGTCTTATAGCATTTAGTGAAAGAGTACCACCTTTCTCCCTGATAAAAAGAGGACCCGACTTACACTGTGGAGTTCTTAAAAGGTAAGATTTAAGTGTATAAACTGGACATAAAGACTGGTCTTGAGGAAGGGGCACCACCTTCCAAGGAGACCACCTGTCCTGTGGGTCTTCGTTCTTAGCTAAAAATCTAGGGTCAGGGGAAAGGAGGCTGGGAGGAAGTTAACAAAATTATCACCTCTAGTGAGAGCCGACAGCTCTGATTCTAGCACCTGAAGCCAAGCTAATCAAAAATAAAGTCTTCCTAACAGATCCTGATAGTGAAAGTTATCCATCTCTGATGCTCTCTCATTGAGAAACCACGTAACAGATCTGATGGTCTAAAAGGTCGATTTTAAAGCCGTAAAGAAATACTTTCTTTAATGCTGACTTGATTGTGTAATTGGCCGGAGGGTCAAACAATGAAACTCCTAAATTAGCTGTCATGATTTTGGCTTCAGATGCTTTTAGGAAGGAGGCTAATTTTTTGACTGCTGAGTCATTTTGTCTAATAGTAGAATCTCTTTTATCTGATTCTAAAAACAGAGTGTTGACAGGGTCAATGTTTGCTCCTTTTTGAGCTGCGAATTTTATAAAGTCCATAAAACTAGGGCATTCTGAATTCTTGAGGAAGCTGACACAGTCTTGGTTTGTACTGTCTGAGTCAGAATGGGCTTGGGAATCCGAAGACTCCGTAATCCCAGTTCCTGAAGAAGAGGGAACCAATTGCTCTTCGGCCAATAGGGGCTACTAGGGCTAATTGACCTTTGAATGTCCTGAGTTTGTGTAAAACTTTCAGCAGTAAATTTATTGGAGGGAAAAGATAAATCTTCTCCCAATTGTTCCAATCTACTGTCATTGCGTCTATGGCAACGCCTGAGGGTCCAGGTTGGGGGCCACATAACAGGGGAGCTTGAAGTTGCTCTCGTTGCGAACAGATCCACTTGGAGGCCCGGAACCCGGCGGCAAATCCATTTGAAAGATTCCACGTCCAGGGACCACTCCGTCTCCAACGGAGTAGTCCTGGACAGGGAATCCGCCACCACGTTCCGCACCCCGCTAGGTGGGTGGCTGACAGGTGCCAGCTGTGCTTGTTCGCCAGGGAGAAGATAGCAACCATTACTTGGTTTACTCGGCCTGATTTGGAGCCGCCCCTGTTGATGCAATGAACTACCACTGCGCTGTCCAATACCAACCTGATATGAATCCGGTTGGGGGGCGGATTTTCTTCAAAGTTAGAAAGACCGCCATAGCTTCCAGGGTGTTTATATGGAACTGCTGAAACATTGTGGACCACGTTCCTTGTACTTTTGTTTTGGTGAATATCCCCCAGCCGCTTAGGGAAGCGTCTGTGTGAACAACTAGTGCCGGAGGGGGAAATTGAAGCGGAACTGTATTGGACAGGCCCTTGACCGAGGCCCAAGGTCGCAATCTTGTCTTTAAGATTTGAGGAATGGAGGAGACCTTGTCTCTGAGCTTGACATTGGCTCGACTCCGCCACACTCTGTTTATGTCTTTTAATTTCGCTTTTAATAGCAGGTCTGTCACTGAGGCAAACTGAAGAGATCCAGGACCCTTTCTTGGGACCGGCGGGATGCTGATGGATTTTTGAGGAATCTCTTGGTGAGAGATGCTATCTCTTTCCTCTTGGAAGGCGGAAGGGACAGCGTGTGAGATGACAGATCCCACTGGAGACCCAACCACTGAAACCGGGACTCCGGAGTCAGGACGGGACTTCTCTCTGTTCAGTTGAAAACCCAAGCGACTCCAGGAAATTGATGACTATGGACGTAGCTTTCTGACACTCCGGAACTGTTGGTGCCCAAATTATCCAATCGTCCAAATATGCTGCTAGGGATATCCCTTGAGACCGGAGTTGTTGTACTACCGTGTCCGCCAGCTTTGTGAATATCCTGGGCGCAATGTTCAGACCGAAGGGCATGACCCTGAAGGAGTAGGCTTGATTCCCGAGTCTGAAACCGAGGAACTGAGAGAAGTTCAGCGCGCAACCGGGACGTGATAATAAGCGTCTGAAAGATCGATAGAGGTGGTGACGGCTCCACGCGGAAGTAGAGTCCGCACTTGAGCTACCGTAAGCATGCGAAATTTGTCGCATTTTATGTAGAGATTTAGACGCGACAGATCCAGGATCACTCTTTGCTGATCGGAGTCTTTTTGGGAACAGTGAATAACCTGCCTTGAAACTTTAGGTGCCTTACTTTCTTTATTGCTCGTTTGTTGAGCAATTCTGTCACATAATCCTTTAGGATTGATGTGGGTGGCTGGTAAAACCTGGTTAGAGGAGGAGGGTCTTTGATCCAGCTCCATCCTAGTCCTTTGGACACAATGCTGTGTGCCCAAGGGCTGAAGGTCCATTGGTCCCTGAACCAAAACAGGCGACCGCCTACCTGTGTTCTCTCAGTGGGAGGGAGCGGGTTTATTCCCCTACCACGTCCAGGTCTTCCCCTTGGGGTGGTGTTGGGCTTCCCTCTATGGGGGGGCTTTGCCTCTTCCTCCCCCTTGCAACCCTATTAAGGCCGTGAAAGTAACCACGGCCCTCATATGTGGGGTTGTATGCCGGTGAGGCCACATAGGAGGGTGCAGCTGGTTGGACCAGCACATACTGTTGGGGGTGAGCCTTGGAAGTAGAAGGCTGGGCCACTGCCGAGACCGGGACGGCTTGGACTACCGCCTGATGGTAGGGCCTCTTATGCCTCCTGAAGCGTTTACCTCCTCTCGATTGGGGGCCGGCCGATTCTGGGGTCTTACGCTTATAGGCCGAAATGCCCCAGCGAGAACGAAGACTCTGGTTGGCCCGTGTAGCCTCGGCCATAACATTCGTGACCTCCTCTTCAGGGAAGAGGTTAGGTCCCCAGATCGAGCTTTTCACGAGCTTGTTAGGCTCGTGGCGGATAGTCGCATCGGCAAAGATGAACTTCCGACATTCCAGTCTGGCCATAATAAACTCAAATAAGTCAGACTGGAAGCCTGCCAGCAAGGATTTAGCCAATACCTGAAAGAAAGGTTCGTCCGAGCAGGAGACGGCAGTAGCTTCAGAAAGGCATACGGAGTTCAAGGATCGGGCTAACTTAACCCGAGCATCAAACTCTGCTTTCAAAAGAGCTTCCGGCAGCTTGGGGAGCTGCTCACTAAACTGCGTGGAAGCGCAGAAGGGGTCCAGCTTCCCGACCGTGAAAGTGGACGGGGCTTCCAGCCAGAACTCATTACTTCCTGGGAATACCAGGGAAGTAGGGTCTGTCTCCCTTAGCTGTGGTAAGGGATTACCATCAAAGCACGCTCGGGCCGTAGCCAGAGCGACTTTGTCCAAGCAAGGGGTGGGAAGGTTGTCTCCCAGGGCAAACATAGTGAAGTTGCCCTTGAAAGGAGTCAATTTTGTGTTGTCTGCCTGCCACTCCGTCAGAGTGCGCAGAAGAGCCGACTGAGCTTGGTCCCTAGGGACGATGACAGTCTCCCTAGGAACCTTGTCTGACCGAATCCAAGCTTCCTCCGTAAGCCTCACGAAGCCTGGGTAAGGGGGCAGGAGATCGGGGGGGAAGAACTCCAATTCCTCCAACCGTCTCGTGCCAAGACCATCAAGTGTCAGTTTGCCATCATGTTGATGGCCCGGAGTGCAAAACGCCAAGGGTTACCGACATCGAACGGCGGGAGGTCCGCAGTGTCGGGGATAACATACTGTGGTTCGGCTGGGGGTGGGTGAGCCATTCCCGCCAGTATGTTATCATGACTGGCCAACTTTTCGGAGATTTTGTTAAATCTCGAATCCAAGTCCTCCGTAAAACGCTTGTACAGCTGATTAGCAAAGGCCTCTGCGTCAAAAAGCAGGTTGGCGAGGAGGGCTTGGATTTTGCAGCCCTCTTACTCGCGCCTTTGCTGGAGGAACCAGACTTGCTCCCGGAGGCTACAGGCCCTGAAGACCTTAGCCTTCGACGGGGAAGGGCGATGCCTTCTTGGAAGTCGAGGACTTGTAGCCCTTCGCCTTCCATGAAGTCTTCAACTTCAACTTGGGGATAGCAGACGGAGCTCTATCACCCAAGGAGGAAGACTTTACAAAACCTGCAAATGAAGAAATTGATGAAGCAGGGGAGTCAAATAAAGGGGGGCCCGCCCCAACAACCTCACTTACCTCACCACTTACCACCTGGTCCTGCTCTACGTTCATGGGTTCCAGATTGAGATCCATGGCGGCAACATCCTCCGAGACCTCAGCGTAGAGGATATCCACTTGGGGTGGCTGGGTCTCATCCCGGATCTGCTGGATGATAGGGGTGGCAAGGTCTTCAGGCACTGCGGCCGCCACCCGTGCGCGGGTAGAGCAAGTCCCTCAACCTGGCGTCGAGGACGTAGGGCTTCCCGACGGAACGTTCCTTCCAAACCCAGCCACCCAGGCCCGGAGGGATTCCAAGGCAGACTTCTTGGAAGCTTCATCCGCCTGCAAGAAAACCAACAATTAGCTAAGAACGAAAAACCATTCCGGAACTCATAAACAATATACCACATATAATATGAGGAGCATAAGGCAGGAGTAATGTAAAGACTGTCACTTACCGACTCATCCTGGACAGTTGTGCAGAGAGCGAAGCAAACCTCACAACCATCAGGGTGCCAAACAACCAGGTCATCCAGTCGGACCGCACAACCAGCGTGGGTCCGGCAAACTACGTGACCGTAGGGTTGTTGGAGGGAGGCGGCACCCGGCTCCTCACAGCGAACAGTCTGTAAGTAAAACAGTACATGAACCTCCCACTCTAAGCAAGCTAAAGCTGGCGAGGCGGGAAACTCAACTGCAACCGGAATACTCCGGCGGAGAAGAACTCCCTAATCATAAACTGGGCCAATAAGCTCTAAATTACCCAGAGTGGAAGGTAAATGTTTTCAGACCCCGGAGTACTCCGGGGAATGAAGGAAAGAGAGACCAGGAACCAACCATAAGGGCTGCCAGTAAAATAACGGCGGAGCCCCTGGTATAGGACCGACTCACTTATGTAATGAATTAATAAAAATATTCCAAAGAGATAAACTTATCTAAAACAAAAACAAAAACAATAATAAGTGATGGTAAGAACTCAAGAGGACGGAAGGATCCGCTCCTCTCCAAATGAACAACCTTCGCCCTTACTTCCCGCCGGAGAAACAAGACAGGTAAAATGCTCGTATGATTCTAACATAGGCTGAAGCAATATGTTAACCGTATCAAGCGTAACCCGACGGGGAGACGACGAGTGATCTCGAACGGGAGAAAGTAAACAAACCACCAACCCCAATACAGCGATGCTAGGGACGATATGGGAGGAGCGAATCTCTCAACCAATAGGAGAAGTCCCTGAACTCGGAGAAAACGCCATCTAGCGTCACCCGCACGAGTAGAGCAAGGCTGGAGAGGAGGAGGGGGGGGAGGAGGGAGGAGTAGGCTACCAGGAAGGAACAGGAGACGGGGAGAAGCTCACCCGCTCAACTGCACCATACCTCCCAGACAATGAATCTTGGAAGGGTGGAATGCTGGAAGCAACACAACCCAAGCCCGACTCTACCTAGGCGAAGCCTAATATGGTCCTAACCTTAACATAGGCTAGGAAAAAGGGAGGGCAAAGGGAGGGGAGGAAGCAACAGGGAGAGAAATTTTGTGCTGAGAACCAACCAGGATCGAGAATGGCGGGCAAGGGGCGACTAGCCTAGAGGAAACACATCCCAAGAACTCGATTCCCCCAAAATGGAGGAAGAGGACTAAGGGGCTCACTCTGCCCACCAAAAACGATCCCGGAGGAAACAGCAACAAAACTCCCTCAACCTGAACTCCTCACCCAGGGCAAGGGGATGGATGCAAACAGCCTACTCCACAAAAAACCATCACTATAAAAACTAAAATGTGCTCAACAGAGAGCGTAGCCTACCCCGGGAAGCGGTTAGATCTGAGGCTGCCGCCAGCACCCGAGGTAAACAAACAACAAAATAATAATAAAAATAAAACTAAAAACAAGAGAGCACCATCTTCAAGCAAAATAATTAGCCTAGTGAGACCAAAAATAACAGGAACCCAACCTGGAGGGGGAACCTAGGATGGGGCATCACTCTCACCAAAGGCCAAGGCCAATGAAATAATTCATAAGGGGGAGCCACCGCAAGGAACCACCAGGAAGGGAACCAAAGGGGCAAAATTTATCTATAACGACGAGGAGACAACTCCAACTGAAAGAACAGAAGGAGTCGCCTCGCGGTCGACATGGCTGGCAGGGGACGCCGTGGCGACATAATAAGATCTCAATATTTATGAAAATACGAGACCTTAACAGCCAAAATTCAGAACAAAACCCCACAAGAAGATGGTACTTAACTTGGAAATGGTAAAGCTGCTCGACGCCATCTCAGAAAGCAGAAAAATCCAAAATAATGGAGACGAGCACACAAAAGAAACAGAGATTTCACGTGCTAGAAAATGGAATGTGGTAGGTGGCGCTGGTGTCGCCGTCCTGGCGGGTGTTTGGTGTGGGAGCTGTAACGGCTCACCGCGCTGTTCCGGGGGTTTTGACAGGGAGAGATCTTTCGAGTAGGTTTCCGTGGTAGTGGTATTCACTCACCCCTCCTTATACCGACGTCTTCCTAGAAGACGCTCGACTGGGGGTAGTAACCCCAGCTTTCCTGAAAGCTCTTTTTCTCTGGTATATCTAGCAAGGTTATACCTAGAAATTCGTGCTGTAATGGAATTTCACCGGCTGACACGGGACTGGACTCAGAAAACTATTTTACCTTACCAAATTTACTGTATTACTACTACTACTATTATTATTATTATTAATCAGTAGATGAAACCTATTCATATGGAATAAGCAACCAGGGGCCACTGACTAGAAATTCAGGCTTCTAAAGAATATGGTGTTCACTAGGAAGAAGTAAGAGGAAGTAAATGGAAATACAGAATGAGGAGAGCCCACTTATTTAAAAAAAAAAAAGGGGAAAAAAAATTATAAATAGATAAACAGAAAAAATGTATTGAAATGCAAGGAGAATAGTATTACCCTAATACTATTCTTCTTGTATTTTATTACATTTTTATCTATTTATCACATTTTCGCTTGAACTTCTGAAGTTCCAACTGCACGACATCCTCTGGGAGGCTGTTCCACAGTCCAAAGGTGTGAGGAATAAAGGACCCCTGGAACTGAGAAGCTTGACAGTGAGGCATATTTACTGCTTAGGCATATTTACTGCTTAGGCATATTTACTGCTTACTGGAGCTGCTGTTCAGTGAATCTGGTTACTCTCAGCAGATAAAGGAGATCATTGATCAATTGTGAATGTGAAAGATCTCTGTTGAAATACAACTTATGAAAAATAGACAAACAAGAGACCATCCGTCAATGTTCCAAGTCATAACTGCTACTATTAGGAGACACAAACTTACCACCATGAACCACTCTATCTAAAAGAGATAAATCACTGGCAGAAGCAGACATCCACACCGGAGAACAGTATTCCAGTAAAGGAAGTGCAAATGACCTAAAACAGGTTGCACTGATCTTATCACTGTTATAAATATACGAGGCCTTACGAACAGTACCTAACTTTCGTGTGGCATCTGCTGAAACTTTCATTAGATGTTTCTCAAAAGTTAGATGTGCGTTAGAGAAGTTACACCTATAATAATTAAAGCTTTAGACTCAATCAGCAAAATCCCATCCACCTGAAGGGGAGCATATGGTGGGAAATCTGTACAATATCTACTAATCAACAATGTTTTCGTTTTATTGGAGTTCAGCCTTATACCCCACCGACTACACCATTCCCTGATCAGGTCCATGTCCTGATTGAGGCTCAGGGCAGCTTCATTTCTCATAAGTGGAGACTTTACTACACCCACAAGTGTTGCATTATGGGCATACTGAACAATTTTATTTTCCTGGCCAACAACCATATCCCCCCTCAATTTGGGACCACCCTGACATGTTGAGGGGACTCTTGAACCCCAGGAATCTGTTCCCGGGTTTGAGTCCAAGAGTCTCATATACCATTATATATTTCTTTGAATTAATTTTTGTGGAATTTTCTGCTTTTGCTAAAATTTATTGGACCTGATAAATAGGAAAAGATATCATAACTGGGATTGGGTTTATATCTGAAGCTAAACAGTGGGAACTTTGGTAGGACCATCAATTGCCCGATAATGTTCGGACCTGAGAGATATGGGGATAATAGTATTCTCGTAATACCTTCGGTCCTAGCAAGCGGTTTTGGCTTACACTTTGGCCACCATAATCATGTTGTGCCATCCCCTGTGGGGTAGGGTAAGGACTCGGACATTTGGGAAGTTGGTTCTCACTTGTGCCATTGGTGAAGGAATAAACCCCATGAAAGGCTGAGAATATCTTTTTAAGGTTTTCAAGTTTATTTTCATTATTTTTTTTTTTTACCCCTCCCAAATCTTTATGTTGATGACTTCTCCAAAAATAAATTGACAAAAAGCAGTAATAACAAATATCCTGATCCCCCTCCAGACTTACCCTCCCCTGGACCCTCAAGTCATGTTTCACTGATGACGACTTCAAGCAAGAGCACAGACTTCTCTAAGAAATCTTCATCCAAAAATGACATTTTTATGATAAAATAAAGTTTTATATATACTTACCATGTAATTACACAGCTATTGGTTCCCTAACCTACGGCAGCTTAGAAATTCAAAATTTGTGCGGTGGCACTGTTATCGTTAGTGTGTAAGTGACAACGTACCGCCACCATCCGGGACTCGAGGAAACAAACCAGCGGATCGCTCAATTCATTTTATGCTCTTATGTTCATGCAAGGGGAAGAGGGTGGGCTCCGATCATGTAATTACTTGGTAAGTATATACAAAACTTTATTTTATCATAAAAATGTCATTTTTATATAAGTCACTTACCAAGTAATTACATAGCTGATTCCACATTGTAAGGAGGTGGGAAAGAGCATGGACATATTCTACTCCAAAACATTAAGTAAGTAATGAGTTTGAACTAGAAAGGTCGCTAACATTGAATAAATGTTTGTTGTTTCCTTACCTGTTGAGAGAGCTGCTGCAGGACGGTACTGCCTCTGGTCAGCGCTTCTCTCAACTTGTAGTGGATGTGACAGTATAGCCAAGGGTCGCCACTACATTAGTGGGAAACTTTGCAGCGGAGGAAGTACACCGTATGCTGACAAAGTTTTAAAAGATGCCCTTGCCCTGGGCGAAGACCAGAATACAAAATGAAAACACTGTCACCTACACCACAGAATAAAACCATAAAACTCAACCATTATCAAAGATAAAGTACGAACTGGTGGGTACTCCAGGTACAATGTACCCCCAGCTTCCCAACGACTCAAAACCTTAAGTCAAGGCGAGTTGATAGCAAAGGAACAGATAGATTCCTCATGCTTCCTCTCCCAGCACCATGCCAGCCACAGACAAAGGTCCTAAAGTGCTACAATTTTCAAAAACAGTTTCTATGTCCTTGAGGAAGTGTGAGGTGAATATGGACTTGCATCTCCAGAACGTCGACTGTAGGATTGAAGAAAGAGACAAGTTGTGTTTAAAGGCGAGGGAAGTTGCTACTGGCCTAATTTCATGAGCCTTAACCTTAAGTAGAGGAAAAGCTTCTTCCTGGATCTGAGAGTGGGCTTCTAATATTAATTCTCTCAGAAAAAAGGATATTGCATTTTTGGAGAGCAGGCGAACTGGGTTTTTAACAGAGCACCGGAGGTTGCTCGAAGGTCCTCTAATCTTTTCTGTCCTCTGAAGATAGTACCTGAGGGACCTCACTGGGCATAGGAGTCTTTCTTCTTCCTCAGGTCCTAATATATCCATAAGGTTCTTGATGACGAAGGACCTAGGCCAGGGTTTAGAAGGGTCCTCGTTCTTTACTAGAAAACCAAGAGAAAGGGAGCAGACTGCGTCCTCTTGTGCAAAGCCTATTCTTTTGTCTATTGCTTGTAATTCGCTAACGCGTTTGGCAGTAGCGAGAGCCATTAAAAAGAGTGTCTTTTTCATGAGATTCCTGAGGGAAACGGAACGAAGAGGTTCAAATTGAGGACCTCAGAGCCACTTCAGCACAACATCTAAGTTCCAAGAGACGTTGGAAGAACTATCTTTCTTGGACATATTGAAGGATTTAATCAGGTCGGTGATATCTTGATTAGAAGACAGGTCCATTCCTCTGTGCTTAAAAACTGAGCTAAGCATTGACCTATACCCTTTGATGGTAGAGGTCGATAGCTTCCTGAAGGACTCTAGGAAAATAAAAAATTCAGCTATTTGGCTTATAGATGTCTCAGAAGAAGAGACGTTATGGCGGCTGCACCACCTTCTGAAGACTGTCCATTTTGATTGGTAGAGCTTTGTAGAAGAAGCTCGTCTGCATTTCGGAATTGCCTCTGCAGCTTGTCTCGAAAACTCTGACAAGGCGCTTGACAGTCTGAAGCCTGTCAGAGCCAGAGAGGATAATCCTTGGTGGAATCTGAGAAAGTGGGGTTGTCTGAGCAGAGACTGTTTTTGTGGAAGTAGTCTTGGGTAGTCTACCAGGAGGCAAATCAAGTCTGAAAACCATTCCTTGTTCGGCCAAAATGGGGCTACAAGGGTCATGGGAGGTGTTCTGATGCGTTGACAGCTTGTTGATTACTTTCCTGATCATTCCGAAGGGAGGGAAGGCGTACACATCTAAGTTTGTCCAATCCAAAAGCATTGCGTCCATGCTCCATGCCTGAGGATCCGGGACCAGAGAGCAAAAGAGGGGCAGACGGTGGTTTCTCGACGTCGCGAAAAGATCCACTGTGGTTTTGCCCCACAGTTTCCAAAGGTTGTCACAGACTACTGGATTTAAGGTCCATTTGGTTGGAAGGACCTGTTTGAGGCAGCTTAATTCGTCCGCAATCACATCCATTGTCCCTTGAACGAACCGGGTGACAAGAGAGACTTGGTTCTCTTCTGTTCACAGAAGGAGATCCTTCGCCATCTTGTACATGGAGAAGGAATGAGTGCCCCCCTGTTTGCGAATATATGCAAGAGCTGTGATGTCCGCGTGTACTACAATCTTCCTGCTGCGAACCAGATCCGAGGAGTATTGAAAGCCCAGGTGAATTGCTCTCAGTTCCTTTATGTTGATGTGAGCATTCTGTTGTTCTGTAGTCCATGTTCCGGAGACTTCCCGATCTTCCGGAAGCGCGCCCCAGCCTAGGTTGGAGGCATCTGAATAAAACTGAAGGTCTGGGTGCACTGGGAGAAGAGACTTCCCTTCCCGAAGTCTTTTTCCGCACGACCACCACTGGAGATCCTCTTTGATTTCTGACATAATCTGGAAGATGAAAGAGTCTGGTTGGGTTTTTCTGCACCAATTCGCTTTGAGGAAAAACTGAAGTGGTCTCATGTGCAGTTTGCCTAGATTTACAAACTACTCTACTGAAGCAAGGGTTCCCAGAAGACTCATCCACTGCACTGCCGAGCAGGAAGGAAGAGCAAGGAACTGACTGACAGTCTGAAGCCAGTTCTCGACTCTTTTTGGTGACAGAAAAGCCCGAAAAGTCTGAGAGTTCAGTATCATCCCTAAATAGGGAATCTCCTGAGACGGAATCAGAAGGGATTTCTTTTTGTTTATGAGGATGCCTAACTCCTGTGTCAGGCAAAGAGTTCTTCTCGAGTCCTCCGTGCACTTTTCCTTTGACGACGAGCAGAGAAGCGAATCGTCTAGATATAAGCTGATGTTGATTCCCAGAAGGTGAAGCCAATTCCCCAGAGGAGCAAGGATTCAGGTGAAAACTTGAGGAGCTGTCGATAAACCGAAGCATAGGGCCCAGAACTGTCCTGTCCTGAAAAACGAAGCGTAGAAATTTCTGAAAGTCTGGATGAACAGGGACGTGAAAATATGCATCCTGCATATCCAGGGTGACCATCCAGTCCCCCTGTTGTACTGAGGACATGACAGAGCGAACGGTCTCCATGTGAAACTTCGTCTTCAGTACGAACACATTCAAAGAGCTTCCATCCAGAAGGGGCCTCCAGCCCCCCCCGAGGCCTTTGGAACCACGAAAAGGCGATTGTAGAAACCTTCTGAGTGGAGCTCTAGGACTTCTTCCACTACTCCTTTGGAAAGGAGTTCGACTTCTTGAAAAAGGACCAAAAACTTCGTGGAACCTCTTGAGTACGCTGTCAAGGCGATAGATGTAGTTAACCCTTTAACGCCAACTGGACGTATTTTACGTCTACAAAAAGTTTTTTTTAAATATTCGCGGAAAAATACTTATTTTCGTTTGAAAAATTTTAAATCATTGCCTTGAGGGATGCTGGGAGTTCACGGATCACGCTGTTGTTTTGTTTCAAGCGTGACCCAGCTGCACATCTTGTAATTTCTTTTCTTATCCCAAAAGAAAGTATCAGCTAACTCTGCTGAAAATCTCAGAAATTCTTTAGTCACTTTGTCGTAATTTTTGTACCTTTTATATTAGCGTTTACATAAAGTTTTATATATGAAAATGTGCGCAATTTCATGTAGAATACAACAAAAAATAACTCGTGGTTGTAGCTTTTATCAATTTTGACATATTTTCAAATAAATCACGATAAATGCCAAAATTTCAACCTTCGGTCAACTTTGGCTCGACCGAAGTGGTCAAAAAATGCAATTGTAAGCTAAAACTCTTACATTCTAGTAATATTCAATCATTTACATTCATTTTACAACAAACGAGAAGTCTCTAGCACAATATTTTGATTTATGGTGAATTTTTGAAAAAACTTTTTCCTTACATCCACGCACGCTAACTCTGCTGAAAATCTCAGAAATTCTTTAGTCACTTTGTCGTAATTTTTGCAGAGTTTTGTATTAGCCATTACAAAACATTTTACATATGAAAATGTGCGCAATTTCATGTAGAATAAAACAAAAAATAACTCATGGTTGTAGCTTTTATCAGTTTTGAAATATTTTCATATAAATCACGATAAGTGCCGAAATTTCAACCTTCGGTCACGTTTGACTCGACCGAAATGGTAAAAAAATGCAATTGTAAGCTCAAACTCTTACATTCTAGTAATATTCAATCATTTACCTTCATCTTGCAACAAATGGGGAGTCTCTAGCACAATATTTTGATTGATGGTGAATTTTTTAAAAAACTTTTTTTATGTCCGCGTGTTACGAATTCATGCATCATTGTGTGATTTGTATACAATTATAAATGAAATTTTTTTTTCGCACTGTCATATATTCCAATATTTATACATGATAATGATATTTTTTTTCATTTCTGATGGTTGCATACTAAACTTCAGGCAATGAAAAACAGAGCCAAAAATTAACTCAATCTTAAAAACTAAGCGTGCTGTGATTTTTAAAAAAAACTTTCTTTCCGCTTCAGCGCTAACTCTCAAACCCCGTCGGCATACGGCAGACACTTTTGTAAATAGAGGCTCGGCGTTTAAGGGTTAAGGGAGGAGTCTTTACGAAAGGAATGGAGTAGCCCTCCTTGAGAACCTTGATCACCCAGGGGTCTGCTCCTCTGTTCTCCCATTCCTTCCAGAAAAGTAGAAGTCTGGCTCCTACCTGGGCGCAGAGGAATAACTTCTTACTTCTTGGGGTTGGATTTGAAGGAAGACCTCTTGATGGACTTTGTAGGAGGTCGGAAGTTTGATCTAGGTCGAGGCTGGGTCGTAGCTCTCCCTCCATGAAAGGGTTGAGACTGAAGAGGGGAGAATGATCTAGATGAGGAAGGCACGGGCTCCTTAGGACGTCTAGTGGACTGAGTCAACAAGTCAGAGGTGGACTTGCTCTGTAACTCTAAAAGAATATCCTTCACTATGTTTTGAGGAAAGAGGTGAGACTTGTCTAAGGCAGCAAAGAGTAGAGCTGACTTCTGCATCGGTGAGACTCCTTTCGAGGCGAATGAACACCAGAGCTCCCTCTTCTTAAGGACACCCATAGAAAAAAAGGGAGGCGAGTTCTAAAGAGCCATCTCTAATTGCTCTGTCTGAGCATGAAATAACTCCTAGCCAATCGGAGGCAAGATCTTCGGCTAAATTTGGGCAGTCTTCAACCTTACTCCCTAGTGCCCCGATGGCCCAATCTAGGAAACTAAATATCTCAAACGCCTTAAAAATATTCCTGATAAGGTGGTCTAGTTCGGCTGAGGAAAACATTATCTTGGCCGACAATAAAGCCTTTCTACGGGATGAATCGACCAGAGCACAGAAGTTCCCTTGGGAGGAGGCAGGAACTCCCAAGGTAGGAGCTTCCCCGGTGGCATAGTAAGAGTATCTCATCTTCAACAATTTGCTGGGTGGAAAGGTGAAAGTCGCTTTGCCCTGTTCTCTCTTAGCGGTCAGCCAGGCATGACCTTCTTTGAGAGCTTTCTTTGAAGAGGAGGAAAGAACAAGCTTGGATAGTCTGGTATCTTCCAACGGATGCTTTTTCATGAGGTAGGTAAAAGTTGGAGAAGTAGGTGAAGCAGGCCTGAGGAAGTCTGGGTAATTCTCCAGGAGGAAACGCAGGAGAGATGAATAGGAACAAGAGGGAACCGTATCCTGATTAATCTCTTCTTCCTCTGAAGAGATAGGAGACAATGATTTATCCTTGGACTCTGGAGCATACGCAGATTTCTTCAAAAGACCCACAAGCTGGGTCAATTGGCACTTAAGTGGGGCTAAAGAATCTCCCTGGACCGATGAAGAAGGCGGAATAGCTGATGAAGGTGCATTGGTTCCAGAAGAAGCTGGGAATTCGGTTGTGGGCGTTGGAAGTTCGGGAGTTGGCGCTGGACGCTCTAGAGCTGAAGTCTGGCGTGAGACGGCGGGCGCCAGGCACTCACTGGCGGAATTCTGGCGAATATCGGTGGGCGCCGGGCACTCATTGGTGGAATTCTGGCGTGAGTCGGCAGACGCCGGGCACTCACCCGTGGAAGTCTGGCGCGAGTCAGCGGGCGCTTGGCGCTCGGAAGAAGATGGGCGCTTAGAACGCTTATAGCGCTCAGGACTGTCTTCAAGGAAATAAGCATGAGAATTACACTGGACTTCAAAGCTGCAGGAAGATTGAGGGCTAGTCTCTCTGTACCTCTTGACAGCCAGGGGAGAAGAATCGCTAATATTTGCATGTCTCTTGAGTGGGCGCGAGGAAGAAGAGTAGCGATATGGCTTCTGGTGTGGACTGGAAGTTTCCAAATCAGAAAGTCGATGCACAGGAATGCCTTTCCAATGGCGTTTAGTCGAAGCCTGGGAGCGCCAGCCTCCCTTGGACCTCCAGTATGTCTTCTCCCCGGTGCGGGGAGCGGGACAGTGACCTTCGTCTAGGAGCACTGGTGGGATGGACAGCCACCTCCTCAATATTCACAGCACTATCACTTCTCACTGCACTGTCAACACTTACATTTTTTTCCATTAGAGATTTAATAGCTGACCCCATTTCCATAATGATACTAGATAATACAGTAAATTTCTGATCAAACCTAGATTTGAGGCTGGCAATGGCACTAAGAGCGGAATCATGGAAACCTGGAACAGGAGCAGACTGTAAAATAGGAGTAGTTAGGACAGGAGGAGGAAGAGGAACTGGAGGAGTGATAGTTCTGTCATCCCCTACATCTTCCAAAGTCATGGATTCTGCATTAGCCCTACTTTCAGCCCTAATGGCTGCTTGCCTCACCTTATCCCTTTTTAATTTGTCTAGATGAGATTTCAAGGGTTTCCATTTCTTATCCTCCCAATCCTGACACTCTATGCAAGTATTATCCTTACTACATTCTTGCCCTCTACATTTAGTGCATTTTGAATGAAAATCGTATGAAAGCTTAGTTAGCCTAGTTCTACAACCCTCGGAACAAAAGCGAATACTAGTTGAACTGGAATCCGACATCGTTAACTAAATAAACTAAAGTTAACTTGAACAACAATTCAAACAATGGCAGCAAGCCACAAAGCAACAAATTCTGAGTACTTCACCAAAATTCAAGCAAAACAAAGCCGAAAGGCGAAGAAGCAGCTGCATGAAAACTTCCGATGTTAACCGGAAGCCAGCAGAAAACAAATTGAGCTATCCGCTGGTTTGTTTCCACGAGTCCCGGATGGTGGCGGAATGTTGTCACCTACACTAACGATAACAGCGCCACCGCACGATTTTTGAATTTCTCAGCTACCGTAGGTTAGGGAACCAATAGCTGTGTTATTACTTGGTAAGTTACTTATGTAAAATTAAATCCTCAACACAGCCAGCTTGTGTGAAAAATTTGAGAATGCTCCATATCGAAGACTTACCAGTCAGTTGTGATTATGAAATGATCTCGACAGCTCTGAAATAATTCGTTACTGTTGTAGAAATCAGGATGAACTTTATTGATACTGAATCTAAATGGGAAGCTTGGGTTACCTTTAGTATCCATGATGAGGCTCTAAAGGCTAGTAGTATGATAAGTGCCATACAAATAGGTCAAGCTACAGTACGAGGAGCCTTAGCAGACAAAGTTCCCAAAGACATGGATGTTTAAATGCCATCTAAATGGGCTCAGGATAAACCAGAGAGAAATCAGAATGCAGAAGTAAGGACTCTTAAACCTCCTATTTGGGTGGTAGCTTCAGCCAAGGAGGAAAATTACAACTACTATAAATTTTGCAGGATTCTTCAGAAAAAGGTGGGTGGAATAAAGAGCAGTGATATTTCTCGTTTTGGGAAGAACACCATTCTTATTCATGCCAAATCCACAACCCAAGCATATATACTGACCTTGCTGGACATAAAAAGTTATGAAATGATTACGAAGATCAAGCCCCACTTAAGCTTTATTTATGGGAGAGGAGTACTATTTGATAAAGACCTTTATGACACGACAGAAGAATAAGAAATTATAGAAATGAGTCCCACTTCAGTTTGGAGAGTGAAAAAAGCAGCTATTGTCAACATGATCACTTTAACCTTTGTAGACTCTGAAGTACCGTCTCACGTCATATTTGAAAATGAAAGGGTGCGAGTACGTCCTTTCCAGCAAAGACCCGTGCAGTGCTATCATTGCTTTAAGTCTGGCCACCCATCAAAAAACTGCGTATATCTAAAATTTGTATAAATTGCTCTGGTGACCATCATGATGAATGTAATAAAAAAGCAAAATGTGTTAACTGTCAACTGGAACATAAATCCAATGACAAAAATTGTGAAATTTACAAATTTGAGCTGTCTGCACTAAATAAAGCCAATGCAAATCTTATAAGTATCGGTTTTGCAAAAAGACAATTAGGACAACAACCTACGAGCTATACTCAAGTTCTTAAGCCACTACCCCTATCTACCACTAGGGGTGCAGTGGCAGCACACACTAATGTAACAGTTGCATCAACCCACTTGGTGGTGGCCCAGCCATCTGGGTCAGGTGCTTGGCCTATTGAGGCTAGAGCGCAAGCCTCCAAGGAGGATACGATGGCACTTTACCCAACAACCTTGGAATTATCTCAGGCAGAGTCTCTGTCTGATTTAATGGAGACTGAGGAGCAAAAGCACCAAAAAAGGAGACGTTCCCCCCTTATCCTCTCCTCCCTCAAATCCAATTAAGCATGCATCACTAGTAGTAGATACAAAGTACTAAGCTCTATGCAAGAACCCCACCCTGAATTTAAACAAGTTGACAAGAAAGGGAAACAAAATGATACCAGTAAATCAACAGATAATAAACCAAACCTGTCAAGACCAGTCCTTTCCAAATCATCTCTTGATAATACTCATAAACAAAAGAAAGTAAATGAGAAGGCTCCACCCAAAGGGCCTTCCATCAAGCCCAAAAAATAGTTTTCACATCAATACTACAATGGAACTGTGGAGGTCTTAGGGCTCGAAGTGAAGAACTGAAGGTGTTGCTCCATGACCATAGCCCAGGTATTGTGTGTCTCCAGGAAACTAAGCTTGGAAGTACATAATATAATCCTGGGTTAAATTACAGCACATATAATTCTCCACCACCAATCGGAGACAGAGCTAAGGGAGGTGCAGCAATTACTGCGCACAAGTCATTGCAACACTCCTTGTTATCAATTAATACTCATCTCCAACAACAAAAGGGAAGCCATCTAGACCAGCAGTCCCTTGGTGGAACACAACCTGCAGTAGTATGAGAAAGATCATTAGAAAATGCCACAAAAAGTATACGAGGAGTGGAACTGCCCAAGCCAAAGTTATTTACCAACGTGCTGTGATCAAGCAAATTAAATATTTTCAAAAAGAAAAAAAGAGAGTCATGGATGTACTACATTAATGGCATTAGCTCAAAAATACCATCCAAAATGATTTGGCAGAAAATTAAAAACTAAATGGCAAGTTTGCCCCTAAGAGAACATTTCTCAAGAATATCGAGTAGTGAGACCTATTCTCCAGAATTCCAAGACATTAGAAATGCCCAGATTTCTCTTGACTTAAGTGAAAATCATTTTGAACCATATAGTGCAAAATTTACACTGCAGGAACTCAAAGATGCCTGGCAGAATACCAAACCATCAGCCCCTGGTGAAGATAAAATACTTTATGAAATGCTCAAACATCTCCCAGAAATGTCAAAGAAATTTCTTTTAGATATAATAAATGAAATCTGGGAAACTGGTATTATTCCTAAGACCTGGAAATTATCATTAATCCTTCATATGAAGAAACCAAACAAGGATCCTGCTTTACCTAGCAGCTACAGACCAATAGCTCTCACCAGTTGTGTTTGCAAGCTGATGGAAAAGATGATTAACACCAGACTTGTATGGCATTTTGAAACAAATAAATTGCTTTCTCCATTCCAGTTTGGCTCTAGGAAAACTAGATCTACTTAAACTCTCAAACCAAAATACAACAAGGTTTTGCTAAACAGAGCCAAACATTAGGAGTTTTCTTTGATTTGGAAAAGGCATATGACACCACATGGCATTTTGGTATTATAAAAAAAGTTGTATAAGATGGGCATTAAAGGAAAAATGACCAGATTTATAATTTCGTTTTTATCAGGAAGATATATAAAGGTAAGAGCTAGGAATCATGTATCTTGACCTTTTTTACAAGAAGAGGGAGTTCCTCAGGGTAGTGTCCCTAGTGTCACCTTCTTTGCTATTGCCATTACTGAAGTATTAGAAAAGATATCACCACCAGTAAAAGGCTCTTTATTTTTAGATGATTTGGCTCTGTACTGCACAGGATACGATGCAGTATCCACTAGCAGGTTCATGCAAAGGGCCATCGATAAAGTAAGCAAGTGGGCTAAGGAGCAAGGATTTTGATTTCCCGAATCAAAAACTATTGCTGTTCGGTTCTGCAGGCACCGAACTAAGGAAACCATTCCAACTCCTACCTTAAATGGAATTATTTTACCTTACTCCACTGAAGTAAAATTTTTAGGAATGGGGTTTGACGAAAAGCTCAGAGTAATCATACAGTCGACCCTCGTTAAGATGGACTAATAGTGGGGCCAGGGTGTCCATCTTAGCCGATAGTCCAGTTTAACCGGTGATATCTATATATACACACCTATAAATATACTGTATTTCATTATTTTTATAAAGAGTATGGATAATAAACCAATGTAGAAACATTTGAATTAAAGCTCATGGTAAAAGATGAAAAATGAAGAATAAAACAAGATAAAAATTATAGAATTCAGCCGCATATGTATGCCTAAGCCGAGACATAAATGCATAATTGTTAAGTAAAATGAAGTGGAGTCTCCAAAATGAAGAGTAAGATTTTTTCATTTTTCATGTCTTTTTTATTCTAGTTACTTATTCATTATAGTTTATTATTATCTATATTTATATAATATTAAATAAGTGTGAGATGATTAAGATCATCAGTAATAAAATAGTGGGACAATTAAGACCATAAGTTCATGAACGCATTTTGTTTTCAACAAAAACATTCTGTAAAATGCAAAAATATACCTGATCAAAATTACTGTGATTCAACTTGTGAACTTTAACAATAAGTAAGACTATAAAATAAATTTCATCATATCGATCTTGGAGAGGGTTGTAACTGACGTTGTCATCAGTTTGCAGTCGTAAATCTGAGGACGGTCCGGGAACAGGATTCGCAAGTGATGACGCATCACCACAACAGACTGTTGTGGGATTTTTCATACCACTATATTAAAGTTAAAATTATTGTTGAATTCATGTTTTCATGAGGAAATAATTATATAAAGCAAATTATTGAGTAATTTTTGCCATCAGCAATCAAATAATCACAATCATGGCAACATTCAAACTTAAGTGCCGTCACGACATATGTCTATAAATAGAACAGAAGTAGAAGGGTGTCGATGGCTAGCAGATCTCCATGGCAACCAGCCAGCCAATCAGGTTTTAGCTGTGTTCTGTCTGAGAAAGAACTTTTGCTCGGAGAAGCTGAAGATGGCATAAGTGCACGTGTTTTGAATACAATACATAGTTTTTAATAGTGTATGTATTTTACTGGTTACAAATATATATAAATATATATATATATATATATATATATATATATTTTTTTTCCTTCAGAAGATATTTACTAAAGCTGCACTGACATACCTTTAAAACAAAATTCTTCTCTTTAATCTCTCAAGGACAGAATTAAGCTGCATAGAGGGAACTGGCAATTTTCTCTCTCTGTCATTTGCCACGTAAACACAGATAGAATTACGCTGCATAGAGGGAACTGGCAGATATTTATAGCTGCACTGATATACATTTCTCTCTCTCTCTCTCTCTCTCTCTCTCTCTCTCTCTCTCTCTCTCTCTCTCTCTCTCTCTCTCTCATTTGCCATGTAAACACAAGTATTGTTCAGTAACTCGGCTTTTGTCTTTGTAAACTTTACCTTTGTCATGTCTTTTCTTTCCTAAAAAAACATACAAAGCATTGTACTGTAGTTACCAGTCGGGCAGCGGACAGGTAAAACTGTTAATGCTCAGTGACTGGCTATGATACTTCCTACCGTTCCAGACGATAGCGTTTCTTAATGACGGTGCGTATCATGCGCAAGTTATATTGGTTATAACTTAAAAGCATTTCAGTTCAGTACAGTATAAATACAGAACAGTATATATATATATAATAAAATATAAATGAAAAGTTTTTTATTTACCTTTGGTAAACAAAAAGGAAAACAGTACGCAATGAACGGAGGAACTGTAAATATCTTAAATCGTGGTCGAACATTATGTATTTTAAGTCAACTGACCCTCTTTGGTGTCCGTTTTATCTGATATCCAGATTAATGAGGTTCGGCTTAATGAGGGTCGACTGTATTGACCAGTTAAAAGTGAAAGTGAAGAGATCACTAAATATTTGAAAAGTAGTATCTAATTTTAATTGGGGTGCTAATAAGAAATTGTTGTTAAGGCTTTAAAATGCAGTATGTTTATCTAAGTTAGACTATGGCTGCCAAGTATACTCATCTACCTCAAAGACTAAACTTAAGGAATTGGACGTTGTGCAAAATATGGGGGCTAAGGATCTGCACTGGCGCTTCTAGAACTTCACCCATTCAAAGTATTTATGTAGACTCCCATCAGGTACCACTGGACTTAACGAGGCATGAGCTAGGTCTGAGACACACCATGCAGCTGAAAAACTCAAAGGAGAATCCAATCTTAAAACAGTGTGACTCAAGTCTTTTTGGATCTAGAAGATCTTCAATACCATTTCAAGTCAGACAGCTAGGTGAACTGGAGGATGAAAGCATAAAATGCAGAAGATCCTACAAGTTAAACATCCTGCTATCCCTCCATGGTTTATTCCAGCAATAGATGTCTGCATTAAAGAGACAAAGAAGAAAGATTGTCTGGAAGAAGTCAGAAACAAGTTTTTGGAGCATGATGTGAGGCATACAAATGACAGGAAAATCTATACCGGTGGATCAAAATCAGAAGATGAAGTAGGATCTGCAGTGGTGTGTGAGGGGGAGTCATACATAAAAAAGTTATCAGACTCCTCATCCATATTCACTGCTGAAGCAACAGCCATAGTTGATGCTTTAAATCTTGCATCTGATAAGGAATTTAAATCCACAGTAATATACAATGACTCGAGGAGTGTTTTAAAAGCCCTAAAGAAGTTTAACCCTATCTATCCCTTAATTCAAAAGGCTCAGGAATGGCTTTTTTATCTTTCTGTTCACCACAAATCAGTGAAGTTTTGTTGGATTCCTGGGCACACTGGTCTAGAAGGGAGCGAACTGGCTGATAGTAGAACAAAGGATGCTGCAAGATGTGATTTATTAACTAATATGGTGCCACATTTGGATATGCATCCAGTTATCACACTATACATTTGTACAAAATGGCAGCAGAGATGGACTAACCCCATTTTATCCATACAGACACATTATAAAAAGTATCAATTTGAGATCATCCTAACAAGGCATAGGATTGGCCATACCCGCTTCACTCATAGCTATATTTTAGAGGGAGCCAGTGGCCCAATTTGTGCTCAATGTGGTGGTCAGCTATCCAGTGAGCACATGCTGGTGCACTGTCCTAAATTTAATTGACATTGAGGTAGATAACCTTATGGGTTATCTGAAAGAATCTGGTTATTTTAATGAAATATGATTTTAGTATATTTAATAAAGATTTCAGTCATATTTATTTTATATACTAAGTATGTATTTTGAGTATAAAAGTTTAATATATATTTATTTTTCGTTGGTTCTATCTAATATCATTCTTCATTTTTCATGTCCATATTTTAACACTGAATTTTACTAGTATGTCAACATTCACCTATTTATTATCAATCATATCATTAATTTACATATTTCACCTTCATTACGCCGCTGAATAATCCTGATGGGTTCCGGCACTTGGTCTTCAAGACTTAAATTTCATAATCAATCAATCAATCAACAACCATATCACTTGCATACACTAAAAATAACACTGGACCAAGAACACTGCCCTGTGGAACTCCAGACACAATAGGTCTTGGTTCACTAAAGATCCCATCCACAGCAACTCACTGCTGCCTACCTGTAAGGAAATCTAGAAGTAATCTTAAAACATATCTACCCACTCCAAGATTCTGAAGCTTATAAATAAGTGCTTTGTGATTTACTAAATCGAAAGCAGGACTAAAATCTATTTGAATTACTCTGCACTCAAAACCCTTACCAAAGTTCCCTTGCAAATGGCATGTTAAGTCTACAAGAGATTCGCAGGTACCTAACTTCTTCCTGTATGCATACTGACTATCAGCTAACAATCGTTTAGATTCCACATACTTATATAGTGGCTTAAAAATAAGTTTTTCAGCAACTTTGGAAAGCACAGGGGGAATAGAGATTGGCCTATAGTTACTGCAGTCTGTAGATATGCCACTCTTTGGGACAGGCACTGTATTACTAAGCTTGCACTCATCCACAAACATACTACATTGACATAAAAATCTATAGAATCTAGTAATCCTGGGAGACAACACATTAGAAACTTCTTTAAAAAACAAAGGGAAGAAACCATCAGGATCTTCTCCACCTCAGCTATCAAGATTATCCAGAATTTTCTTAACATTCCTGGAGTGAAATGCAAATTTTGTAAGAATACGTTCAGGATGACAAGTATCAGGGAGAGGGACATCCTCAGCTGATTGCTTAGCTTCAAAAGTGCAATGAAGTAGTTCAGCCTATTCCCTACGGCCAGCAACCAATCTACCATCATCTGTTAGTACTGGTGGAATAGAAGACGAGCCTGACCCAAAGATAGATGATGCCAATTTGGTCCACCACAGATGAGGCTGAGTAATTCCTTCAAGTTTCCTCTTCAAGAAATTATTGTAACTATTGTAATACAGTACATTAAAAATAAAAATAAAATTACCTGCAGTTGCTCTCTAAAAGTTTTATATTATACTCCACAACTAACAATATTAACCTTGTCTAATTTACAGTTGGTTTCAGTACAAAAACAATTCCTCATATATAGCCCTCACATTTGTGTTCTCCATATGTTTACACATAATAGTATTTTGCCCAACAGTGAAGATCAGTATCCTTCTGCCTATGACCCACTTGGAACTTCAGGTACCCATTATTTACCTGCCTCAACACTCCATTTTTGTGCATGACGCTAACAGATGAGCAGCTTTCACAACATTTTTCTCACTCCAGGATTGTGGAGAGCATATTATCCAAATTCAATTACTTCACCATCATTCTCTTCTTTTTCCCAATTTTCATCTCAACTTGTAATTTTCTTTACTGGGATGACTTACTGTTTGAGATAAATGCCGGTAAATAATTATTTTGTAATTTCAGAGAAGTAACTTTTTTGTTCTTTGCAAACCCACTTATCATAAGATGCCTTATTCCATACAGAACTCATCTAAGATTGGCACAACACTATCACAAAGAGGCTAAATGGATGGGGAGTAGGCAGGTTCTTCCATCCAAGCAATCACTGTATATGGAAACTTGCATGGATCTTGGGCATCACTGGCGCCACTGCTAATAAACCTGTCTACAACTAGTCTCAATTGCAGTGTCACTTTACTGTTCTGCTCAACTGGACTATGAAACAGAATCTCTTTAAGCCTAGAGCTTGCACATGCAAGTCAGTGTCTTGTGCTGTGATCTTAAGAAACGATTCTCCTGGAAACTCTATGGCAGGAACAAAAGTAGTTGAGGATTGACAAGAGGCACAGCCAATGAAGCAGGGCATATGGCATACAGTAACTTCATCGAGCTGGTTAAGTTGCATTTCCATAGATGAGAAGAATGTTCTTATCATGAACTAAGTGTGCATCTTCACATGTCAATAATTCCAATGGGTGGGCCACATGAAAAGCAAGTCAAACAGGTAGAACAATCCACAGGAAAAGTGGGGACTGTCCTTATGAACAGAGAAAGTTGTAGCAGTGAATGGGCAGGCCAATTTATGAGTGTATAAGCCAAAATGGTGAAGAGCATGTAGTGTGTGTGAAGACAAAAATCAACACATCATCCAGTGACTGTCACACCATCACTACCAACAAAGATAAAGATGATTCAGAAACAGGTCTAGAGACCAAAGTGTCCGAAGCAAGAGACACACTAGCTGCGGCACTCTTAGGTTGTCCCTTATACATCTTTCCTTTACCACAGTGGTACCATTTGTGGAGCAGCCAACCATCATACATCTATAGGTGAATTGCAATGAACACATCTTACCTAAACAGCTGCTACAGAAATAATAAAAACACAAGTAAAAAATGCGCCAAAGTTTCTTTGGTGCAGTAAAGTTTTATGTCCGGTGGTGGTCTCAGCCAAGGCCCATAAAACTCTTAGCCATGGCCCATGAAACTCAGTTAACTATGGTCTGCTGGTAGCCTATGTTGTTGGTACCTATAGCGCTGCCAGCAGTACAATTATGGGTAACTTTAACCTTAAATAAAATAAAAACTACTGAGGCTATGTGGCGGAATTTTAACCCACAAACAAACAACACTCACCCTGATCTTCGGTTGCTGGAGATGGGTAAAGGTCCACGGTCGCCAATCACAGCACACAGAAACCACAAAAACAAAATTTCAAACAAACCCTCCACCAACAACGAACGAAAAAAAAAAAAGAGACACATGCACCATCAATATGGTCCCAAAAAAACAGACAAACTCCCCGTTCACTTTCAAGGTTGGACCTCAACTACCCAAAAAACTTCCCCAAAACCGAAAAAACTCCCGACAGACTGACAGACAGACAGACAGCGCCGTAAAAATAACTCCAACAACCGAACCACTCACAACGACAATTACACTCGCTCGCTCTCTCTCTCTCTCTCTCTCTCACAAAACGTTGGGAAATGCTAAATAAAAACAAATTTCTTCATCCCTCTATAGCTAGAGGGCTGTAATTTGGTATGCTTTTGATGATTGGAGGGTGGATGATCAACATACTAATTTGCAGCCCTCTAGCCTCAGTAGTTTTTAAGATTTGAGGGCAGACGGACAGACAAAGCCGGCACAAAAGTTTTCTTTTACAGAAAACTAAAACATACTAGAAAAACATTATGTATTATAATTAATTATTATTATATATTATAATTAATGAACTAGGAAGGAAAGCCCATTATTCACAGTTAATATGGTAAATAAGCAGTCCAAAACCCAAAATACCTAATAATACACTATTACCCTGAAATAACAAAGCAAATCAGTAAGAGACAACTCCTCATTGCAATATGGTTGATAACCCTGAAAAACTAAGTTGTTAGTGTTAGCGAGAACTTCCGAGTTCTGATTAGGTAGCAACTAATTAGCTGGTTAGCACCAAGCAAATTAAACCTATTAAACCTTTACAGCAACAATAAATATTGCTGAAATTAATGCAAATACATAAACCCACAGCACCACTGAAATTAAATGAAAGAATCATTGTAAAAAGCCAAAACTCCAATGGTAATAAATAGTTCAAGTACAGTACTGCACTTAAATTACAGTACACTTGACACTTCACTGCTGTATCTATCAGTTACATTATTATGATTATTTTTTGCTATGCTACCATTTTAGAAGCTATAAATTTTCTAGTAAATCACTTAAATTGAATGTTAAGTGTAAAGTACAGATTTGTTTAGATTAGGAAATACAGGCAGTCCCTGGTTTACAACGGGGGTTGCGTTCCAACGTCGCATCATTAACTGAAAATCGTCGTAAACCAAAAAATCATCGAAAATCGTCAAAAACCCAAAGAAAACCTTACTTTTAATGATTTTGGTGCATTGAAAATGATGTAAACTGCATTTTTATTGAGTTTTTCATCAAAAAAACCTCCAAATTTTTATTATTCTGCCGTTTTGGAGCCATATTTCTTCCGTTGGATCGGCGTTGTAACCCTGGAACATGCATTGTAAACCGGGAAATAATTTCTGATGAATATATTTGAAAAGTGTTGTAACCTCGGAATGTTGTAAGCCGGACCCGTCATAAACCGGGGACTGCCTGTATGTGGAATTGGTGTTAGTTGCATGATATCTAAAAACATACTGAAGAGCAGGTTATAAACTAGAGTCTTTGTTACTTATCAGAAAGCCAGACACCAAATGCTACTGTAGTTGTCCCTGAGAAATATGGAGATCTAATATACAAATCAGCAACTGCGAAGTATCCACTAGTCGTAGAATTCACTAAGTTATCACTTACTAATCACAAAATTTAGAGCTCAGAGACTTACTGATTAGTGATAAAATGAAATATGAACACTGAAAAACACTAGAATGATGATTTCTACAAAGGGAATCATCTAGCAAATGAGAAAATAACTGTTTATAATTCAAGATTAGTGAGGTTCCTGGCTGATATATGCCCAAGGATCAAAGAAGCAAGCAGAAAACTTCCATCTGATAGATAAAAGTCTGGCAAAACGTTGAATATGAAGGACCATGAATAGTACAAATATATGATTAATGGGTTGTGATGAAAAATTACATATACTGTAATTAAATATGCTACAGCAAATAACAGAATAAATATCACGAAGAAAAACTGCAACTTAATACAGATACAGTAGAACATGCACAATAAGGTATCACTGAGGATCTAATTTTCTAAAATATTCTCTAATCAAATTTTCTAAAATATAATTCTCTATGTCATGATAATGCACAAAGCTTCTTAGTGTGGTGATAGTATCAAAATAAAACGGTAAAAGATCTCGTGTACCAGAATAGTAATGCTTGAACTATAATTCTTTAAACAGGATAATAAGAAGACTGCAAAACTTTACCTGTGTTGTCACCAATTCTAATGATATGTGGCCAATGTTGTAATGTCTTGGCAAAAAAAGGATTTGTCACCCCAAGAATAACATTAGGTGGTGCAGAAGTCCTCGTTGTGTACTCTTTGAATTCTGAGTCATGTATGGTGAAGAATGGCCGGTAATCACCACCAAATTTTAAAGGTGATATGAGACTGAAATAAATTTAAAGACAAATACAGAACCTTAAAGAACATATGTACTGTAATCCAAAACAAATTACAAATACCTCACAACAGTCCTTCAGGAAGACAGTTACATGGTACTTCAATCAATGCAAAAGTTAACCTAAGAGAAGATTAATCTCAGTGCCTCAAAAAAATAACTGAGTATTCTTTACTTGATCCCATTCCATATTAAACCTTCCTATCTTCCCTAATGAAGTACATAGAGGTTTTGGGGCTTGCAAAATGAAAATTACAAATATGTGCCCATTTTGAAAATTGAAATTCATTTTAATAATCAAGACAGCATGACATTCCACCACAAGCTTTCACTTTTAAACTGAATGGTAACATAATACAGTAATAGTAAAAATATTTTGAGCATTTTAAACATCAGTTACATAATCTATAATTTTCATAATATATATTTTGAGCATTTTAAACATCAGTTACATAATCTATAATTTTCATAATATATAGTATGACTAAAACAAACTAAAATAATAACAATAC
This sequence comes from Macrobrachium rosenbergii, assembly GCF_040412425.1. Lineage (NCBI taxonomy): Eukaryota > Metazoa > Arthropoda > Malacostraca > Decapoda > Palaemonidae > Macrobrachium > Macrobrachium rosenbergii. Next base: position 43,047,527 of record NC_089744.1, read on the forward strand.
AAGAATATGAGGTCCCCACTAACAATGTTACTGGTATGACTCTACACATCATGAACACTGCACATAAAATACTACATTAGAATTTCACAAATCTATGACAGCATTTTAGCCAAGATAAAAAATAATGAACTTTCCAGACAGGGATGCCAAGTATTTAGAAAAAAAATATATACAGTATGCACATTTTCATAATCAGAACAGTGGCTGGAAGTAAGAAAAGGTTTAGATTGGATAATGACAGATGGAAAAGTTTTAGATTGGATAATGACAGAAACTTGAAAACTTAAAAGATGTGGGTCAGCAAAACACTACAAGATATCCAAAGCTTGTTTAACAGAATGGAGAAACTAGACTTAATGATCACAAAGCATACACAATGCTAGATGGAGAAAGGATTACAGGTTGGGACACATTTACAAACAATATCCAATACAAATTCTCTTTGAGTTGGAACTTAGTGAGACTAAAATTTTAAAAAGGCAATTCAAACATCAGGCAGGATGAATAGATTTATAAATCAATCATTAAAACTTTATATACAAGTAAGATTTAACATTAGCACAATCTGACATGAATCACGGTACAACTATGAAACTATATGATGCTTTAAAAGTTTGTTAGGAGTCAGATATCAGGATAGTGGGAATAATGAAACCTTAACAGAAATTTATTTTCAATATACGGATAAGAAAATGACAAAGGGAAGATATGGAAAGCTTTTACAAGCCCTTCACATCACCCCATGGAGAATAGTACATGACAGTGTCAGCTGGGCTACTCTGGACACCAGGAGAGTTGGGCGACCCAGACCAGCTTATATGAGAACTACGAGACAGGAACTGGATGAGTGGGGATTTTTGAAATTGGAAGCGCATGAAAAAGATGAGTGGTGGAACTTCACAAAGGCCCTTTGCTTGTATGGCATTTGAGGTGATGATGACAATGATGATGAGTTGGTTCAGTAAACAACTTCAAAACCTGTGGATCTTCAAAGCAGACTGAACTTGTTTTAATGGTGACTTCAATACATAATCATATTGTATTTGTTACATCCAAAACATTACAGCAATTCAATGACCAAATTTTACAACCACATAGCAATTAATAAATTCAGGTCAATCCTTCCTTGAAAATCTACATTTGTTATTGGTACAGTACTGAGTTTTACCAATAGTCCCCTTTATAACTTGTGCTAGAAGTCTCTACATTTGTAATGTTTACAAATATTGTTTCAGTACTATGATAAAATATTTTGACAACCAATAAATCCCACTTCAATCCTCGAAGGGTGACATGAAACATTAGCTTTTAAAAGAAAAGTGAAAACTAGAGCAAGAGAAGCTAAAGAAGTTGGACATCTGTGTGGGAAAAGATCAAATGGAACAGATGAAAAGAAGGCAGAAAGATATGCACTGGACATCAAAGGCACACAGTAGGCAGTACTCCTTACAGATAGAACCTATTATAAGCATGTAACATTAAGAGATAGACTAGTACTAGAAATCATTCATCTGCAATACCATTAATGTTAAAAGAACAGTATGCATCATCGTACATCTTACCTTGTAACCAGAGTTATAGGTTATATATAAAGGACTTACCTTACTAAAGTCTGCACAGTATTGGCAGCTGTTGTTGGTGACATGGCCATAACTACCAATGGTTCAGCTGTAATCACTAATTCCCATAGTAAATTCAAGTGAGGAAGAACTGGAGCCAGTATTCGGAATGCCTACAAAAAATTTTAATTAATAACGCTGATATATTATACAATAAAATTAAATATTTTATCAAAGTTTCGGCTAAATGATATTCATCCAAACAAAACCAAATATTAGCTGAGTACAGTTCCTGTATATATATATTTTTTATTAAAACTGTAAAAAATTTTAAAAAATTACCATTCCATAAAGCATACCTCTGTTTCATGAGGAGAAGGTATCATCACAGATAAAGGGTTCTGTGTTGCATGTAGAGGTGATGGTGGTGTTAATGACGATGCACCAGGTTTGTCCTGCCTGCTGGGTATTCGAACCTGTTGAAACAGAAGTTATTATATGTAGTTTCTAAGTCAATCTTCAAAGTAACAATTTTTAGTCTAACTAATCAAACTGATTTTATAATACCAAATCATCAACCTCTAACTGTTTCTCGGTCCAATACATAATACAGACACCAAGAAGCCGAAAGTGTTATTCAAATCTTGTGAGCCATCAGTGACACTATTACAAAACCAACATTACCACATAAGAGCCTTTTGCAGAGTGAAGTTTCCCTATAGGTCACTGGCAAATATTGGATAACTAAACTTAACTGATATAACAGACTGGTTTATTTCTCATTATCAAAAATTTTGAGGTACCATAATTATCGCTGTTACAATTATATGCCACAAATTTAATTCTGGTATGTGTCATTAATCCTTTTTTCTTTCTTAGCTTATAATTAAAGATATGAACAGTGTACATACAATTTTTAACTGTATCCTTACAATTTGGAACCAATTGCTGACAACAGCCTGCCCAAGTCTACCTCATTCCTTGGGATGTAAGATAGGCAAATGGAATTAAAATAATATAAAATGGGTAGACATAAGGTAAAAAACACTCCTATATCCTTTCATTTTTTGTGTAAATAATCGAAATTCATCAAAGGCAAAGCAGAAAGCTTTTTACTACATACGACTTAAAAATCTATTTTTAACTTGAAAATTGACTCTACAAAAATAAAAAGTTTTAGAAAAATTAATCAAACAATGTCTCAAACAACATTACCCTTCCTTAGTATCATTTCATACCTAACCATGACAAAGGTAACACCAGCAATATTGAAAGCCAAACATCATATGCACATATATACCTGCAATATGGTGCCAAGAAGAGGTAAGCTCAAAGTAGTTCCTGCAATAGGCGAAGGCCACTGATCCAAATGGTGACAAGCAGCCTCTAGACTGGCCTCTCCAGTATCAAAGTATTCTGGAGCAACCAAGTCCAACACGTTGGTAAATAGTGACACAAGGGGAAGATGTGATAAAAGTACCACACTCTGCAAGAGAATATAATAAAGCTTAATACAAAAAATTCTGAAGCAAAATTTACTAGATGCACTTAATACTCTAACACAAAAGGCATAATTATAAGGAGGTTAATTGCAATTCATAATAAAAGCTTTGTCTGTCGTATTTCTATTTAAGAAAGATAAATTTACAATAAAATGAAAAAGGGAGGATTTATAATATGTAAATGTATGAAATACAAATGTAAGCCATCACTGAAAAAACTATACAGTTGAAAATGTAACCCTTAACAAATAACACATTTCCTTTAAAAATGACTGAAAAAAAATAAGAGGGCAATCAATGTTGCATAGGCAATATATATAAACTACAACAATACAGTATTAGTACTAAATCTACAATAGTCCACAAGAATGCAAACATCCATTAAGTTGTAGAAAAATAAAAAGAAAAAATAACTATCTTGTCCAAAAGAGAATATATATCATCATTCCATCTAAAATTTGCAAATCTCACAAGTCAAAGCTTGCAAAAATAACTATATCCCAAGAGACAATATCATCCACTTACTTTTTGGAAGTACCCTCTTCTCAAAGTTCGGTCTTTCACCTGTCGGAAGTATACATATCCGTACAAGTATCCATCTTCCGTCTGGAACACAAAATCAGTTTGTAAAAACCATTTTTTTTTCTTTACAGATGGAAATGTGAACAAAGCCTATTTTAACTTTAAGCAGGCAGTCATAAGTAAATGTTAAAATACCCAAATAGCTACAATTACTTTCTGACATGAAGATACAAAAATTAAAAATATAATGTTCTGTACCTGTTCTGCTAAAGAAAAATGATCTGAAACTGCAGTACATAATGCACTAAGCTTTAGATGATACCATAACACACAAAATGCATAAACCTGACTAACAACCTGTATATTCACAGGACATGTGGCATTGTATTGATGAATGGCAGGACGAGCATGAAGTGGATTGGACTGCGGACACTGGCGAATTCGAAAATGAAACTGCACATTGCCCATCAGACCTGAATTACTATCAGGAAAGGCCAGGTAGCATATGTTCGTGCGTTCACGCTCTGTCAGTTCTCTGTCTGCAGGGTAGATCAACTGGAAAGAAAGAAAAGTTAATTTCCACAACTATATTCCTATTTTACATATACTTTAACATTACTTGACATGGGAATTTATTATCCTGATAAAGCAATTTTTTTGTAAGTCATATAACCAGAATTATATTCTACAATTTACTTTCACTAGATAAATTATCACGGAGTACAGAGAATGAATAATATGAAGAACCGTGTTACACTGTTAATGAATTTGAAAATCTGTTTGAACCCAATCCACAGATCAATATTGCTACAGATACAGGTCTTAGTAATACACCCATGTGTCTATCAATTGTCCACTAGTCTATGGATCAAATCAACAACCTGCCTGACTGGGTGCAATTAAAATATCTCACTGTATGACTAAGACGATACATACCATAGTGGGAAAATGACCTCTTATAATTCTGAACATCATCCTGGCACGTGCATCCCAAATTTGGTGGTTTTACCACAAGCTGGACTATTCTTAAGAATACTGAGCCTTAGTAGTTGTATAGCAATGCAAAAACTAGCTAAGTCATAACTATAAAAGTCACATACCCAAATAATTAGCATGGTACCATTGTATTCAGTTACAAACTGTACTCAGTTACAAAAAACAACTGATAAAGTTTTTAAACCTCCAATCAATTCTGCAACTACTTTGGTCATCACTGATACATGTTGCCAATTGTACTGCCCATTACCGTTCTTCTACAACTATCATGATGTTCTTTGCCCTTGGAATAAATTCCATCACTAGCTTTCATAATGCAAAGCAAGGTCAGTACATAATTTTGATCATAAAGTAACAGTAGTGATAGTCAAGAACTAACGAGCACGTCGAAAAATGGCCAAATGCTGGAACAAACTTAATTTAAGAAACAGCTGTACAAAGAAAATAAACACACTGAAAAAAACCTACTCGAGAGGATTTAAAAGCAATTTATCTGAGATTAACAAAGGCCTCAGTGGTCAAAAAACAGCGAGTTGGCGAACCCAACTATTTAATAGTGAGAGCCTTTCACTCAGCTGATAGCAAGTCATGACTGACTGATTATCGAGTGTTCTGGCATCATAATAGCAAGACATAACCTTAACATTTTCTTACCAAGTAAACATTCCAATGCAATTCATACATCATATGAAAGAGGTAAATAGCAAAATAGACGTAACAGCAAAAAAAGAAAGTATAACTAACACTCAGGACAAATTCATAATCCATTTGCAAACATTTAAGAAAAACACCCAAAATGCATGAGCCATTACTTATATTTATTGCTTTTTAACTGATATGTTTAACTTAAACAATACAGGTACTTAATGTCTTAATGACCTCAATTAAACTTTATAGAATCTATTCTAATATTTAAGAGAGAGAGAGAGAGAGAGAGAGAGAGAGAGAGAGAGAGAGAGAGAGAGAGAGAGAGAGTGCAATTTTCCTTCAAGATAATTCAACTGTTCAATTTAACGCTTCGTCAAGTTCCCGATACACTGAAATATCTGAAATTACAACACAGATTAATACAAAATTCACTGATTTCATAATACCATGACAAACTTACATGCCTCATCAATCCAATGACCAGGTAAGCTTTTCCTGCTACAGTAGTAATTGTAATCCTCTGGCAAAAAAAAAAAAAAAAAAAAAAAAAAAAAAAAAAAAAAGAGAAGCTCCATCTCTTTTCTTAATTTAAATCTCTCTCTCTCTCTCTCTCTCTCTCTCTCTCTCTCTCTTAAATGTTTTAAATCGAGTAGGATACGTTCGTAGCTCAAACAACAGAAAATCAATGGTCAGTGTACCAGGAAGGATTCTTGTTCGAGCACAGTGCTTCCCTAGAAGTAAAGGCAACTTCTTCACTCATTTCTAACTCATCATGTGCTCAGTATGTCATTATTTTATACTAATGCCAACGAACTCTGCAGTCACATTCTTGCTGAGATTTCACTACAAAAAAAGATAAAACTTAATGACAGTGAGACACAAAGCAACACAGCATGTGATTCCTGCGACTATATACAAGAGCATCGCTATCGTTTTCCCTGACGTAGTGGAATGAGCGCTGGAAAAGATGTGGAAATTTATCACAGAGAAACATTAGTAATAGCAATGAGCGCTGGAAAAGATGTGGAAATTTATCAAAGAGAAACAGTAGTAATAGCAGCCAATTCTCTGAAAGCCGACTAAATAAATACATAAACATACATCATATTTCATTTTATAATGAAAGACATTCTCCTCCGAGGTCGAAACGCAGCAAACAATAATCATACTTGTGTGTGTTTAAATAGTGAGAGTGCGACCTCCGCCCAACATTATATTTCTATTCGGAGGAGCGAGTAATCTTACCAGGAAAAACAAACACAGCTTTCCAAACTACAGTTAGGAACAGAGCCTAAGTGATCTTAGAGAGATATAACGCCACACGGATGGCAAGGCGTTTTTCTGC
>NC_089744.1:43059098-43124098 GCF_040412425.1 Macrobrachium rosenbergii
ATAAGTTTTATAAGGGATCACTGTTGCCTTTAGAGGAATCAGGCGTCTTGTATGTGTGATGAGGGTTCAGGTGTCTGGCTTTTGTGAGGTAACTATAATTATTGAATAAATGGTAAGTTTGGTAATCAAATATCAAGCACTTAGATACCAGGTTTGATTTAAAGAACAGACACTGGACACTCCGGGGTCACCATATATAAATGGTGCACTAGACTCCGGGACAAGCACTTAGATACCAAGTTTGATTTGAAGAACAGACACTGGATCATTTCCCCCATATATAAATGGTGCCTTAGACCCCGGGACAAGCACTTAGATATCAGGTTTGATTTGAAGAGCAGACACTGGACACTTTCACAATGTTACAATATATATATATATATATATAATATATATATATATATATATATATATATATATATATATATATATATATATATATATATATATATATATATATATATATATATATATATATATATATATATTGTATGTCATAGGTCCTTCCGCACATATCTCATGCAATGTTGTAATAGTACTGTTTATTGTATAAGAAATCTTGAGTAAGAGAGGCCAGGAAGACTGGTGAGAAAGCCTTTCACCTACTCATCAAAACCAATAACATTGGTGTACCGCAACGTTCCCTTCCCCCTGGCGGTGCCAAGAGAGACGGATTTCGAAGAGCCCAAGTTCTGGCGGTGGAAAACCTCATCCATTTTCTCAGTTACGGCCGACGTCAAGCACTGCCTGGCTCCACCGGCACAGGAGGAGGTTACACTCAAAAGAACAATACGTTATACTTCTTGTTCCAAGGAAGGAGGGGAGGGGGAGGGGACATTTCTCCAAACGAAAACTGATATCGTTGAATTATAAAGATCGTAGCCATTAGAAATTCGAGCAAGAACCAGAAATTTGAGAGAGAGAGAGAGAGAGAGAGAGAGAGAGAGAGAGAGAGAGAGAGAGAGAGAGAGAGAGAGAGAGAGAGAGAGAGAATTGGGGACGGGTGAAGGGCGAAAGGAGGGATTTTTAACGCATATTACACAAAAAATGCACAACACATGCATAAGTAGTTATGGTTATGATATGTACTTAAAAAAGGGATCATCAACATTTGATGAATCATCAAGAGGAATCAAAGTCTGGTTAAATGAAAGTGAAGAGGGGGAAGGGGTAACGACTGAGAAACAAACAGCGGACTTTTTCATGTAAAACTCGGAAATATGATGAAACGGGGAGGGGAGGTGGAGGGGGGGGGAGAGATATTTAACTAGATTAAGTTAATCACGATCTGTGTAAGGTTTTAACGCCCAAGGGCACATCTATCACGGCCTAAGCTAACGTAACGGCCTCTCTCACACAGCAGCAGCCCATCATTTTGCAGGACCTTGACTAAGGACGGTACAGACCTTATCATTTAACACAATGGCACGTATTGTTATTACTCGTCCACTGGACCAACACGTCAACACACGAATTCCACACAGTATATTAACATTTATCACACAGTGCACTGTTAATTCACACACTACTGATATTTAGCTTGATAAATACCAGTTCCACGCAATCGTATATCAACTCTTACCACTGTACAGGGCGTACCAACAATCATACGTTGCAGAAGAAAATGTTCAAGGTAAAAGATGGAAAAGAATAAGTGTGAAGGAGGTGGTTTTTAGGCGAGTCTGAATATATATGGCCAGCTGGGTTTGAAGAATAAGAAAGGGTGGCTGTCTTAGTTGATTTAAATGCAAGGCAGGAGGAGGAGAAAGATATAGCATGGCTGGTAGGTATGGAGTTCCTAATGTAAATGAAAATGAAGAAAATCTTGTAGAAACACATTTGGAAAGGGAATTAAATTCTCCCAATTCTTTTGACTCCTAAAACGGCTAAAAGCTGACTTCATAAAAAGAAAATACGGGGTAAAACAGTTAGCTAGACTACGAATTAATGGTGAGAGAAAGAGCAGCTGGAGTAATATCTGGCTGAACGAAAACTGTAAGTAGACATAATGTGTAGATGAAAATTTGGCAACAAATGTAATTAAGACAGGTATACGAAGGAGGTGGGAACTGCCTACAAGGTGAAGATGGATGAAAAATAGGAAAGGATTAAAGGCACAGAAATGGAAAAAGTATAAGAATTGTGCACGATTTAAGGACGGGTTCATAGATGGGATAGAAGAGAAGGAAGAGAGCATACTGGCAGGGGTGAGATATGAAAATGAGAGGTTTAGTGAATGCAAAAATGAGACTTTGAGGTATAAAGGAGGACGGATAAGGTAGTCAAGAAGTAAGAGAGAAAATGTAACTGATAAAAAAACTAGGGTGAATATGAACGACGACATTCTTGACAGAAGCGAATGCAGTGAGAATGGTTGATGAGCAAATGGGCACTGGATTAAGAGAAAAATAGGGAGATACTATCTGAAAAATGTAGTCCTTTGCTGACATAGGGAGTACTTTAAGGATATGATGTACGAAAAGAATACAAGAAAGGATGATCTAGAGCAGGGGTCACCAACCTTTGAAGTTAGAAGATCCATTTATTTAGAGAATCATAAAAATGTAGTACTGTCAGAGCCGCAATACAAAAAAATCTCTCTCTCTCTCTCTCTCTCTCTCTCTCTCTCTCTCTATAAATATTTAATATTTTCAGCTTAAAAACTATTTATATCTCATTAAGACATCAATAAAATTGATGCCTATAATATGCTTTTAAAATAGAATAAAAATTAATCAAATATTGTCTTAAGAATGTTACTTAATTTCTTTGTTTTAAATAGATAACAAGGTATTTGTTCAGCGTTTAGAGCCGCACAAGTGTCTTGAAAGAGCCGCATGCGGCTCCTGAACCGAAGGTTGGCAACCCCTGATCTAGAAGACGCAAGAGTGGAAGGGGTTACTATAAATTTGACAGTGGTCGTGGATGTGGCAGTAAAGGATATACAGGGGACAATTAAAAGGCTAAAGAATTTAAAGACAAAATGATCGGATTCCAAGTGAAATGCTACAGTTTGGTAATGAAATTGACCAAGTGGCTGTCCAGGGTGTGTAAGATATGTCTGAATGACGGAAATGCTACAAGTTAATGTGTGAAACAAATAACTGCCCTTATCCATTCAGGTAAAGATGATAGCAGTGAGTGTATGAATATTATAGTATAACCTTAATTAGTATAACAGAAAAATTGTATGCTATTGTTTTCACTGAGAAAGTAAGGCACAAAATAAAAGGACTGATAGGAGAAGAACAGTCTGGTATCAGACAATAAAGAAGGTAAAGGGACAAAGCCTATGGAGGGTGTTTAAGGCAATTTGTTGATAGTATTTAAAAGTCATTCTGTCCAATCAAAGTGCACACCAATATTAGTAGACGGGAGGGTTACTAGTTTGGCGAAATAGTGGGCCTTCGCAAAGTAAAATGTGTCAAAAACAGTTGCCATACATACATACATACATACATAGACAGTATATATATATATATATATATATATATATATATATATATATATATATATATATATATATATATATATATATATATATATATATATATATATATATATATATATATATATATATATATTATATATATTATATATATATATATATATATATATATATATATATATATATATATATATATATATATATATATATATATATATATATATATATATATATATATATATATATTACTGTCTAACTTGTAACTTCAAAAGTTGTATATGATTGTTTTTGGTGGGATGTTATGCTTTCACTACATAACATCCCACCAAAAACAATCGCATACAACTTTGAAAGTTACAAGTTCTCCACCAATACTGTATATGAGAAAGAAGTATTTCTCCCAGAAACCTTACTCAAGCACTAAATATACAGGTGCAATATAATACGGTCCAAGAGGATTTCGCCTGTTATATATTTCCTGTCAGGTAACCAGAATTCAGAAGAGAGAGAGAGAGAGAGAGAGAGAGAGAGAGAGAGAGAGAGAGGGGGGAGAAGGGAGCGGAAGGGGAGCAACTGACCTTGAGGAAGCCAGTGAAACTAGCTGACAGAGAGAAAGTGAAGAAGCGTGGAAAACATCTTCACAAAAAAGGCGGACCCGAGAGAGACCATCTGGTCACTTGCTCGAGCATACCTGTGAGTTATCACTAATCCTTTCTCTCCGTATGAGACAAAACCGGAGGGTTTGTTTGTGTGAAACAAGCAACGATTATAAGCTAAATTAATAATGATAACAATTATTCACATCAGAAATAATAATAATAACAATAATGTACGACAATGCGTATCCATGTATTTTTCCCCAGCCCATATCTTATTATACAATAAAAAATGAAGGTACATTGCTTCGTATTGGGGGTGGAAGAGGGGTACGTAACGTCCCTAGGATCTAGCCCAGCCGTCTAATAATAATAATAATAATAATAATAATAATAATAATAATAATAATAATAATAATAATAGCGCTTCTATAAAAGACGGATCCATGAAAATATTTGCGATGTGGAATTTCCTGACCATGTTACCCCGCACCAGATATAGCCTATTCGAACCTTCAGAGTTATCCAGCAACGCTCTGTAGTCATGATGTTTTTAAATTCTAAGCTGCATCCGACTCCTGGTACATGAGAAACAACGTGGGTTCCGATGGCTATTTGAACATTCAAATACTTCACTTATACACTTCCTAGTGCCTATTCACGTCAAAGACAGCATAATACTTAGTGCCAGTTCATACATAATCATCACTAACAACAGCAGCAGCAACAACGTCAATAAAATCATCATCATCATCATCATCATCATCTCCAAGGCCACGTGACCCAGAGGGCCTCTGTGAAATTCCACCACTCATGTCTTTCCTGTGCTTTATCTAATACAAACTCCACTTATTTCCAGCCTCCCTTCTCATAGTTCTTATCCAAGAAGGTTTGGGTCTTCTAACTCTTCTAGCACCCACAGGGTACCACCTGACACAATCACGTACTATTCTCCCAAGGGTTGTGCGAGGGACGTGTCCAAGCCCTCTACATCTCCCGTTCATCATTGCCTCATCTACTTATGGAAGTTCTGTAATTTTCCTGACGGCATCATTTCTAACTATCCTATCATCTGACTCCAATGTTCCTCTTAAAAGTTTTATTTTTAAATCGTTATACAGTAGTATCATTGTTTTACTATGGTTCAAGACCGCATAGCCATTCATATCGTCCCAGACTTATGAAAAACCTTTCTTTCGTAGGAAATTCTAATTCAATCAGTTCCAATCAATGGAACATGCAATGAATATCACTGTTCCTAAATATTTGAAGGATTCAACACTCGACAAGACCTCATTAACATTAACTTTGCATCTACTTCGTTCATGGATAATTTCAATTAGCTTCACATAATAACGCAAGGCCTTCCATAATGCTGGTGTGTGGTCGCTGTCAAATGGGTTCCCTAACAGAGAAAAGACATAAGAAGTGGACTTTGAAATTCCATACACTGCTGCACAGTATGTATTAACACAAATATTTGATGTGTGCAACTCCCGTCTTTCCTAAAATTATCATATTCATCTCTAAGATTTTTAACATTTTTGTTTATTTTGCCTCTTGTTATGAAAATTTTCATTGCAACTGATGCAGGTGCAATAAGGCTTCAGTACCATATTCCACCAAGTCACCTTCCAATTCCAAATCTTTAGGCTTTGTTTCTTCATTCTCTATTCTGAGAAGCAATCGAGTTAATAATAATAATAATAATAATAATAATAATAATAATAATAATAATAATAATAATAATAATAATAATAATAATAATAATAACAATTCTACATCGCCAACTGTCTCGATCTTTCTGTATGCAATTCTGTCTCTGACTTAAAAAGGCTGCCATGGCCTTAGACATATAAAAATAAAGGAAACCTTTGGATAAAAAACGGTCACCCTTTCTCCAGTCAACTTAGTTTAGACCTTTTCTCCTTTTGGTTAAAATGCCAATTCGCCGGAACGGTGTCAGACGTTTTTTCTCTTTTCTCTATAATATACTTATTGCTTCCAATACTAGCTTACGTGATGGTGTTGCTAACAAGTGATACATGAATAGATCCTTCAGCACACTTACTAAGAAAGGAATACTTTGGTATATAAAAGAGAAAAATATGCTTTGATCCAGTACTAAAATAGGGGAGAAGAAAACCAGAAGATTATCGGTGCCAAATGGTAAATGCAAAAATAGATTTTACTTTAGAGCAGAGTAAAACACTCTTACCAATCACACCGAGCAAACATTACACTAACATGAATGTATATAACCTGAAAATGCAATTTAAATGTTTTAACAAAACAAAGAGGAAAATAAGGCGGCAAAAAACACTTGCGGAGACTATCAATCAAAACAAATAAAACGGAGATGTCCTTACAATAAACGGCGACCTACTATGGGAAAAGATTATGGGCAAGTTTCATTCCCTCATGTGAAATAATTAGAAAAGATGGAACACTATTCTCAAGAAATCACCCAGCAGAGTTACTTATGAACCCGAACTTCAGTATATATCCCAGTTTAATTACGCTCAATCCACAAAGTTTGAGGAAAAGTGCTTGGTTTCCAATAAGCTTCGCTTGCAAACACTGATAGCAAATAAAGTATAAAAAGCAAATTTTGCTAACAACAGCACGGCGGTTTTGGCCTTTAAACGAACTACACAAGTCGGGGTGGCTATAGGCCTATCAAGAAGGATAGCGACTTTTGGGTAACAACAACTGGGGTTTGTGAAACAGAAAGAATGACATACAGTTGGACAGCGATTAACCCGTGTTTAAGGGTTTTTTTTAATCTCTTACATGTTTTCACGGAGACGAAAAAATAGGCACTAAAATTCACGAACGGCTAACCCAATTAAATTTGAAACAGCGTTCTATATTGTTCCCTACCTATGTAATATGACCTGGATTAGTATCGTAATTACATCAACCAGACCTTACCTTGTGGTCGATCTTCCTTGGGCATAAAAATCTGTACTGACTTGTGTAATCAACAGCGATAAGGAACGCAAGGAAATACGACATAGGGGAAAACACTATGAACAAAATACACAGGTCCGCGTTTTCCCACTATATTTAGTAGTTTTGCTGATAATTCTATCAAAACCTAAAATGTACATGTATATAAAATACATCCATCTCTATAATGCCTTTCTGTAATTTCCACGCACAACTGACAATCATACATGTCAGTTTTCAGTGTAACTGAAAAAGCATGTTTCATGAACAAATAATTGTATGATTTTTTAAAATTTTCATGCTATGTGGTGAAATACTGAAAAGTTTTTGTATTATTAGTATTTATGAGTTCCTGAACAGAGGCAGAAGTTGATGAGGCCACTTGCCCTCAGGCGTTACAGGAAGGACCTACAGTAGTTGCTACAGTGATCATTTTGCTTAGCTCACCCTACGATGTGGTTCGAAAGATGAACAGCCTTCTTTACCAATCAAGAAAATATTTTACCACCTGTGCATCGTGATTTACATCATATTCTCAACTTTAAACAACTCTAAATAATGGTACTAATATAAACACAAATAATAAGATTATGCTCTCAAAGCCTTAACACATGATCAATCTAAGTTGTTTATTTAGTTTAGACATTTTCAGCTGCATATGTGTCATCCACTGAATGTTTTACTCCTATCTTATTCAGCTGGCTGGTTATCTTCATCCCTACTTTTTTTTTTTTTATCTTTTCGCAATTTTTCTTTATCTCTTCGCAAAAAAAGGCATTATATTCAGTGGGTGGCATCTAATTACAGTTAATAGCCTATTGGCGTGTTCCTCAAGAATATGCACGATTCATTCATATGATGCTTAAACCGGTCATGATGTTCACATGCTCTGTTCTTCATTTTATTTATATCATTGATTAACCTCAAGAAATTCATTTAAAAAAATCTCGTTTTACGTGTTATTTCCTTTTCCTCCAAAAGCCCTTTCCGAATATCATCATTCTCGCTCGTCATATCAAAACTTTATTCCTACCAACGGGCCGACACTTCGATATCCTCAGGTAGGCTATGCGCCACGAAGATAAAAACATCCGGAAGATTCATGAAACGTGTCACCCAACTTCTGACTTTCGAGGAGAAGTTCTCACATGAACAGCCTCAAAGCAGATTTCTCTCAGTGGAATGACAGAGAGAGAGAGAGAGAGAGAGAGAGAGAGAGAGAGAGAGAGAGAGAGAGAGAGAGAGAGAGAGAGAGAGAGAATCCTTTCCCAGACATGTTGCATCCGTGGGGCTTCGATTACGATGGGCCTAGAAAATAATGCCTTCTGAGGCGTCCCATCTAGTTACAAGGCTACCTCACAAATTTGGTGCACTTGTGGGGTTTAATATCATAGGCCACATAATGCCATGACATCTATGACTTATAGTCGAACTCCTTCAAATAAATTATATATATATAAATAATATATATATATATATATATATATATATATATATATATATATATATATATATATATATATATATATATATATATATATATATACATACATATAACCCAACGTGACAAGACAAAACATAGCTTAATGATTTACTAGTAAGTGTTTCAAAATACGAGGTGGTGTAAGTTAATGGAGGCGCAAATGTCGCATTAGAATTGAGGGAATACTGTAGTCTTATTCAGGCAGAATAAATCTACAATGGCATGTAACGGGGTTTTATATATTAAGGTCAAGGGGAACACTGATGAAAATGGAACACAATATCACACCGCAAAACACATCAAATTCTAATGACGGGATACTAAAACGTTAAAATGCTTTATTTCATCACCACAACTAAACTGATATTACAGCCGTAACACGCAGTAAATATGAGTATAATTGCATATATTACCTAAATGTTTACACGAGTGTTAGCATACAGCATGTTGTGAAACACTGCACTCACACATATGAACTTGCGCAATTCCGTTTGTGTTAATTTGGATCCGTATTACTAAAAATATCATTACACCATCATAGTGAACCTGACGAAGGCAGCCTGAACATGAACTGAGTCATTCCATGGTCTATCTCCGGTAGGATACCTACAGTACATATCGGTCACACGAAATGCGAATTTTAGCACTACATGAGTAACGGAAACAAAAAAAGCCTAAACAATAAATATTCTTAATAATAAAAGAAAGAGGTCGAGTAAAACCGTATAATTCTGAAATAATCAATGCAACAGACGAAAAAAGAAGCAACTAACACGCACACCTAAACATGTGCATGATTTCCCTACCGCAAAGATTTCAGCCAACACAAACATCTGCCGCAACCAGCATCGTGTCCCATGGCAACAAGGAAGTCACCGTACAGACAGAAGTCTTTGGACAGAGCGCTTTTGTCGCGCAGATCTCTTAGTGAATTTTCGTAAGGAGCTTACTCTCCGGGCACCTAACCCTCCCTGAACCTCGAGTTACTGTTACGTAGCATTGCATGCAGGCCTCTCCCTCCCTACCCTCTCCCCAAGACCCTACCTTTACCCTGCCCACCACGACTCCTTTGCTAATCTTCAACTGACGGAGAAACCCTTTAATTTTCTCTCATGACATGAAATGGGCAAGTTTGGATAATTGGATAACAAGCTCACATATTTTATATGGAAAATATATTGAAAACGAAGCTGACAGAAAAAAATTTTAGAACAAATAGTAGTTACAAAAAAGAAGCTGATAAGCAATTATATTTACTGTATATATATATATATATATATATATATATATATATATATATATATATATATATATATATATATATATATATATATATATATATATATATATATATATATATATATATATATATATATATATATATATATATATATATATATATATATATATATATATATATATATATATATATATATGTGCAGTATATACCATGGTTCGGATTCTTTTTATTAACAATCTCTACTCGTAAAAGTTGAATTAAATCAAAAGATATAGCAAACAATGACACACGATAGAGGAACAAGGAAACTGCATTCATCATGTCACGTGTCAACGTCCATTCCCCGACTACGGTTTGACGCTCAAAAACAAAAGGTACGTCACGAGAGCACAAAAATTCTGGCTTCAGCATGATGTCACTCTGAAGGTTTGAAACCTGAAGCAAAAACATAAGTAGAGAATAGATCTCCGACACGTGTAGACCCCATGTGAAATCCGGAACAGCGCCAGAGAGAGAGAGAGAGAGAGAGAGAGAGAGAGAGAGAGAGAGAGAGAGAGAGAGAGAGAAAACGCCTTGCCACAAGCTGCACCACACGACCACACCATTTCGCCACGTGCTGCGTCAGCGTCAACAACAAAAGCACAAGACACCGATCGATTACCTAACGCCTTTCTCCACTCAAGCACACGCCCAGGGCCAAACGTTTTTTTTAGTGTGTGTGTCAGCATTTTTCTCTCTCTCATTTGAGATCACTGAACGATTGATATCATAGTAATGTCAAATTCTAAATTCCAAAGCTTACAGAACATCTAATAACAGGTTAACCAGTTTAAACTGTCTTTGTGCACGGCCTGACCTGTCTCTTATGTGAAAGAATCATTTTACGTCAGTCCTCTTTCTATGAAATAAATCCTTCAGGAATTCGTAAAAATAAACCCAAAGGCGTGAGTCTACGACGCAGATACGACTTAGAAATCTCACCGGGACTCTTGACGTCAACCTTTTGTCGTGCAGCAGAACAGAAGCGTCAAAATTCATTATTTTCAATGAAGAGAAAGTCAAAATGTTTGTAGATGAATACGCCATAGTTTACTAGTTTACCATTAGGTAAGGTTCTCAGCAAGTTTTTTGGATGAGATTCACAGCTAGGTCAACTGGTAGGAAGAGATTTGTATCGAAGCACAGATTGCAAAGGCATGCCCAATATTCTACCAATTACACACACACACACACACACACACACACACACACACACACACACACATACATATATATATATATATATATATATATATATATATATATATATATATATATATAATTGATAGTTCAAGCAATAGAAGAATAATGCAGAGAAAAATTGGAGAAAAAATGACCATGAGAACAAATATAAAACAGGAGACGAAATGCGCGCACTGGCAGGTTTTGCTTCTCAGGTCGTACCGTCTTTTATTCGGGGATGTCACAGCGAGGGCCTGAAACGGCATTTCAAGTCCATGTTTGACCATAAAAATAAAGCTCGAAACAAGGCACGTAATGACGAGTCTCCTCTCACAAAGCAGTCAGATACGAAAACAACTACTAGAACAGAGACCGGAAATGACTACACCCCCTAACCATCTCCCCAACCCCTCACCTTTCTCTTTCTCTCTCGAGGGATGTGAAATTGGGGAGGGGTAATAGGCAACGAGGGGGAGGGGATTCCCATGGAAGCTCTTGTTCACGTTGCCAATTTGTAATTACTCCGGCGCTTTAATGAGCCTCAAAAGAATAGCTGTTACGTGACAAAGAACAGTACGTGAGATTATTCATTTTTGTATATCAGCAAGAAACCCAAGTAAAATGCTACTTTTGTTTTCTCGGCGACCCGAAGTGAGCACAAGTCACTGCCTTTTCAACTGAACAAGTAGGAAAAAGAAAAAAAAGCGGATTAACAAGTACAATTGTGTAATGCAACCATGCACGCACACACTAAAGCAAAAATAAACGAACTCCAACCCTCACCCCTAAGTAAATGCTTATGGTAAGTTCGGGACAGTGAAGGAAGGAGAGAGAGAGAGAGAGAGAGAGAGAGAGAGAGAGAGAGAGAGAGAGAGAGAGAGAGAGATTATTTGCAATTCAGTGATATAAAATGGCCTCGTCTCTCACGGAAAAGAGCAATTCAGATATCTCTGACGATCTGAATATCTCCATTTTCTTACCACGTATCTGCATGGACTGACAACGCTCGCTTGCTCTCTCTCACACACACACACATATATATATATATATATATATATATATATATATATATATATATATATATATATATATATATATATATATATATATATATATATATACATACATATATATATACACACACACACACACACACATATATATACATATATATATATATATATATATATATATATATATATATATATATATATATATATATATATATATATTATGGAAATTTAAGTTTTCTTGTTGATACAACTAGAAGTTACAAGGAATCTTTCCCCACTATTGTTTTGTACGTCTTCTTCGGATCTGGGCTAGATATGGATATTTGCAGATCCTTATGTCTTGGGCATTGACTGCCGTCATTGGTCTCCAATAACCTAAACAATACGAATGATTTTTAAAGGAAAATACATTTGCAAAGTATACTTTCCAAGAGAATCCTGCAATAAGTACTGTTATTGGGTTTTCATATTTTTGGCATATATTTTTGGGGTGGGGTTGCTAGCCCCATGCCCCGACCCAAGATTGTTTAAGGAACTTACATATCGATGGCACTTGACGTTGCTTGGCCACCTATCCAAGTACTGACCGAACTATGGCGAACGTGTCAATACCGTCGCAGTACAAATACGTATTGTGATCTCAACTGAGATTTTTAAAACTAAGAATGCGACTGATAGAACCTAGAGAGAGAGAGAGAGAGAGAGAGAGAGAGAGAGAGAGAGAGAGAGAGAGAGAGAGATCCAGTAATGCCTTTGAAAAAAACATTTCTTACTCAAGTCAAATATGAACCTAGAAACGGGGTCTCTGTTACCACCACATACAATGGAATAACGCCGCAAAAAATCAGTTCTGGAATTACTTCAGCAACCTTCAACCCACTGGAAAATGAATAGTTCGTACTTTACATACAAAGGAAACCGCCGTAAGGCATCTGTTTGGAAATTACTGCAACTCCACTGGAAAATGAATGGCTGGAAATAGAGATGACGTCAGCTTTTCATCTTTATTCAGAGAGAGAGAGAGAGAGAGAGAGAGAGAGAAAGAGAGAGAAAATAGACTTAGAATTAAAAAAATAACTGTGCCTCGAGATTGTTAATATTTTCAATGTACAGGCTGCTACTGTGTGTGTGTATACATACATACATATATATATATATATATATATATATATATATATATATATATATATATATATATATATATATATATATATATATATATATATATATATATATATATATATATATATATATATATATATATATATATATATATATATATATATATATATATATATATATATATATATATATATATATATATATGTGTGTGTGTGTGTGTGTATGTATACACACATATGTGTGTGTGTCATCTTTTACAAGATGGCTACAATACCCTCTAAATTTCTCGATTTTTTTCGCACTATTTGGACTCGTGTCACTAAAAACTCTAAGATCCAAATGAGGCACCATATGAAGAAATTCTAATACTTGGGTAAAGTTCGAACTCGCATCTAGAACGTTATCCACCTGACTAGGGTGGTGAGGGTTGATCGATTCCAGCTCTAGTATATGTATCTGAATTTGACAGATACATGTAGTACGAGGGGAACGGATTTAAACTCTTCTTCCTGGTCAGACAGATAGCTTTACCTTGTTCTGATAGCCCGAATGCGGGTTAGAATCCTAGCCGGGCATCAGAATTTCTCCACTTGGCTCTTCACATTTGATTCTTAGGCTTTGTTGTGACAATTGTACTAGGGAAGTGTAAAAATTAGGAAGTTAAGAGGACATTGCGGTGATAATCGGAAAGTTAAGATATTGTGGCTATTACAATTACGTGTGTATATAACTAAGTTATTTTTCCTTCACATTCACTTTCACACCCTACGTCCCTCAGTATTCTTTCAACTTGTGCTGTGCCTCGAAGAAGCGCATATGAACTCACGAGAGTGTTAGGTGCCTATGGCTTTATATAATTTCCTCTTGCCTCTTGCAGCGCATTTAGGCGCGTGAGCCCTGTGTACGTGTGTGTTTATATATATATATATATATATATATATATATATATATATATTTTATATATATATATATATATATATATATATATATATATATATATATATATATATATATATATATTATATATTATATACACCGTCACAGGGCTCACGTGACGAAATACGATGCAAGAGGCAAAAGAAAATGATAAAAGGCATAAGTACCTGGCGCTTCCGAGTAGTTTATATGCGCTTCTTCAAGGCACAGCACACTAAAAGATAACTGGGGGACGTCAGAGTGTGAAAGTGAATGTGAAGGTAAAATGAAAAACAGGAATAAGCAGCAGTCAAATAACAGAGTTAAACAAGCATACAATCCACAGACAGGGAATCTGACTTACATGAAAAATGGTCCTATGAACAAAACTAAAGTAGTTGTTATATGATTTTGAACTGATGAACGATAACCTTCATAATCCAGTCATTTAAATTTATATTGGACCTTGCTAATATCAAACAGACTTTAGTTTAATCACACCTGATTCTGACAACTTGTCAAAACAGCACCTTTTTTAGTATCTCTCCAATTAATAGAATGATTACAATTGTTCCTGATAAACAAAACGCGTTCGACATACTTCCCACACGGGCACAATACTTATGTTGATTAATTCTGGCAGCCAGCATTTCACCATTTCACCCAATATATTTCCAGGTGCTGTCTTTACAAGGAATTTCATAAATGGAGGTTATTTATCAAGACTGATTTGACAGATGATGAATTCTTAAAAACATTAACATGGTAAAATTTTCCGTAAGGACAGAAGTCTGTCATTAAATGGTAAAACTAATACACTTTTACGATTAAGTCTGCGCATTGTCAATTGCATTTTTTCTCAGCTTTTTTGTAAGAATATGTCAAATATGCATTTTGGATATTAGAAAAATATTTATAATAGTCTGAAATATTCTGAAAATCACAGTTTGGAGAGAAGAGTTCAAAGATATTCTCCTTAAATCATCGTCCGATCTGGAAACCTAAACTTGATCACACACACACACACACACACACACACACACACACACACACACACACACACTATAGAATCCAGAAATGAGTGGCGGACGAATACTGAGATAGACGCCTTTGCTTCATTCCAAAGACCAAGGATTCAGGGATAACATTCATCATAAGAATTAGAGGCTAGACTAATTTATTCATGAGAAGAAAATGAACTTCTCCTCCAGTAATAAGAAGAAAAACATGCTAAAATAAACTTACATTATATGACACGTTAAAATACAACCTACTACAGACAAAGCTGTATAAGACGTCCCATAACCTTACAATACTAAACGTAAGGCTTCAAACGAATTAACGAAAAATAAGGCCGAGAGCGCGCCAGAAGACCTAAAGACCGGCAACCGTAAACGTGAGGATCTGACAGCCATTAGACATATGAACGAAAACACGAATTTCCTTCCATGCGTCATCCTTAACCGCTGAACAAGAGATCACATTAACACCGCTAAAGGGCTTGAGAATGAAAACATTACAAAAGCTGAAGATTTTGTACTATCACAAACATATGTGAACTTAAGACAAGTGAATGGACAAAATTATGTAGGCTACTTGTCAGTCACAAGAGTGGTGAGTGCCACTCTGCACAAGAGCCAACACTTTTTCTTCTTGGTGGAAAAATAAAAACAACGAAAGAAAAACGAAATTAAAATAAAAACAAAGGAATAAAAACAAAGGAATTTCATTCCTTGTCATTCATAAAAAATCATACAGATACTTCATGCGCGGTTATCTATATTTTAAACAGTTCTCTAAAACATAAGTATAATAATAATATACATACAATGTTGGAAAATGATTTCGACCGTAAACACCACTATTGAAATTGACACAACTGACTACTGGAGATAGAATCGAATCTACTGATTCTACAGATAACAGTTATCATCAAAATAATAAGAGCAAATAGCATTCAATATTATACAAAATATAGTTATTTGGGATATACTTTAAATCTTCACATTTTCCATATATATATATACAGTATAGGCTATATATATTATATATATACATAAATACAATATATAATCATTTATACTGTATACATATATATATATATATATATATATATATATATATATATATATATATATATATATATATATATATATATATATATATATATATATATATATATATATATATATATATATATATATATATATATATAGAGAGAGAGAGAGAGAGAGAGAGAGAGAGAGAGAGAGAGAGAGAGAGAGAGAGAGAGAGAGAGGGGTAGTGTATTGAGATAATTCTGTGCAAAATAAAATACACGTACAACCAAAGATTTGTCCAGGCGAACTAAAAGATAAGGAAGGGAACGAACGTGTGGACTCTTATCTCTAATCAGAGTTAAGGTACGATACAAGGATACAAACTAATTACTATGTAAACATAAACATATGGCCAAAACTTTTTTTCATGAATGACTAGTTTTACTCAATAATTACACAACAAAAATACATTTACATGCAGAAACAAATATAAAACTACATGCATATATATATATATATATATATATATATATATATATATATATATATATATATATATATATATATATATATATATATATATATATATATATATATATATATATATATAGAGAGAGAGAGAGAGAGAGAGAGAGAGAGAGAGAGAGAGAGAGAGAGAGAGAGAGAGAGAGAGAGAACTGTAGTGTTTGGGATTCATTATCTAATGAATGCCACCTTATTTCATGAACAAATTTCACACAGTTACATATGTTCTTCAATTAAGAAAACTCAGTTATCAAAAATTATCATTAAAAAAATCTTTTTAATTTAAATTTTTTCTTCCCAAGAAAGTGAATCGAGCATTTTGTTGTAATTTCAATAAGAGGCGAGCATTGCTATTATTAGTTATTTTTATCATTTCATTAAGAGACCCTCTTTCAAAGACAATGCAATAAAGTATAAGAATACATAAATAATAAAAGCTTTTCTTTCTTTTGGACTCAACGAAACTCCAATTGTGATTCTCTTTCAGAGCTGAATCAGGTTCAAATTATACTTAATATAAGAGTGGAAGTAATACCCGGCAGACTACTGCAAAGCAATATGAAAATAAAACAATGCTTTGTGTCTAGAGTATACTATGATACGAGAAAGGTAAAGTGTGTGTGGCTTGTAAAGGTATTTACTCTTTATCTAAGCCAGCCGTAACTCCCAGCATTTGATAACTCCCAAAGGAGATTAATAAAAATTATCTGCGTCACACAATCAGCCTAAAATAACGTAAAATTGAATTACCCCAAAATATATTACCCTTTGATTTCCATTCATGAAGCCTCAAGGGGTAAATGCATATACACGAAACTGCATATAATATTCGCTTTGACACTCCTCCAATTCAAAACAATTAACACTGGCTGTAAAACGCACTTACTATTTGAAACAAACCTGTTGCTTTTTTTTATTTACTCTTTTAAATATATCAAACCTTAGACAACAAGTCCCGAATTACTTCACTGAATTACGGTGGCCCTCATTATCCAACAGAATTATGACCATCCCTGGTTCCTCGATATTTCAACTGATCTCGGCAAAGATCCCGCCAGTTCTTATGATATTCCCTTATTTATAGCGACTGACCTCTAATAGCCGCGAAAACTGTTTTTAGTCCTTTTTCAATCTTTCTCTTGTTTAAAGCGACTGACTTCTTTTAGCCGAGAAATCTGTTTTTAGTCCTTTTTCATTCTTTATTATTTACTACCTCCACAAGACCAACCGGAACTTATCATCCAACCTCCTTTATCACAAAACGACGACACTTAAGAGGGCTCAACTGCGCAGGAAAGAGAAAGGAGAACTCCAACTTGGAGGATGAGAAACGCTGACACCCAGCTACTGCAGACGTCGCTTGCCACAAGACATGTCCAGTAAGAGTCTTAAACCATCGCCATTCTATTATTTTGTTTTCTCCCCGGGGAAAGTAGCAGTTTTCAAACAAGATTTTAGGGCGTTCGTAGCCTTAGAGAGAGAACCTTACTGATGTTTCACCCAAGTGCAGTGGGGGCAAAGCTTATCTCTTCGAGTCCCTCCCGTTGCCATTTTCCCGGGATGTAACCGAGTACAGAGACCTTTCCCTGAAAAAGCGGGACGCCATGTCTTAAAAACTAACCATAGAATTTTCTTGAAAATAATCTCATTATGTTTTCCACACCCAAATTACGAAGGGGACTTTAGTTTAACCTAACCTAACCTAACCTAACCTAACCTAACCTAACCTAACCCAACCCAACCCTAACCCAACCCAACCTAACCTAGGGGCATGGCCAAAAAAAAAAAAAAAAAATGAAAAACCCAATACCAGCATACATCTCAAGAAATTGCCTTTGGAGATGGTATGCATTTTGACAGAGAAATGAACACATTTACGGCACTTTTAAATACAAACTAATAAAAATTCATTATCAAAACCCGGACCCTTGCACAAACTGAGTATTCGCAACCAGTCTGAAGGACTATCCCTTATCATTATTATTATTCCACACACAGTGTTGAATTACAAATTCTACAATGTTAGTTTTTAGTCCGGTTTGTTTGTTTATTCACCTGTCTGGTGGCAGAGCTACGCAAAAAGCTGACTGGAGATGTGTACAAAATTTGGCCAAAGATAGGTCTCGTGGTTTTTAAGTACGATCTGGATAACCGAGCTTGAGGGAAGGGGGTTGCGGACTGCATAACCTTGGCGGAGGTTTTCAGTCTTCAAGTGCAATCATTATTATTTTAGGAATCTAATCACGAATGACCTAACTAAGCTTTCAAGAATAGTTCCAAAATAAATAAAACGGTATGACTATTATATGGTAAGAAAGGTTCCAAAGAGCTACCTAGGTAAATGTAACCCACCCACCACAACCATCGCACCGACAAAACTAATAATCTACTCTCAGTTCAGAGTATTTCCCATATACCGATAGTTCAGCTGTGATTATCACAAAGGAAAAAATCACATTTCTGGCAAACACTTATGCCCGTAGCTAAAACTGCATATGGTGTCATCAGCATTGTTTCAACAGTTGTAAAATAATCTCCATTTTGTATCATTCTTAGTATTCTTGTACGCTGATACCGTACCATTTGCTTTTTATCTACCTGGGAGACTTCTCATAAATTTTCGGAAAGGGAGAAAGGACACGTTTGTCAATACAGGACTCCCTACAAAAAAGTAAATAAACAAGATGAAAACAACTTCTTTCCAATCCTGCGAACACCACATAACAGAATGCTTTTCTGTTCTATGTCTGCACATCTTGAACTGATTTCTTGTACGCTATGCCTGATCTGAGGATACCATTCAACACAAAATTTTATTATTATTATTATTATTATTATTATTATTATTATTATTATTATTGTTATTACATCAACCTCAGTTTGAAATTTACAATTATATCACAGTTAATTGCATTTATTCTTTAATTTGCCTCCAGGTTCTGACCTTGAATAATTTCAATAATTGTGGAGGCAGAACTTGAAAATTACCATCACAATAAGACCATCATGATGGCACAAACGTTCCTTGGCGACACTCGTTCCATATTAACAGCCACTGTAAAAAATAAAAAGGATAAAAATTCGGCACGCAAAAAATACTGAATGGACTACTTGCACATTTAGAAATGTACTACATCTGGTTAAAAGTTCTATCTGACCCATTGTTTGAATATTAGTGTATTTTAAGGTTAAAACATTAATTCCTTAGCTTAAATCTATTCTGACACCTACGGCAAACGCCTCCACTGTCAGAAAACACCCAAAAAATAACTGCTTCAGTCTGTGAAATACGACTTCGCAACACGCAAGTCACTTCCGAGAACTAGAAATTCCTACGCAATGCCTCCTTTGAAATCATATCGTCTCGCGGGTTCAAAGAATTCAGTATCGTATTATACTGACTGCAAAATAAATGCTACGTAACCACACAAAATGAAAGGATCATTACACAGCTAACACTCACACTTTGCATTCAAAGAAATTTATATCAACCATGTCCGCAGACGTACTCAAATAGGCAATTTCTATGTATAATATATTACGAAATGTTATTCTCCCTCCAACTGCCAGTTCCTGAAATTCCCTCCAAGTAATTAAGGACTATACGACCCCACATCCTCCCATGAAGCAACACGTCTGCGTCTGGCCTATTAATCTGCACCAAACATTTCCTCAAGCAAGGTTAAATACTGCGGTCTTCGCTGCGGATGTGTGTAAACAGCTAGTTTCTCCAGAACAGCTTCTGTGTGTGGGTGGGGGGGACTTTAAAGTTCCTGGTAACATTTTTCATTAAAATGCACAAAATTTCTATAATTAAAAGTATTTTAATTTCCAGGTGAAAATACTTGAGCATGGATTGAGACATTTTCTTCTCATATACACAAGAATATCCAACTTTATAAATAAATAAATATATAAATCAAGAACATACAAATAAGTAATTCATCAGATAGAAAGCTTTATGAAAGAATGCTCAAGCAGATTTTTTTCCGCTCTCTTTATAAAGGCGTTGAATGCGACACCACTTTCCTAATGTGAGACCCTCGAAGAGGGAGAAAATTTTAAAATGAATTTTAACAGTACTCTGTTTAGCCTGAAATTAGTCTTGGTCCGGATAAAAATGGCAGGTTCCACCGCATTCCTCCTTACACGTTGCTACCTTACCTTCAAATGCAAATAGTTCTGACTTTGCACAAGAAATTACTATTACCTTTTCACCGTATTACACACAGAGAGAGAGAGAGAGAGAGAGAGAGAGAGAGAGAGAGAGAGAGAGAGAGAGAGAGATGACTCACACTTGCATTCCAATAACGCGCAAATTATTGCAAACACAAATCGACCCGTCGTGGACGATGGTTGTCAAGTGTGAACCAGCTCCCTCTCTCTTGTCAAGTGTGACCACTCTCATCTTATCCTTCATATCCTTATCAGCTGTGGAACGCCAAATAGTACATAATTACCCTAGTACACTTGAAACCTTTCCGAAACACTTGCATCAAGTTCCTAGTTCCTTAACCTTAGCACAATCAGGTGTACAGACCAAGTGGACGAGTCACCATGACAAGTGTTCTAAACGTTATAATACCACAGGTGATGCCTTCACCCACATACAAAGAGAACAATAAACAAAGAATCACGTGGGCGATAAACAAAAAAAAAAGTATATCCACGAAAGCCTCCAAAAACCAAGCTAGAAAAAAAGAGGAAAACCAGACTGAATGACAAAGAACACTTTAACTACAACAAAAAGAACGGGGGTCGAAGCAAATAATTAACTAAAACAAAAAGGACGGGGGTCGAAGCAAATAATAACATTTTTCACTTTTCCTTTTGACCTCAAAAAAAAAAAAAAAAAAAAAAATTGCACGAGAAAGACCGAACATCGCTCGGGAATGTTGCAAAAGACGTTTGTTTGTATTTATTTTTGTTGCAACACAACGCTTCGTGTTTTCTTCTGACCCTTTTCACTAAAAGGTCAACGTACCAAATAAAATACGACGGAGGCATTTACACAAAAGCAGATTCCAGTAACTTAACTAATGTCATCTGAATGGCCAACAGTACTAAACTGAAGTTAAAATAATTGTTAAAGAAAGTAGGCGAAAACTGGTTTCGGTTTGCTTTTTAATCCTCAAATACAACCCAACAGCATTTCAAGTCATACTCTCAGCTCCAGTCTTCCCGTTTTTTAATCTGTTAAACTAGGAAGAGAAATTTGTCATCTTACGCTTTTACAAGTTTTATCTTAAACGTCCCATCACGACCTTCGCCGAATCATTTGAGCTCTACATTCCGCAAACGAATTTACCAACAGTGCAAACGTTATATATTATGACAATCTAAAAGAGCCTGTTGTATGTTTTCTATGACCGTTTCTACACAGATTACTGTTTTCTCTATACCACATAGGCCTATATTTGCTTCCTACGTTCTCGAAAGTTTATTCCTAAGCAAAAACGCGGTTCCGTGGATGAAAATCAAATCAAATCATATAAATCAAACAGAGACTCTGAATTCCACCCTCACATATTTCACAGATGAACTAACTCTTCCTTCCACCTTTCAAATGGCCGCTCTGCCACTGCACTTGCAAATGACTCCCACTTGTCTCTGCCCTTCTTTTTTCTGCTTTACTGGGGGAGAGCATTCGGTCGCCAGCCACAAGTCCTTTGCACAACACAAAATTCAACTTACGGGAATGACGCCATGTAATCTCCCTTGTAAAGTTTGTTCTTTTCACAGTCAAAGTCATACCTGCTATTAACTGTCTCTTTCCGATTACAGCCTAACTACCATTAATACTGTACCAATGACTAAAAGCGCCTGTTTCGTTTACTTAATTTTATAATTAAAATTTTCCGATCGGGGCTAACTTCTTCCATCCTTTTCTTAGAGGCGGACCTAACTGCCATCGCCAGTATTTATTATATGCATCTATTAAAATACTTCTTTATGTGGCTAGTTAGGTTCAAAGTGGAGTGCATATTCTAATAATAATCATACCAAACAAGTAATTCGTTCTCTCATTCCGTAACCAAGTGCAAATTCATTTTTGGCATAAGTCATGGAAAACAAAACGAAAGGGCAGGGGATACACCCACAACAAATCCATCATGAAAACAAACGGCAAACACACATACGCATGCTAAACAAACATCTTTTATCTTCTTCGTGAGGAGAGCAAGCTCAAGGTTATGACGCAACACCACGGCATTATTCTCATACAAGTGACGCTAGCCATATGCCGGAGCAGACAGAAAGTCAGTCAGTCGGTGCCTGACATTTCAATATCCATAAACCAGAATGACTACAGAAATGCCCATATACAAGTCACTGTTGGTTGCATAATAATAATAATAATAATAAAATAATAATAATAATAATAATAATAATAATAATAATAATAATAATAATACTCTTGCCGTTGCACTATCAACTAATGAAAAGTTTATCTAAAACTGTCATTAGGCCCAACTTTAAAATCCAAATTGACCCCCTTTCCGTAACTGCCTAAAACACTGGCTACAGATTATCACGTATCGAGCACAGAAACCACACCAACTGAGGAGTAAGCAATTGCAAAGACGTTCGTATGCTTCAATACCTACAAGGCTCCATCTCTTACAAAGAGTAGAATGGGTGTAGTCTATATCAGTAGCTAACACCTGCGTTAACGACCTTGCTGCGATGAGACTCGTTTTTTTGCTTGCGTATTGTTATCTCCGAAGGTCATATATAAAAAAATAATGAGCCGTTACCGAATTCTAACTTTATAGAAAAAATGAAAACTCTGGATGCAAACTAATTCTATGACACGATAATACTACCGTAGTTTACGGTTAATTTCATTCAACTGAGGTAAGAAAAACCAAGTCAATTGGATAAATAATATGAAAACAATTTGGAAAGAAACGTTGTGGGATAGGAAAATGCATTAAAGAGTTGGCGGATTTTGAAAGCTTGCGATGGAAGAGAGGCAGGGCCGAGCCATTAAACCCTTGAAAAGCTAGACGAAGGTTAAAAATATAACTGGAACTGGCGGTAAAGGACGTGCAAAACGCTGAAGGTTGCTATGGTGACGAAATCATAAATGGACTGGAAGAGGGAGAATGTGTTACAAAGTACGCGTGTGAAAAGGCGCTGAAATTTGTGCAAAAACCTCCAGCGTTACCACTTCTAACCGACAGTTTGAGGTGTATGGACAACAAATGGAAAATTAACATCAGAAAACAAAAGAACTTGTTGGCATATAATTTAGTCCAAAACCAAACTCCACAGACGGTTTGCACATGGTGCACTGCTGCCTCGGTATAGTAAAGAAAAAAATGCAAATGGTAAATCTGAAATGCCCTCTGCACTGAAACGGATTTCTCGCTCAAGTCCTTTCAATGGCACACAATTTGACTGCCACTTTAAGCTTGAGATAAGGAACTCCGCGGGGGAAGGGGGCCATTGATTTACAAGCAGTGTCCTAAGTAATCATTTTCTTGCCTTCTTGTGCGTTACATGGGTGGAGTGGG
This sequence comes from Macrobrachium rosenbergii, assembly GCF_040412425.1. Taxonomy (NCBI): domain Eukaryota; kingdom Metazoa; phylum Arthropoda; class Malacostraca; order Decapoda; family Palaemonidae; genus Macrobrachium; species Macrobrachium rosenbergii. Next base: position 43,083,173 of record NC_089744.1, read on the forward strand.
GACTGGACCTGATCATATATATCTATGTTTAGTCTCTAAGACATACAGTAGTGCGGAAGGGCTATGACCCGTCCCTTGTCTATGCTGCTCATTACTCCTAATGCACCAACATATGTAACACTGTCTACGCAGAATTTACAAATGCATGCATCTATATAAAGAAATTATATATAATAATAATAATAATAATAATAATAATAATAATAATAATAATAATAATAATAATAATATAATAATACAACATTTGTACCTTAATGCTTGAACATGAATCACGGTGATGTGATAAAATTATATATATATATATATATATATATATATATATATATATATATATATATATATATATATATATATATATATATATATATATATATATATATATATATAATACATTATAACATTTGTACCTTAATGCTTGTATATGAATCACGGTGATGTGATAAATTTCATTCATTCATTATATTATATATATATATATATATATATATATATATATATATATATATATATATATATATATATATATATATATATATATATATATATATATATATATATAAATGAATGAATGAAATTATCACATCACTGTGATTCATATACAAGCATTAAGGTACAAATGTTATAATGTATTATATATATATATATATATATATATATATATATATATATATATATATATATGAATGTCTTTTCCTGTAATACTACAGTGTAATATGAAAATAAGAAGGCCCATAAAACACTATTTAAACGTTGAAACCATATATTTCGGGCACTTGTTTCTGTGCCCCTGTTCACTGGTAGAATATGGACAGGTGGAAAGTTACAATGGTATATATACAAAAGGCCACACCTTCATGTTTTTGTATATATACCATTGTAACTTTCCACCTGTCCATATTCTACCAGTGAACAGGGGCACAGAAACAAGTGCCTGAAATATATGGTTTCAATGTTTAAATAGTGTTTTATGGGCCTTCTTATTTTCATATATATATATATATATATATATATATATATATATATATATATATATATATATATATATATATATATATATATATATATATAATAATACATTATAACATTTGTACCTTAATGCATGTATATGAATCACGGTGTGATAAATTTCATTCATTCATTTATTATATATATATATATATATATATATATATATATATATATATATATATATACATATATATGCATACACATATATTATATATAGTACATATAAAAACTTACAAACATACATAAACTACATTTCTTTTTTAACCGGTCATAACTTGTTTTTACCAGCCACACGGGAGATGACGGCCTCGTCACGACTCAATCTCAAATGGCCCAGTAACCGTCGCAACCTGACCGCATCATTTCATGCCGATACAGAACATGGCTTACAAAGTTTTCCTAGAGAGAAAAAATTATGAAGGCACTGACGCGTGTGGGTGTTTTTCATTCCAAGCACTATTTTACCTTTACGAGTAAAATATAATTCCAGGTCTCTTATAAATGAGGGGAACATACATAACTGAGGCAGAAAGATCTTTTATATCTACTGTATATACATATATATTGTATGTGTATATATAACAGGAAAAAGACAGGCAGAAGTTCAGTACCAAGCGCTTTCACGATGCGTGAATAAACGTGAAAGCGCTTGGCACTGAACTTCTGCCTGTCTTTTTCCTGTGGGATTCGCTTATACACTGAAGTCACGTGCATCTACTGTGATTTTTTAAGCATATATATATAAATAAGAAACGGGGTGTAGGTCCTGACCGGTTTCGACTTTATTTCCAAGCCATTGACGAAGGACTGATACAGAGTATGAGAAGTCACAAATATATATACTACAGGAACAGTACTGACGAACATACACAACCGTTAGAGACTACATATCCCCTCTCAGGCCGGTGTCGAGGTAGGAGTGGCCTTCAAAACTCATTTGGCTAAAAATCACAATATACTCTCAGGGGACAATGCTGATTAACAAACCATACGCGACCTCAAGATCCACACCTGACAGGTGTCAGGGAGGCGGAGTTTGGAAACTCATTACTACTGCTACCCCTGTACTGTGTTTACAAATATGATAGTCCTATTTTCATACATCTCTACTGCCTACCTTAAAATTTAAACAATTTACAAACTTCTTTTGATATTAAAGGATCAAGTTTATACATCCCTTGACTGATATTCATATTATGGTTGTAACTTTCTTTTATAAAGCTAGATTCAATGATATTCCTTTCCAGTGCATTATTAGAATATACAATCCTTTTTGCCTCTTCCCAGTTGATAGCATGATTGTTCTCACTAACATGTACAAATATACCACTGTTCCCTTGTGCATATCTCACACATTTCTTATGCTGTTCAATTCTCTTTTCCAGTGCTCTCCCGGTTTAGCCAATATAAAAGTTGTTACAAGACTTACACGGAATTTTATATACACACCCTTTAGTATTGTCAGGGGAGTTCTTGATAAGTACATTTTTCATTGTTGTATTGTTCTTAAATGCGACATTAACACCAAAATTCTTAAGAAGATGAGGGATATCTTTCATATTATTATTATAGGGCAGAACAAGCAAATTTTTTGTGTTGTAAGGTTCTTTTTGGTTTTGATACATTGTCTTTTTTGCCGCTTCAAATGCACTGTTTAATACGCTATCAGGATATTTCAATTTCTTGCCTGCATTCCTAATCTTATCTATTTCATCATCAATATATTCAGGGCTACATGCACGTAATGCTCTTAAAAACATAGATGAAAACACTAACTTTTTAACCTTATTGCTTTGTCCAGAATAGAAATGCACATTGGAAGAAATATTAGTGGGTTTTCTATACACTCTATATTTAAACCCATTACTATTTCTTCGTAAGAGGACATCCAAAAAAGGTAAGCACCCATCATTTTCCATTTCCATAGTGAATTTAATTGATGGTACTAATTGATTTAACTTGGCAAGAAAGTTATTTACATCTTGGTTCCCTGGCCATACACAAATTATGTCGTCAACATACCTAAACCATGTTACATTACGTTACATTAGGTATGTTTTTAAGAGCATTACGTGTATGTAGCCCTGAATATATTGATGATGAAATAGATAAGATTAAGAATGCAGGAAAGAAATTGAAATATCCTGATAGCGTATTAAACAGTGCATTTAAAGCGGCAAAAGACAATGTATCAAAACCAAAAAGAACCTTACAACAAAAAATTTGCTTGTTCTGCCCTATAATAATAATATGAAAGATATCCTCATCTTCTTAAGAATTTTGGTGTTAATGTCGCATTTAAGAACAATACAACAATGAAAATGTACTTATCAAGAACTCCCCTGACAATACTAAAGGGTGTGTATATAAATTCCGTGTAAGTCTTGTAACAACTTTTATATTGGCTAAACCGGGAGAGCACTGGAAAAGAGAATTGAACAGCATAAGAAATGTGTGAGATATGCACAAGGGAACAGAGGTATATTTGTACATGTTAGTGAGAACAATCATGCTATCAACTGGGAAGAGGCAAAAAAGGATTGTATATTCTAATAATGCACTGGAAAGGAATATCATTGAATCTAGCTTTATAAAAGAAAGTTACAACCATAATATGAATATCAGTCAAGGGATGTATAAACTTGATACTTTAATATCAAAAGAAATTTGTAAATTGTTTAAATTTTAAGGTAGGCAGTAGAGATGTATGAAAATAGGACTATCATAGGCTATTTGTAAACACAGTACAGGGTAGCAGTAGTAATGAGTTTCCAAACGCCTCCTCCTGACACCTGTCAGGTGTGGATCTTGAGGTCGCGTATGGTTTGTTTATCAGCATTGTCCCCTGAGAGTATATTGTGATTTTTAGCCAAATGAGTTTTGAAGGCCACTCCTACCTCGACACCGGCCTGAGAGGGGATATGTAGTCTCTAACGGTTGTGTATGTTCGTCAGTACTGTTCCTATAGTATACGAGTATATATTTGTGACTTCTCATACTCTGTATCAGTCCTTCGTCAATGGCTTGAAATAAAGTCGAAACCGGTCAGGACCTACACCCTGTTTCTTATTTTTCACCTGTGGTAATGTGTGATAAATGAATCACGTACAAAAGTGATAATACTCATATATCTATCTATCTATCTATATATATATATATATATATATATATATATATATATATATATATATATATATATATAGCAGCACACCTTAATACATTATGTGCGTAAAAGACATCTATCTTGAAGTCGGTATGTGGACAGATGTATGTCGAGGCCAACATTCCAGATGGTTGCATATAAAGGGTTATGAGAAGTAAGGCGAGTTTATCTCCGCCTGGAAATAAAAACATCCTAAAAAAAAAACTGTCTTGAGGTGCCCTATGCCCAGAGACAGAGGCTAACTTCGATTGCAAGCTGAGACGATCTGATACGCAATGCCATGTTATCCATACAAGAAAGATTCCTCAGTCACGTTGGTAATATAAACAAAATACACGCTATGTTGCAATATGTGGGTAGAGCCCCTATGTCATATCATTACTCTGTCGCAACCTTTTATGCTCAAGATTCATATTCTCTCTCTCTCTCTCTCTCTCTCTCTCTCTCTCTCTCTCTCTCTCTCTCTCTCTCTCTCTCTCTCGTGGGTAAAAGTCAGCTCTCTCTCTCTCTCTCTCTCTCTCGTTTGGGTAAGTCAGCACTTTACATGTTGAGAGAAGTTATGCTACTTCACGTAAAATGAACTAAGGGACCAAAAACGGCAATACCCAAGACGTCATTACCTAAAATCCGAACACAAGCAAGTTTTCCATTATAAGAATGGAATAAACAAACTGTATTATTTACAAGAAAGCTTCGTGCTTCACAAATAAAGGTAATTCTACTACTGAATAACTACGATGATATCGAATAGAGACCTTCACATAAATTGGTGGTAACATGTCTATCATAACCGATGGACAGCCGTCGAGACCGGACGACGGAAAGACTGGAACAACAACATCCATGAGTATAATTTTCATAGCACAACACTCAAACTTTATTTGGCCTTCGCTCAGACTCGAGTACTAAACTTCACTAACCATCAATGGAAGAGAAACCGAAAGCCAAGGAGTCCTGGCGGAAGTCCTGCCATTCCCTCTTGACTCCTTTGAAAGTATAAGCGAAAGGATATGAGTCAAATCCGTCTTACAAAACTGAGTGAAGTGTTGTAATCCTCTCAGTACTTAATCTTCTTCTTCTTCGAAGCTGACTGGATAAACGACAACGTCTAACGCAACTTATGAGAGGGATAGAGGAGATAAGATCTGGATCCCACATCCAGCTGCAGAAGACAATACCTAGCGAGGTGATAAAGAGCATCTTTAGGCAATACTGCAATACCACACCCCCAACCCTAGACAGACATATACAGGAGAGAACTTGAGCCATTTAACGCTGAAACTGTAGGGAAGGTAATTCATTTAGCTTTACTGAGTACATATAATTTTACACATACTTGCAAGCATGGAGGTGCTACAGCACATGTAGCCTATTATTCCACACGAAATTACCATTATGTACTCAGTAAAGCTAAATGAAATATCTTCCCTACAGTTCCAGCGCTAGATGGCTCAAGTTCTCTCCTGTATGTATATGTGTGTTTGTCTGTCTAGGGTTGAGGGTGTGATATTGCAGTATTGCCTAAAGAATACTCTTTATCATCTTTATATATATATATATATATATATATATATATATATATATATATATATATATATATATATATATATATATATATATATATATATATAAAGAAATCACATCCGTAAAACCGAAAACAAGTTTCCATGTCAATGAATAATCTCGAAAAGAGTTCAACGAACCTACTCCTCCCTCTCACTTCCTTCGAACAAAGGACATCACAGGTGGTTAATTGCTTTATGTATGCCTACTATCAGCCAAGATTTAATTAGTGCTTAGTTTTACGGTAACTGTATATGGGCTTTAAGATGAACTTTCCGGCAATTTTTCAAAAGTACGGGAAAGATGGAAATTGGTTTATAGTTGAGGTCATTTGCACTTACACGGCCACCTACAACGGCCAATGTTGAAAACCGTTTCATTTATCTGGAATAAAAAAGAAAATATTTACAAACCACAAATACTCATAGATGCTAAGTTCGGCAGTTAACTCCCAATAAGACAATTCTGAATGGGAATAAATCCAAATGGACTTTCTCAATCCCAATCGTCAAGGTTACCTAGGATCTTATAAGTCTCCTGTGAATATAATGCAAATTTAGTGAGTTGCAGCTCAAGAGGACAGATATCAGGTGCGGCTAGCTACCATGGGAGTATAGTACTAGAGGTACTGTATCTAAAGGTGTAGTTATTTCTTGCTTTTTGATTTTTCATTTACTGGTTGACTTTTAAAGTACATTATAAGCTGTCTGCTTTGTGGTGGTTTTCGGCAGTTCGGTCTGTTTAAGTGGGTGCGTTTCCCTACGCTGAACTTCGTTTATTCATCTAGGTATGCTGTATGCCAGTCAACAAGAAAATCAAATCACAGTTGACCATTACTGTAGGCGTTGAAGCTGTCCTTAGGATGGGATGAAGTAGAATGTTTGATTTAGTCTCATCAAAGTTCTTCACTGGATGAGTTATCATTAATTTCATACATCTTTATATCTGTAAAGACACGGTTGCTTTTTTTTAATGGCACTGTAAAGTATACTGGTTAAACTTACTAAACTCAAACTATGACCGAATCATTAGTTAGAACTCGATCCCGTACATGACCAGAAATATGAACGAGCTACAAAGCGCCTTGGGTTCAAAGGATTGCGCAAAGCATTTGCTTTTTAAGAAGGCAACGAAGTATGGTCCTTACTGCTGGGGATGTGATGTGACTATCAATACATAATTCCGTATTTTATACAGACCTTGTCACATGAAATTTAATAGTGGTCACAAAACCAATCTCTGAGGATAAAAAAGAGCTTTGCACTATATGCATTGATTGATTATGAAAATTATTCCGTTAAGCTAAGCACTGGGGCCGAAGTTATGCTGCAAATACCCTTTACTACGACAACAGTGCGCCATGTAAAGTGCACTGACGGCACATCCCGCCCACGGGGCCCTGCCCTATAGCAAACAATTCAATGTACCTTAGATTTATTCACGAAAACAAAAGTTTCTGGTAGAACACTAATTATCTACCGTATTTACTGACGACCAACTATTCTCAAAAAGGACTTCCCAGTATCAACCTCGGGACTGAAATAGGCTTTAAATATACAAGAAATCGATTTACAAGCCAATACAAGAAATCAATTTGCAAGCCAAAGTCCCGAGGTTTAATCTTGCATCAGCAGGGTTTTATGACCAAATGGGCTAAAAGCTCAACACTTCCGTGTGACAACATACGATAACTCGAGAATCAATGTGGTGATACTCAAGATCTACAGAACTGCAGGCCTTGGCATTTCTTACAAAGTATTAGACATCGACGCCGAAAAAAATGATAGGTAACGAACGTTAAATTATCTGGAAAATTTAGATACTCTCGGACTCATTCATGCAAGTAACGTCCGATGTTATTATCAGAACCACGGTCTAGAAACATACCGTGACAAGAACTACCACAAAAATGTAAATGGTTTGCAAAGTTCAGGTTTACATAGTGTCTTAGCAATTTTTGAAAAGGCTATTAATCTTTCCTGCGTGTCATCAAAACAAATCTGTAATAACTGTAAGCATGGAATTTTTTGCTGGGCTCTGTACGCAGGGTCAAAATTCGATATGTGGTTTTCATGTCAACCCATAAAATGATGTTTTTTTCCAGTTATTCATCCTCCAATTTCGGGTTCTGATCACCGAGTATTCTTACATTTCCTCAGTAAAGCAGCATTGTTTTGTTTAGATGGAGAGATTCATCGATGTAAAAACAAATTTCCATTAGCATCGTGTCACTTTTACACAGCCATGTAAGGATACGGCTCAATTACAGACATCGATGTATCCTCTGAAGTGAATGTAGCCTACGCCTCTTTCTTGTCCAACTAATTCTCTCTCTCTCTCTCTCTCTCTCTCTCTCTCTCTCTCTCTCTCTCTCTCTCTCTCTCTCCTTACCGATATTCAACCTCCACAAGATAAGCTGGGTTAAAATGAAGCGCTTCTTGCTGCCTACTGATTTAGATGAATTAAATTATTAAAAACAAACAGAGCCCAGAATCCTTTACAATATTGCATCGAAAGGGTACGAAGAATCAGACAAACTCGGACCTACATATAAGAATCTACCTGGGAGGAATAGCCTACATACATATTCCAAGTTAAAAAGGAAAATGAATAATGCTTTAGATTAAAAAAGCTGGCCGAATATCAAGCTGAGGAAAACCAGGCGGTAGAGATTAACGAAATAACAGAATTTATCACATGCATACAAACAACAAGAGGTGAAAAGCAGAATTAGCACTTATCACATCACCGGAACAGATTTGTGAATACGCTACCAATCTGAGCAGAGTTTCGTCCCAATCTGACCAGAGTTTCGTCCTCGGACAAAATGAAATACATAGTAAAAGTCTGTCACTGGGCGTAAACGAACAACGCAACGGGGCAAATTCGAGCATATATACTTCGGTGAGAAAAGAAAAGAAAAGAAAAAAAAATCAGATCATTACCTTGACCCATGTACAAATACTATCACGATAGGGCAGCTATAGTCTTTGAAGCACTGTAATATCGCTGAGGTGGGACGAGTAAGGAATTCGGGCATTGTCAAACGTCTCGTTGCAATCATTTATAAGTTTTGCCTCGTTAGAGCTTGCTCAAGTGAAATAAAAAAAATGTTATTCATTTAAAGATAATCGAAACATTTGGCTTCACATATTTGCAGTACAAACCCAATTTATTTTCGTAAAAACAAAGAGATACGGCATAATTTTTGGCCGCCGCTACCAAACCTCAGTTTCCCCGACACGTGGTCAGCGAGGGCATTTAAAAGACCAGCTCGGTCAAAAACAAGAAGGGCGGTAGTGGTCGTCACTCAGATTAAAACACAATAGCCCCGTTATAGCAGCCAGCATCACTGGACAGCGTCGGTATGGACAGTCAAAACGGAAACAGATCTTCCCACTGCCAACATCTTCACTTTCGGGCCAAGGAAATTGTTTATAACATTAATATATAATCATGCCAACAATAAATAATTGTAAATATGAAATATGAACTGTAATCAAATGGCATGAAAAGCTATTTCTGCCGAACCACCCACGCAAATTTGGTGTTAATGCATTAAATACCCTATGGTATTATCATCAGAACTATGATCATTACTCCCAAAAAGCACAGCAAAGAAAAAAAGAATCAGTAAGAACAATTAAAATTTACTCAACGCTGTTTCTTTAGAAAAAGAAATACAGCAGATGACAGATCTCAGGTAAAGCCATAAACAAGGATTAACCTCGAGGGTGAGATTAAAAGGGATAAATAGACATTGCAGCGCTGTATTCTTTTCCTGGTCACACCCTAGCGATCTTACAATGTTTGAAAGACTATAGTGAAATAGCCTACCTGGGAGTCATCATCTTTACGCGCTTCACATGGCCTATTCATACCCAGAAAAGCATGAATTGTCGTAAACAGTCGGCGTGGATACTATACTCTGGCTACGAAAAATTGAGACTCGAAGGTGATTAACACTTCTGCCATTATTTCTTCAACCCGTTCAAACTTTTTGGGAAAAAGGGCGATAATTTGGTAGATTTGGCAGATTTTTTGAGCGGCGCCGCCATTTCCCCGTGTATGGATGATTAAGGGAAGTGACAACAGTTCACAGTAATAAGGGGATTGTCTGTCACCTCCCTCCATTCGTCATTATAAAAGCAAAACACGAAGATCAAAACATCATAGTTGGACCTTGCTGTACATTTTTTCAAAGTACGTACGTTAACACACATGCATGCATACATTACTTAAAAACGAAGTCACTTATAAACCAAAGCAAATAGCTGTACAGTACGCTCGAATATGTCCACTCTCAGGATTAACCTTAACTTCGAGGTTAATCCTCAAAAGGTACCCTTTTGGGTACCACCTTCGGCAAGATGGGAAAGGTGTCAACGTCGCTAATTATATTATAGGAATATCTCAGCCTTTCATAGCTAGAGTATAACAGATATGCTGTAGGCACGGAAGGCGCACAGGCATTACGCTAAAATGGTTGATAACTTGTACGATCTTCCGTGCTTCGCTAGACTAAAGGCTTTGAAACTAAGTAGCATCCAGCGTAAGCAAGAATGCTATAAAATTCTATACGTTTGTAAAATTAAGGAGGGCTTGCTTTTAAATCTACCAACACGCCCATTAAAACCTTTGCCTTTAATTCATCAAAATCCTAGAACTGGTATCAGATGCTCTGTGTCACAACCCAGCCGAAAATTCTCACACCTCTTCATTCGCACTTACGGCCTCTAACCTATTGAAATGTCTGACTGGCTGTATTTCAATTACTTAAAATCAAACCTCACATACATTCAAACCCAAGTTATACAAGTTCCTGAATATTCTACCGAATGAGAGAGCAATGCCAGCGCCCCTTTCAGCAACCCTAGTACTGGGTCTGGGTGTAACTCTAACTGAATCTGGTACCTTATACTCAATTCTGAAGTTACATCCCATATCAGTGCTTTCATTATTGAGCCCACAAGGTTTGAATTTTAAATTCACGTCAGAATTTGAATGGAAGCCAGGACTTTGAACAAGTACTTTCGTAGTTTATTCTACATTTTCAAGGTCGAACTTGAAAACGTAAAATAAACTAAGAAAGTACTGGTTCAAAGTCCCGGTTTTCACTCACTCACCTTCTGACGTGGATTTTATAATATTCTCAAGCACGCGTTCCTTCGTGCTGCACTGATATATATATATATATATATATATATATATATATATATATATATATATATATATATATATATATATATAGTGTGTGTGTGTGAAGGTTTGTGTCTGTATGAGATAACTTCTCATTCACAATCACGTACTAAAGGTTAAAGAATGGTTGTGAACTAAAAAATCCATAACGGAAGTAATGACTGCAATCAAACTCATCTTTCACCGCGATATATACACAATGCTCTGTTGGTAGCAACAGAAAAAGTATATTTTTTCCGCTCTCCCATGACCAGGGCGACAAGTGGAAATTTTTATTTCTGCGGACGCAATTACCATTCTTTGTAGCCATGAAGCGTTATTTCCCATATCACACTCACACAGTTTTCTGCCAAGGTCGTTGGCCTACTTAATTATAACTACGCAGTTCAAGAGATTAAAATCTCTCTCTCTCTCTCTCTCTCTCTCTCTCTCTCTCTCTCTCTCTCTCTATATATATCTATATATATATATATATATATATATATATATATATATATATATATGTGTGTGTGTGTGTGTGTGTGTGTGTGTGTGTGTGGGCTTGATGCGCACTGCCTAACATAAACATAGTGTACGATATACATTAAATAAGTCCTAATACAAACGTGTGCACATAACAAAATGCATTGTATACTGGAATGGGGGCATCTGTCATTGGAGAACAAAGACAATTGACTTATGACGAAGTGAAATTAGTAATGTGCGTTTCGAAACAAAGACCCAGCCTTAGGGAAGCGACATAAGTGAAGGCTCTCCCGTGACTTCCCAATAACAGCTAGAGATCATGTCCATAAAAGATCTATCGCCCCCCCCCCTCTCTCTCTCTCTCTCTTCAGATACCATCCTCTTTAAACCAGCACAGAAACACTGCAAATGCATCCATGACGTTTTTGGCGTCTCTAGGCTATAGAGAGATAACATTCAATCAACCCCTGACAGACAGTCATGACAAGGACAGAGAATGTTAATATCATTGTTATATAGTCATTAAATTTCCCTCATTTTTATTCCGCTAAACGTCAAATAGAGAGAGAGAGAGAGAGAGAGAGAGAGAGAGAGAGAGAGAGAGAGAGAGAGAGAGAGAGAGAGAGAGAGAGAGAGAGAGAATTTTTCCTATCAATTCATCCCCTCCCGAAACCCGACCATTTGGACCACCTTCAGGGCTAAAAATCCTGGCACCTACTCCAATCTTTAATGGTCTCATCCATTATTGTATGACGCGGGGACATTAATTTTCTTCCAATAAAATCTCTCTCTCTCTCTCTCTCAGTTTTCATCGCTCAGTTGACCCAAAATTCAATATTTCCACGACCTTGGAAACTTTTCCAGCCTGGCCTTGCAACACAATGGCCATGCGTAGTCACATGGAAATTAAATTATGAGAGAGAGAGAGAGAGAGAGAGAGAGAGAGAGAGAGAGAGAGAGAGAGAGAGAGAGAGAGAGAGAGAGAGAGACTGTCCTAGAATGGAGTGTTCTTGTAATCAAAATCTGGTAAGTTACAATGATTAACTAGCCTATACTACCAAGATGTAGGGGCTTGTAGGAATCTAAGGAACATACCACGGTTCTATGAGCGTCAAGAATATTGTTGCCAAGAAAACCCAGCCAAATTCCAGAAGGTGCAATGGAAAATACGCGCGGTAGAGAAACCTGAACCTTGTCCTGCCGTTGTAAGAAATATAATAACGAAAATCCGAAACAACGAACATTTAGTTCCCAAGGTCTAACAAAGCAAAATGGAAGAAATATCACAACTTGTCCCATGCTCCTACTTTCATCCTGGAGACCTTATGAAATTCTCTTATCAAAGTACGGCACAGCAATATCAGAAGTCCTTATTTTACTGTGAAACTGGTATGGTCTTCCTTTAAGTACTATTTAAGACAATTTTTAGCAAAAGAGTAATTGAGCACTTCAGAGCCCCATGCTTCAGTGCCTAGTCTTTTCGTCTTTTATGGCCGTTTTCGTTAGTAAAGATTTAAGTTTGCTGCTTTTACTTATTAGTTATTTCCTTCTTCGATTTTTCTTTTCTATGTATGGAAATAGCAAAATATACATATAAGAAGCGGCGAAAACAACTCTGAAACAAGCGTAAAAACACCTTCATACAACACAGCACTTCAAGGATAAAACAATGGATGATAGAGCCTGCAAACCTTCGTCAAATTCAACAAGTTTTGTTCACTCTTCCATGGCACTTTTAAGCCTGAATTATCATCAGATTTATACTGAATAGCAGGCTTCCAAAGTCTATTAACGGCAAACCGGTTGCCAATGTAACATCAGGTCAGAGATTAAAAAAAAAAACTAAATATAAATCATTGTTGCTTCTTATCCTGACACCAATTCGTGAAGTTTCAACTGTGAAGTGCCAAAGCTAAAGTATCTTTAAACTCTATTTCATGAATGTCTTATAGAAAGTAAATGCCTTTGTGAATCTCATAAAAGTATTGAAATTCCACTGTAATATGCTTCTGATAGCCAACAAGCCTGCCCCCTTAGAAATATCAAATGCATAATTTACATAATGATAATCCAATAATATTTAAATCAGATATTCAAGGTCAGTTACCGTTCCATGAGCAAAAGGCATTTTTTGCAGGTGGCGAATATCTCCCAACGGACGCTACCAAATCGAACCCGTCATTTCTTTCAAGTCACAACCTCACGAACGTGACGCGCAGACCTTGGACGACCCCATGTGGATCCTGGACGACCCCATGTGGGTCCTGGACGACCCTGCTTAGAGAACCCGCTGAAAGGGGATATTCACGACACCAGGCCCCAAACCCATTCGTATTCATCAAATTTTCTTCCTAAAACTCATCATTCGTGGTACCCCAAAGTATTTTGTTTGCTTACTTATTCACTGGCTGTATACTAACGAATGGTAACTGCTGAGTAATCATTCCTTCATGAACTTAGAAGCCGTACATCTTCCCAGCTCAAACTAACAAAATGACTGATTCTTGCTTGGCCTTGAACCGATCTTCTCAAGGTCGCGTATGGAAACTTTAAAAGGACTTCGTTATGAACCATATAAGCTTCCTTTCACCAATACTGTACCCAAACGACCATCTTCCAGAAATAACGGCCAAATTTAAAATAATGCATCTACGGTACACCATGAATTTTTCACGGATATAAAGAATTACCATCATTATTATATACACATGTATAAACTATAAAGATCAAATGTAACCAGCCATCTAAACACATTAAGTTCTAAGACGGAAGGCATTCATTTCAAAACAAGGCTCAAGGAATCGGGTGACTTGGGATGCCCTGTGACACAAACAAAGGATGAACTTCATGTTTCCCTACATCAAAAGCAGCCATTATGGGGATTTATTAAAACCTTGATGTTACTTCAAAGCAAAGAGATCTTCAATGAAAGGTCTTACTACACAATGGACTAACAATATATAATAAGCTCCTCACTAAATCATTAACCTAATGATTCCCAAAGAAAAAAAAGCTAATACAGAGAAAAATGAAAGTCAGCGATTCAACAGCAAACACTTGCTACCAAATCTGGCTCAATAAGGTCAAAGCATTAATCAACTCGTATAAATGATGTTTAAGGTTTCTATACGATGGGAAACATGCTGAGAACCCACGCAGAATCATGCAACTCAGGATCTCCTTTCTAAACGAAGTCAACTATGAACAAAGTTTAATCACCATTATGCTCCATAGTCCAACTGATAGGGTAATTAGCATCATCAAAGAACTACACTTGATATTAAACGTGAATAGAGACCATCGGTTTTTTTAACTGAATTGTGCAAACGTTAAATCGCGGAGGCACTATTGGCAAGGACAACGCAACATTCCATATTATTGTACTGCATACAGACAATTACGTACTACGAATGATACGAAAGCAATGACTCTCTCTTATAGATTCTCAGTCTAAGAGGCACCTTGTGTAGCCTACAGTGAACACGCGGTGAATTCATGTAACAAGAGAATTTGCTATAAGTGAACTAAATGACTTGTAGCTTTCTAAATATTCTGGCGAAATACAAAAAATGGGGAAAAACAGCATGTGCATATGTACAGTATATACACACAATGTGTTATATATATATATATATATATATATATATATATATATATATATATATATATATATATATATATATATATATATATATATATATATATATATATATATATATACACACACTGCAATAACCAAAATTTATTGGAAAAACTTGCTTCATGTTCACTTTTTAAGACGACTTTCATGATACTATTAGCCTATGCTTGTGACTGGTCAGAAACATTATTATCAATACCACAACACTCACACATTAAAAAACGACAAAATGTCATAAACCTGAATTGCAAGCTCATGACGTCGAAAATGCTAACTGCCATGTATTTCATTTGATAATTATTACTTTTGTACTTATTTCTAGCATCATTGTATTTTTATTAAAATGTTCGTTTTAGACAAAATTGTATTGTCATCATGCTATATAGTTCATTTCTGGACACCAATAACAATTTCCAAAGTGATGCAATTTTATTAAAATGTAAAGAATTCACGCATTGTGTGATTTATCCGCGAATTCTAAATTACGGACAAAAGAGATTACCATCATGAAGAACTTAATAAGACCACTGGGTCACATTTATAAATTCTTAGAGAGGCTCGACCAAATGGTTTGTTCTTAAATAAAAAATAGAAATTGGAGCGAGGTACGGATACATGCATAGGCCATATGGGTAAGGATGATTCTCATGGGAACACCAGCAAAGTAAGAGGAAAAAAGCAATGCAGCTGGGGCACAACGGAATTTTGTGAAGAACCTTTAATGCCATCTCCAGTAGGCAGCAAAAGGCACACTTTAAGAAGTAACCCGGCCAGACAAAAAGAGAAAGTAATATTAAACTAATAAAAAACATACAGCAGACACTGGTAAACAGTATCTAAAGTATGATAACCAAATATAAAAAGTGCAAAACATTATTATGGTGCTTCAAGGTGACAATAAAAAATACAAAAGCTCACATGCTCAGAAGTGGAAAGATGCTCTAGTTTAGGCCTATACTAAAGATCAAAAGGCTTCTAATCTAGTAATGGCAGAGGCATCAAAGCACGCTAGTAGAGTAAGGATGCTGACAATCTGCAAAACTCTAAGTACTGTACAGTAAGCAGTAAATCCTGAACTGATGACACTTACGATATCAGTGTTAGTTCCCAATGTAAATAAAATTTAGGGTTAATGACCTATGAAAAAATAGGCTGTTGATGTTCTAAAGGATAAATACCACTAAATGAAATAGGCCTACCAGTATTTCAGTTAGTGTTTTTTCAGATGGTACGTGTCCCATGCTGCTCCTTATATTGAGACGTGAAAACAATACTGTATAACTTAAAAGTGTAGCGTTGGGTTAACCATTTGTGCTAATGCCAGATGCCTAATTTCCTGACATCAATATCTGATATACTATTAGGTAGTGTACTTTTAATTATTATACCTGGCTTTCTTGGAACTTTAAAAGATATGTTTTCTAACCAATGCCAGATAGTAAGCATAAAGTCAAAGGTTACATTTGAGTTTAGTCGAAGGTAATACTAGTACTGTACTAATATTGTTAAATTCCGTATAAATAAAGTAAATGGACCTGACAACATTTTTAAAGCCAATAAATATGCAGCTTATCAATACGTAAATATGTCTATAGCCTATATAGCCTATGTTAATATACTTCTACTAGAACTAGCGTTAATACTTAGCTCCAGATCATACAACATTTCACCTCTGATATAACGAGGAATGCAGAATGCCTGGCGGAGCTGTTTAAGATTTTTTTTTATAATATTTCAAGTGACTTCAGTAACAAATATTGAGATAGTTACGTTTTGTTGGATGCTTTTGAAAATTATTCCAATTTACTTTCTGAGGAATAGGCTACTCTGCCAAAATTTACAAGGAAATAAGATGAAAAAAAAAAAAAAATCCAGAAATTTAATTTAATACAGTACCCTTCATCATGGTACCTTTTTAAGTTTGCACTACAATTCAGTTCTTAAAGTATCCTGACTACTGATAGCAAAGATTTCCTTTATGCAATATAATCAAAATGACTATTATATAAATATCATCAATGCATCGGTCATTAGTCATATCTGATGAATATGTAATGGTAAAATACAATCAAGTCAGGTTTCAATAATTTTGCTTTGGACACATTACAATGCACAAGTATGGGTCAGTAAAGGTTAGGAGGAAGGACTGTATAAATAAAATAAACTAAAATAAATCAGGTTGCTAGTTTCTTGCTTGTATAAATACCTTATAAATTAATAACAAAAGACAATTTTGAGTAGCCTAGAGAGAGGGGATTGCTAGGCTGCAACCTAAAATGACATTTCATCCAGAAATGTACTGTACTATCAAATACTGATTTCCAATTCCTCAGCAAGGTCTTTACTAGGCTATACTATCTACCAAGAGTTGCCAACCATCCCACAGCAATTTGTTGAGATTTACGGGTAACTGATTTAATCAACAAACAGACTAAGATACTGTAATAAAAAACAATTACTGTACTGCTAAAGAATATAAAGACAGTTGTTCTTTTTGTTGTAAGTGGCTGATGTTAGTAAAGGATACAGAGAGAAATGGCATAGGTTTTGGATTTAACTGACAAAATTCAAATTATACCCAATGAAAATTCATTTGGGACAGGTGTTTACCTTGGCTAGAAACAAATTACAGAAAAGGCACCCAATGATAGTTTTAATTCCTCAACAACTTGGAAGTAAATAGCAGAAATGGTCAAAAGATGGTCAATTTGCCATATTTTCCTTAGGACATGTGAATGTCAAGTTATACATTTACCTGTAAAAATATGAAGACTTGTGTCATACTCTAAGTCAAATGTTTGGACAGTTGTTTAGAAAGTGTTAAAATACTTCTTGGACACTGTTTGGGAAGGGTTAGGTCTTGAACTACATGTGCTATTCTGTACACAAACATTTGTCCAATTTTTTTTCTTCCTTGTTAAGGAATTGTTATTTTTAAACAAGTAAAAACTTACTCAATTTCTAGTGGTTTAGTTCCAAATAGCTTTCCGACACCTCCCAATTTTACCCAAATCTAATAGCCAGCATACTAAGTGATACCTTTTATATACAATATGAAGATGTAAAATCATGCTATCCATCTGGACATAATTCCTTCCACTGACAACTGTCTCCAGAAAGAAACAAAAAAACTACACACTGAAGGGCTCAACTGGGATAACCAAAAGTACCCCCTTGCCAGTTAGGGCCACATAGCCTACGTACGGTCAGGATGGGATCAAATTTTATTCATAGGCTATTTCTCTTTTACAACCTGTAGCATTCTGCGTCTGGTTATGATGAGGGTGGGATTAATGGGACTTGTCCCTGGTCTGGTAGGACAATGAACACTGTTATAATAAGGCTAAGTAAGGTAGGTTAATGATGCATATCTAGCCTATATTTTACTCTACAACTTAGTCCACAGTGCACTACCCTAGTCAGGTTCAATGGGAGAGGTTCAATTAACCATCTGATCATATAGGACCAGGCATCTTATGTTAGATTAGGTTAAGAAAATTATGGTTAGGATGCATTCCTGCATTTGGCCTCATGGCATCTTTATACTGTACCCATGTTTTTTTTTATCAGTAATGATTAGACAGAAACTGTTGTGTTCCCTGACCCCTTACCTGGAGCTTTATGCATTTGTGACCATTTCTATCCTGAATTTCACTTGATTTTGCCAACCCCAAACTCAAACCATCCTGGTTTCCCACTAGTGTCTTCCATGCTTGTTTAATAAACTGGGTTGAGGAAACATAAAAATGAATGGTTTACAGTAACATTAACAGCCTAGTTGGAAATGCATACCAGTAGGCACTCATAAAAATACTGGGGTGGTTTTCAAAATGATGGGGGCAGGCTCCAACATTACCTCCAAGCTGAAGTTTAGTCCATGCTTTTGATGTTCAGTGATACTTGGGGGCGTCCAGGGAGGGCAAAGCGCCCCCTGGCCAGGTTAGGGCACGGCACCTTAAATAAGGTTAGGAAGGTAGGCCTAAGGTCTGGTTCAGTCAGGACATGGCAATCCAGGAAAGGTTAAGTTTTTTTTGTCGGTAGAACCTGTGTCCGTCGTCGTGATGAAGTGGTTACGATTCATATATCTGGTATATATATAGGGAGGGGGACTACCTACCTGGCCAACAACCTTAACCCGACATCATAAAACTGCTTGAACAGATGTTGCTTTATCCCTAACTTGGTCAAAGCCAAGTGATATTGCCTTGTGCCTAGCCTATTTGGCTTTCCTATTACCGAGAATCATCAGTTAGACAACACCCACCCTGCAATAATGAAGACAATGATGCGCCTATTCTTGTTTCACCTGCCAACATACTGTAAAGCTACTAGGCTAAGGTTTGTTTGGGTTAGGACTATTTGTAGAAAACCAGCCTAGCCTAGTCTACGGTTCATCTTGAGCAATAAAACCAAAGAAAAAATTCCGGTCCAGCCTTCAAATTCCTAATTCATTGTTAAATAAGAACGGTTATTTCATCCTAAATAGACAACGGTCCGTGCAATCGTTTTTCATCTCAAACTGATTAAAACGCCTTCACATTACCTCCATAGCTTGGCCAAGCTCCAAATCGAAGGTAACAACACATATCGCATGTACCCAATTGCTGAAATTGTCCCAAGGTATCATTGGCACGTCCTTTTCGTCATTCGGCGGCATTTTGCCCAATATTTAAATTACGTGGTCACTTTCTAATATGGAAATAGGGATTTGTCCAACACTTTACACCTGGGATCTCTCACTGTAAACAAACCACTACTGAGTGATGGCTTCTGTCACTGCCAGGGTCCCACCTCGCTCTCTCGCGCTCGCTAAAGTAGCCAAATGAAAGTCCCCACTCATAGCTAAGCTTGGCTACTTTTATCGACGTTGTTTCATATTTGCTGGAAAATTATTGTTACCATTATTGCTAAGAAATTCGCAGTGTCGCGAATAACTATGATCAAAATCCACAATTATATAAATAAGTTGTATTATCTATATAAGATTAAAACAAAAGCTTTCAAACACCTGAACGTTGTTCCTCCTACGTTGAAAAAAAACTTTTTAACGTAAACACTGAGGTGGAACACCATTCAGGTGTTTGAAAGGATTTTTTTTATATTTTATAAATGATACAAATTATTTATATAATTGTAGATTATTATTTACCGACAGTAACCCTTCCTTCATTGAAATGACCGCTAATTCCCACTCATTCAATTTCTCCAATTACTTTTTCAGCGTATTTTATTTTTCTCCCGTGACAGAAAAAACAAGAAACGCTACTATTACTTCATTAGTAGTGCAATATGCAATAAAATTCTCTCTCTCTCTCTCTCTCTCTCTCTCTCTCTCTCTCTCTCTCTCTCTCTCTCTCTCTCTCTTATTTAACTTGCATAGTACTCGGATAAACTGGAAGTATCATTCCTCACAGGAATGCTAGTTTTTTGGAAAGATTGTGCTTTTGCTCGTTTGCAAGAATAGCATCTTCATTATTGAAAACTATAAGAATAGGGAATGAATTAAATTTGAAGATTAGCATAAATGAATCAATGAAATGGAAAATGTTATTCGTCTTTGATATCTTATAAAGGCCTAAACACCTTACTCTTCAACAAGATCGCTGTATCTCATTATAAAGGTTGTTGCTCTCTCTCTCTCTCTCTCTCTCTCTCTCTCTCTCTCTCTCTCTCTCTCTCTCTCTCTCTCTCTCTCTCTCTCTCTCAACCCAATGAAAGATATTCAGCATTAATTCCACGGAATCGAATGGAATATAAAATTTAGACCAAAGGCCAAGCGCTGGGAAAGGTGTAACAGGAGGAAAACCTCTCAGTTTCGCTATGAAGCAATTGTTAGGAGTGGGTGGAAAGTAAGATGAAACAAAAATGAATATGAATGGAGGTACAGCAAAAGAAATGAAAGGGGTTGCAGCTAGGGGCCGAAAGGTCTCTGCAAAGAACCTTGAGCAATGCCTTCAATGCACCGCATGAGGTGCATTGACGGCACTAATCCTCTACCGGGAATTCCACAAAATCGAGCATCCAGTTGGCAGAGTGCTCAAGAAAATGTACCGTGCAACGCTATAACCTGGAGGAGGTATGATTAACGTGATTTCTAGAATTCCTTTAATTAAGATTAGCAATATACTATAAGCGAAATAATGATAAGTTGACACAGTTCTGACGAGTGACGGGGGAATGACTGGGGAAACCTCCACAGAGGTGATATGTTTACGTACGGTACAGTGGTGTCGCGCCAAAACATAACTTTAATAGCTGCACGTCAATTGAAATTTCGCTGTATTGGCAACACTTCCTCCACAGATCAGCCTTCGTTGTCGAGATGAGAAAATTCTCGTACATTGCCCCACACTTGTGCGATATTGTATTAACCATGATGCTCATGAATTTGCTGATATTCAACCCTCATCCAACAAACTGATCTGGTTTTGATTCAGAATACAAAATCTGTACATTATCCAAAAGCAAACATTTTCTTATAGTTGATCATTTCAGTTTCATTTACTGACTTTGATATTCTTCATAGTTCAAAATTAAGTGCAATATATTCTTATCCGTCGCAAATAACTATTCTGATTCGTTTTCGCTGTTAAGTATCAATTACAATTAAGAAATAAGTGAACCCAATGATAATCATTGGATACAAAGAAAATTCTGACCTCGAATTCTTTGCACTAATGAGCTTATGAGTGGTCGGTTTTCTTTTGTCAGCAATACAACACAGATTATTAACGTTAGCTTTTGGAGTTCGCAAATGTTCTATGATCAAAAGCCTCAGCGTCAAGGGGTGTTTTTTTTTTTCCCACCTTGCGCTGAGGGATATTTCATCGGCAACTTGTGCTTTGATCTCGAAATTTTCCTACAGCTGACTTCCATTTGCTTAAATGTTCCCTGATAGATGAAAACTTCTTGCTTAAGTTGCACCCTGTTCTGTGGAATTCCACAATGGGAATGAATCCGCATTTTTGGAATACTATTAGTAGAACTAAGATAAGTCCTGAGATTACCACTTGATCAAATATATTAGTACATCACTAGAGAACAGCTGTCGGTAGAAGAGAATAAAATGTGGACACCGCATATGCATCAGCGTTAATAGTAATTGCTTACGAGAGACTGCCCTGAACGACACACACACACACACACACACACACACACACACACACACACACACACACACACACACACACACACACATATATATATATATATATATATATATATATATATATATATATATATATATATATATATATATATATATATATATGTTTGCTGGGCTCCTGCAGGCACCAGAAGAGTTGGAGGACCCAGGCCAACTTGGATAAGAACCAAGAGAAGGAAGACTGAAGAGAAGTAAAGATTTGTGAAAGATAAAACGCAGGACAAGCGTGAATGGCAGAATTTCATAGAGACCCTTTGCTTTCTTTCCAGTCATCATAATAAACTTTCTTTTGCTTATGTTCATTTTCAGTCCTCTCCTCCCCATTCCACTCTTCCATCTTTAAAATATTTTAACTAACTCTTCCTCAGATTCAACTGTTAAGCACTGGGTCATCTACATACAGCACCTCCCAGGTGCTCTATCCTTTTCTGCACTCCTCAGTAGCTTTTTCCATTACTTTGATAAACAGCAAAGTGTTCAGGCCTGACCCTTGCTGGTCATTAACAATTATCTAAATTATCTGTAGATCTAGTGTTATGATAGCATAAGATCACTAACTTAATGAGTCTTTCAGGCACCCTCAGTCTCCGCAATGCTCATTATTTACAGTATGTAGTACATTTGTGCTGGGTTGCGAGACTTGTTTAAGTATGTAACATATTATACTGCTGTTAAAAAGCTCACAAGGCAAATGCATTTATACTTTTGCTAACCTTATTTCAACTAATAGCCATTCTCGTAGGTCCAGAGTGATGAAAAAGTGGCATAGGAGGTGACAGTAACGATGGGAATAGCTTGAGCGTGCTAAAGTAATAATTGGGCGACAACGATGAACAACCGTCCAGGGTGTTTTACGTCCAGAACAGAGTTCACCACTTAATGTGCGTTGGTCACTTCTATGTCAAGAGACAAGTGTTTCTCCTTCCCTGGTTTTTCCATTATTACTTTCCTCTGACCTTCCCAGGAGACCACGGTTGCTGTTAACTCACTGAAAATGGAAAACTACCTGAAAAAGACTTCTAAAGTGTCAATTTATCCATAAGGCATTTTAAATTGTCAATTTATCCATATAGGCATTTTAAATTATATAGCAATATATATATATATATATATATATATATATATATATATATATATATATATACTGTATATATACACAAATATTTTGCAAAGTGCATTTTCCTGCACCTGGATATTTCCTCTTTTTCACTCTGCTTAGTTGAGACTGGTTCTATTCCTCCCAACTCCCCTTCTTTGCCCTTGCCACGTGCCTCTTAGACTCCTTATTTTCCCTATATACATATAGATCATCATCGCTGCCTATCCTCTGCCAGATTTTGAAGTCCCTCTTCTCTTCAGTTAGCCTTTGGATATCTTCATTCCACCACCATGTCTCTCGTTATCTAAAAGCCCTCCTGCATGTCACAATATATACCTTTGTTACTTTTTGTATGCCTTATTCTTTCAGTAGTCTCCACTGACCACTCTGGAACACTTTCTTCTTATGTTCCTTTTTTACTTCATTTTTCATCTAGTTTTTATTATATTGACTTGCTCTTAATTTTCGCCTTATCTTCATCTCTGACTATAGACTTTGTGTTAGGGGAGCGTCATTGTAATAATAATCCTTTCTTTTTATGAAGTCCTTACATCATAATGGCAACAATTGGTTTTTGACCCTTTCCCCTTTTGAATATTTTCAGTTCGCTCTTACGTCCTCAAATATCGTGTTCAGCAACTTCCATGCGCGGCTTTGGCAAAATTTCAGTACTTACTGCTGCTCTCTGTCTTCCAAGCTCTGTTTGTTCCTATGTGGCCATTACCTAACATAAAACAGTAGGCGAAATGTTTTAACCATGAAAAAAGATAATAAAAACGGTCAACAGGCAAAACTAAAGAAAAATATTTTCAACACTGCGAGAGTATTTAAGGGGTAAACGACATTTTCCTCTACATGTTTGCAATGTACGGCAGAGTAAAATGTGGTTTCTCCGCTATCTTTCGTCTACGACCTTTTTTGCCAGTCCTCTTCAGGCCCTAGTATTCAATTTTTTTTCCTCGTCTTGCCGTTTCTATATCTATGAAACCAGTTTTTTTTTTTATATAAATAGCTTGACTAGACTAGTAAATCAACATTCCAACTCCCACATGGCTAACCCAAAGAGTCTGGTATTAATAAATATATTAAATCTCATTTGGTAGATAGATTTTTAACTTTTAAAATTTTGATTGGGTAAACTGAAAAAGTTAAAGATTGATAATTTTTTCACTCCTTGTTTTCAGAGCCTGGTATTTGTTGGTTGAAAAATGGATTGTCACTGAATACGTTTAAATGTAAAAGTACCTGCTATTTGTTGGTTGAAAACCAGATTGGCACTGAATACTTTTAAATGTAAAAGTATTGTGCAGTAACCTTTCGATTCTGCTCCTGTGGGTTATTCAGCAAATATCCATGAGTCAAATGGGTGTGTCCAAATCGAAGACAGGATGATGTTAATTCAGTGTTGCTTATTTTTGTTATGAGAAAAGTCACAATCCAATTTTAGGATTAACGTAAGATTATCAAACTCATTTCACAAAGAATTCCCCTTATTAATAATGGTGGGTTTTGGCGACATTAATCACTGATAAGAACAGTTAGGTTCTATTTAGTCATAGCATTTGCAGTTTGGCTGCTCAACACCATTTTCTTTAAAACCTTCGAGTGAGAAGCAACTTATTCCCTCCTCATTACCTGGCCAAACCACCTCATCAATTATCCCCTGAAACCTATTGTTTTTCCCCATGCTGGTATTGTATGCCATTTTCAGCTGGAGGGTGCTTTTTTTTTCTTTTATTCTTGTATAAGGTTTGATGTTGCTGGCATTTCATGTGTCATTGTCAATACTTTACTTCAATGTAGGGACAATTGCATTTTCAGGTATAGTCTATTTTATTTCATATCTTGCGGTTATTTCAAGCTCTTCGATAATTTTTGGCCCATCTCCTTTTACTTCTTCCATAACTGACAGGAAATTCATGTGGTTCTATGACGATACTGGTTATTTCTGAATTTGTTTGTATTCCATCTTGTACACTGGAAGTCTAGAAATCTAGTTTCTTAGATCAAATATTTCATGAACTTTTATCCCCAATTTAGCTTCTTGTGCTGCCATAATTGTTCTTGTCATCAAGCTGAAGCATTTAGGGGTAATGAAGATCCAGTTTGTGGTATGATCTTCAGATCCACTACCTGCACTTACCTCTTTACTATGACATTACTCAAATGTTTGGAGGAAAACTTGGCCTGTGGTGGTTTAGATAAGAAGCCGAGTGCTTTATCATAAATATACTGGTAATGAAAGTCTTTTGATATATTGTAACTTTATTTCATAGAATCACCATTCATATTTTGTAATTCAGCCATAATGCAGAATAAATATGTATGTAAATATGATACTGTATATAACCATTTAGGTATAATGTACAAGTAAATGTATGTTTACATTAGTATACATACTTATAGTGGAATAATAAAATTTATATAATCACAAAGTAAAGCCTTCACACTTCTGTGAAAGTTCTTTTCTAAACATGTTCCTACCAAACCACCTGCCATATTACTTCTTTGTAAGGACAATGCCCTTTTGAAAGCCACACTCACAAAGAACTTTGCAAATTTAATCACTTTTTAACTGAGCGTACCCTTACTTATCATAAGTACATATAAAATTTGAAAAAAGACTGAAGTCGGATAAAAAAAAAAAATGATAAATTAATATCATGAAAAATTCATCTGTGCATGGAAATGAAAGAAACACATTCAGTGCAATAATACAATGATAAAAGTAACAGTAAATAAAAAAAATACCTTCCTTCACAAATGCATGAAAGTTGATGAGAAGTCATGTCTCTTAAGTTGTACCATGTGACAACTTGGTAAACATTACTGATGCACGAACCTCTTCCACAGACTCAAGAAAAATTTACAAAGCAATAATACGTTTCCAAAATATTAAACACATCTAGCTTCAAAGTACATACCAAAACAAAAGCCAACATCAGAACAGGAGTTTCCTTTGATATGGTATCATAGCAATGAAAATTGGGATGAAGTCAAACCAAAACCAATGTATTCTCAGAACAGCACAAAGATTTTTCGAATTTAAGCATAAAAGAGAGAGAGAGAGAGAGAGAGAGAGAGAGAGAGAGAGAGAGAGAGAGAGAGAGAGAGAGAGAGAGAGAGAGAGAGAGAGAGAGAGAGAGAGATTTGATATGAAACAAACATCTAACTTTCAGGTACAATAATTCAAAAGTAGCAAGGACTCAAACTAAGCATAATAAAATGCTAGCAGTCAATCATAAACAGATACATACCACTTTTCTTATTCTAAGACTTTCCAACTTACATTTCTGCAATCATCAGAGAAGTGGGAGGCTGATGTGCTTCTACCATTTACCACAAGTTTGGGAAATAAAATGGAAATCCTTTTCGTTCCATAAAGTAAGACTACTGTTTAAATTTTTCTTTTTAGACAAAAGAAACCAGATATTCCTGCTCATTCTTTCTAATTAATAGAAGCTGGCCAAATCACATGAAAACAATATCTGCATAACAGTAATTTTTCCCTTGACTAATTTTAAAAAATGACTATCTAGCACTGAGGAATATATGAAGAAAGAGCTATAACTATAGACGAGAAATCCCAAACCACATTAACTATACATATATACAAAGCAGTTGCATAATGAAAAAATTACATATACTGTACCTCTACTGAAGGAAAAATTGTGATTAAACATATCCATTTATCACTAGTGTAGATACTGATTAAAACACGGATAAGAAATCGGAGGTAGGGCAATAATGGAGAATTAAATTTCTGCCAGTACCAGTATTGCTGTAATTTTTCTAGACTGGCCATGGAGTAAAAAGTTCCATAGCGCTGGCCTGGAGAATTAATTCTAAATGGAAACTGAAAATATCCTTCTTAATCAATCACGCAAAAATCTAATAATTCGATAACTCAAAGACAGACCAACCACATTTCTTTTTTGAATTTATATTCAAGACTTGTCATTTACTCAATGTAAACATGGTTACTTTTATTTTTTGTTTCTTCAGTGAATAGATCTTAAGAAGGAGAGACAATAAAAATTTTCAAGGAAAAGACTATCCAATACAAAAGATCTTCTATTATTATCTTTATAAATATCTGTTCTTGATTTTCAACCAACTAAATCAGTTTAATGTGAAAGATCCATATTTTTTACAATAGGTAAGACAGAATGCATAAGTATATATTGTTGGGCTACAAATAAATTATGGTGCATCTATGAGGATATATGTAATCCATTACCATATACAGTGCTATGATGAAATGAAAGAGAAATATAAAAGTTCAAAATATCTGATGAGAAATCCACTGCAACATCATTCTGATTAATCAGAAGCGTGAAATTAGTTCCAGATGAAAAAATATGATTCAAAAATGAAGTTCAAGAACCAACAAACATTAGCTAATATTACAAAACTCACAAAAACATTAATGGCCATAAACATCACTGGCAGCAAAAGCAGTACGACCCCAATGGCATTACACAATTCTAGTGTGGAATGGAGAACATTTTGAATTTTGTGAGCATGTACACAAGCCCACCTGTACATTTCCAATTAAGAACTACACTTGCCCCAAGTTGGATGGAAAATGGTAAAAGTAAGCAAAACAATGAATAAAAATGCACTTCTGAACTGGAATATGAAATAACAGAACAGATATTTCAATGCACCTGTCAAAATCTCCAAAAATTATAATTTTTAATCAGAGTAATTTAAATATACTTAACAAAATTGGCTATTCCTCTAACCAGCGCTAAATAATCCCCATTATTCCTTTTAAATTCTCATTTACTTTACTTTACAGGATATTAATCATTCAGAATATAATTATAGCAAATGCTTGTAGCTCCATGCACGTAAGTTTTAATGAATGGGGGTACATCTACAATATGTTTAACAAATGGTACACAACAAAAATGATCTACAATACATATACAACTGTGATTAGGTATTATCAAGTCCATCATTTCCTAATGTAGGATGAAAGGAAAATCACCTATTCAGCTACTGGCCTATACTATGCTGAAAATATTAACAAGAGGAAATACTCTATGATAGGAATATGAATGGGAAAAAAGTTGTTATTCAGAGAAAATCCTGCTAAATACCTCACTTTGGACACACACAATAACCAGGAGAAGCATACTGTATCTTTAAATACTATGCTGAATTAAGAGTGACTAGTAATGCAGCAAGATAAACATGACAAAAAGTACAGTATCTGTTCTTGAAGCAACTCACTATTTTATGACTTCAAAAGGTACAATAACATAACCTTTGTGATCAATATTGTCAAATACAACATATTTTTTCTTTGTGGATGACAAAGTGCTGCAAGAGAATGTACAAATGTTTAAAATATTTTTTCCAAAGAAAAATATAAATATAAATTCCTTAATTCTTTAGAAAACAGCTACCATCTTCTCAAACTTATTATATGTCATTTAAGCTACTATCACAGTGTAAGAAAAAATGGCAGCCAACTTAACAGAATGTTAAAGTAATTCAAAAGTACTTAAAACAATTTATTTAGAACCATGAAGCCTTCAAAATCTCTTCTTAGAAACCAGAAATTTTCAGTCAACAGCCCATTCATGATTTACAGTAAATCAGCGCAAACTGCAAATGGCAATTGCAAAGGCCATGGAACAAACAGGTAACAACTCTGGAGTGGGTCTAGTATTTACTATATATTTTGGTTCTTATACCTGACATACAACAGAACACAAACTGCTTGCTCTCATAAGTATATGAACTATGAAGTGCAGTATCAATTTATATTACACATTTCTTTTACAGAAGAAATTTTTATATATCAAAATAACATACAAATTTAAGTTTTTAGAGCAATTTCTGATGAAAATTACTGCCTTACATCAATTTCTGTTGGTACTGATACACATAACTTTTTGTTAATCTAAGAGGGTTAAATAAATCAGCAACAGAATACCATCAATATTCTTAAAGATCTATTTGTTCATGTGAATGTTTAAAAAAGTCAATTGGATAAAAGAAGGTAAACATTTTCATGAGCCTCAATACTATAACAAAATGAAGTTAGCATTTTCATGAATGTTATTGCCAAAACACAATGAAGGTTGGGATGAAATCCCCAATGACTTTACATTAGTGACTGTGATTTAAATAAAAATACAATTTTTTGATAGACCTTAAATTTCTTTGAAAGCTGAAGAATGGGTACATATCTACTGAATATTAAAATCTATCAAACACCTAATGGTAAAAAATATAAAGGCAAAGATGGAGATACGTAAATAAGAATACATGAATGATACACTATATAAGTGGTCTACCAAATATTGTACCGCATACATTAAATTTTTAAAACTCTTCGGCTTATGTTGAGTAGATTATACTCTAAGATCAGTGATCTTCAATTTTTTTATGGCTGTTACACTAGTGTTAAAAAAATCCTCAACAAGAAATGTAAAAAATAACAATTATTTCTAAAGTGACTGAAGGCTGGAGAGTATTGAAACTAATGAATCATACTAATATTAGCATCAATACCATTACCTGATGGTAGCTAACAGGAGTGATTTAAACCCATATTTCCTGTACTACAATTATATAATAACAATGCTTCACCTTTAAAAAATGGAAACATACAACTCCAGCTTATTACCTCACACTAGTTTCATGACCAACTGCCTATAGTTAAGATCTACCTATATATACATTAATATTCTGCATTTGGTTTACTTAGAATAATCCTCTGACTTAGTCTAAAAGAGATGACAAACTTCACCAGCTGAAATTGAAGCTAAAACATGAACAGGAATTCCTGAAAGCCTGAGTAAATCAGCTGAAAATTATTGCAAGTGTAACATACAATTCAAACTGTAGCCTGTTCCACAAGAGAGAAATCCCCAAGAAAGCATTTGCTTCTGTTTTAAAGACAGCTTTGATTATCTCATAGCTTCAGGGAAACATTACAACTGCAACACATCCTCCAGTCAAACTTTCATAGGAATGTATTAAACTGCCTCACTCTACAAATAAGTTAACAGAGGCTTCTACTTAATAATGGTCTTCACATGCTGCTTGTACAATTACTTATATGGGATGATCTTGCACTGCCTGTGATACCTTAACATTGCAAAACTACTTCATTAAGGGCTGTTGACTACATCTACTCCTGGAGGCCAAATAAACTACGCTATGCTCTATCACTGCAATAGCCTATCAAGCACACTCACTGGCAGCTGTTTACAGATATATCTAAAATAGCTACCACCTGAGAAGTTTTTTCTTTTCTGTCTATCTTGGCACTTTAACATTAAATCTCCAAGTTACATGAAAAAATTAATTTTGTTCTTGCTGAAGACTATGCCAAAACTGTTCACCTGAAAATATTTTCTACCCTTATCTCCAGTGAGATAAAATGCTTTTGGTAAATGATCATACTGGTTTAGTAAATTGGCTATGTACAAAATTGGTTCTGCATTTCAAGGCTTACTCAAAATGTGCATTTCAACTTAATACAAAAATTTCCACAAACTCCTTCACAATGGATCCATTTTCTATGAGTTTATATACACCTTGTCCATATTTAACGGATGATACAATGTGAAGTTAAATCTTAGAATGAGTTTTCTATATTTGTAACTGATGAATAGCACAGTTTGCATTGAATCCTTGCTAAAAACTACAGTGTATATTTGATGAATGTGAGTTTCAAGTATTCCATCTGCACATTCACTCACTACGTCAACTGGTTTTTCAAAATACTGTAGCATATGCCTTCAAATACTGCACCTACTACTCATTGCATTATATGAAGCATTACACTTTGGAAATGTAGTTTTCTATTTATAGTTCATATGGACAGAGATAAATAACTTGCAGCTCAAGAGCTGTTGCCATGGACGAACTTGTTACCATAATAATACTATTTAGGTCACTACACAGTTACACTGGTAATTATATTAGTACTATTATATTATCACTTGGGAAGGTAAAAGTTAACATTTTGCCCAACATACCACCCTAGTGTCATGTGATTCACTTGAAACTTATCACACTGAAACAGTGTCTAAGAAATAAGCACTACGGTACTGAAGGCTACAATACAACACTAACATCTGTACATGGAATTTTTGCAGTAACGTACATCTCCCATTCCATAATTTTGGCTGTTAAATGGAAGATTCAGGAAGTTTGGGGATGCCAGTGGCATTCATATCCACTGACACTTCAGAACTTATTGTAGCAACATTGGAGAAACCACCAACAGCACCTGCTGGCTGGGATGCAATTGCTGGGGCTTCACGCTGGCCAAAATGACGGCCAATGATTTTGACAGCAGAATACCTGGCTCTTCGGTATGCACTAAAGGTGTTGAAGCCCAAAAACCTGAGGAATATGTATATGAATGATAGAGAGTAACTTACTTTTTGGCAAATTTGGTATAGCAAGCCTCAAAACTATATGATCCAAGACCTTAACATATTGTTCCAAACATACCAACTAGCAACTGAGGTTTCTTTGTTGTTCTGCTCCTGTTTCATTACAAAATAAAATGTGATCTACTCCTTCAATTTGTACTACTATTGGTATTATATGTTACATTTCTCTTACAAAGCACTTCTGAATGTCCCTAAAGGTTCTGTTCTGCAGCAGTTATTTTTTCTAACTTACAATAGGGTAACAGAATGAAAAGCTTACAGACATAATTCATTTTCTAAAAAAATAGTACTGTAATAAACACAGTAACTCTGACTACAAACTTATGCTTTGTATAAAAACAAACACCACCTTTTGTTCAATGGGTGGGGCAAGTAAATACGGTATTCAGTTATTGTTTTACTGATTTTACACTTCAGGTCGCACCCACAAACTGTCAAAATGGATCATGTGAGACCATGGACATTATGTGTTTTGTCTTTTCATTTCTATATCAATAAAAAAGACACTTGAAAGTAATGGCAATCTTATTAACCTACTAGGTTTAATTACACAAAATTAATTTATGCTCATAGGACTGGGCTTATATAAAAATATTCTCATTAACTTCCTATGGAATTTTTGTTGAAACAAATTTCTGCTTTATTACCCACTACCAAT
Source organism: Macrobrachium rosenbergii (assembly GCF_040412425.1). Taxonomy (NCBI): domain Eukaryota; kingdom Metazoa; phylum Arthropoda; class Malacostraca; order Decapoda; family Palaemonidae; genus Macrobrachium; species Macrobrachium rosenbergii. The sequence continues at coordinate 43,115,562 of NC_089744.1, forward strand.
ATTGAACATAAATAAGCTTACAGGTTTACTTCATATTCAGCTTCTGCACTTGTGATTTCAAAACCTATATTGGCTTGGGCATCAAAATTATAAATAAAACACAACAAGTTATATTAATACTGTAAAATTACTTCACCTACTGACTGCTTGTCTTCCCTGCTCACAGCCAAGCAATTCTTTTATATAAAATATGCTGCAGTTTTGGAAAATAATTTCTGCAATCATATTTATACAATTTTATATTAATAAACCAGACCACTGAGTTATCACTCTTAACTTCTAGGGCTGATCTGAAAGAATGTTCTTGATGCACTATATATTAGATCTTATTCAATAATATTGCAACTTCTTAAATTCTAATAAAACATACACTGAAAATTTTGTATATTTTGACAATACTTCCTTCAAAGATTTGTTTCCAGTACTTGATATATGTTGTTGGACAATTACATATTTTAATATGTTGATTATAAGTGATGATCTGCATTTAGGAATTGGATCATGAGTTATCTTATCAAATACCAATGGATCAGATGAGCATAACCACATTTAAGAAGTAATGTTATTTCATGGGATTCTTTTTGGCATGGAGAACACCACAATCCAATAGCTGCTTTATTCTGCATTAATTTATTATTAAAAGATTCATTATTCCACAATTCCTACCATTTACTAAAAGAGAATAAATGTCCACCAACCACATACTTAGAGTTTACTATTCACATACAACTACATTTTTTCCTCACAAAAGCTAAATAAAAATCAAAGGGAGCAATTAGCCAGGAAAAGGTTTCTGACCATGCAATTATTTTTTGTTTCAGCAAAAAATACCAGAGTACCATGAGTTTTAATCATTAGGTCCAAACCTTATTTTGCACAAATTGGAGAAAAAGAAATTATGAAGGTAGTTGTAAAATCGCAATCAATTATTACAATTTAAATAATCAAATTTCACCAGTTTTTAGTGCTTAGTTTAATGAAATATGGTAACTATGGAGAATTGCAACTCTAGTGATGGACAATTCCTTAAGTTGCCAATGAATACTAGCTTTTTATTTTAACAAGTGAGCAAAATAAATTAAAAATTGAACCTTATACTTTTGTGGCTTGATGTAGTAGTTTCTTGCCCACTGCAAAACAACAGATGAGTCAATTCCTTCTTGACATTACCCTATCATGTTTTAATGCTTGAGTACAAACTTAAATAAATACTTTAAAAACCAAAATAACATGCAACAAAAAATAATGGTTATCATTAACTAAAATACATATATAGGACATTTAACAGTATACTGTATCACTGTTCTGGAATATCACCTGCAATATTCAGTAACAAAAGTGAATCCAGTACCATACTACAAATCAATCAAATGCTAAACTAAAAAATATCTCACCTTAAGCACACGTATATGACAAGAAGTGTGACTCCAGCAGCTATTGAACGAATATATGCATCATCATACATCTGGACAACAGCCCATGTGCCTGCTATTGTACCACACATGACAGTTACAAGGAAGGCTGTCTGCAGCCAGTGACGAGCAGTGAACCCTTGGCCAATCCAGAAAGCACGACCTTTCTCAAGCTCATACACAGCCCCACACACTTTACATGACAAGTTCTCAGATGAATTTTCAGCACACTGTATTTATGAAAAAAGAAAAAAAATTTAAATGGGAAACTGATCATGGAAAACATATTCTGGGTTTTAACCAGTTAACTACTTATCTATGTACTTGTTTTGGATATATTCACCTTTATATAAAATTTGGTATATTTAGTGCAGTGCTAAATATACCAAATTTTGTTGCTAAATCATAAAAGTTATTTTTATTGTATTTGGTCATGATTTTCTTTCCTCTCATGTAAAAAATTAATTTAGTCCCATTCGTTATGAACATAAGCTTTAAACATATTAGAAAATTACATAAAAAGATAACCCCAAGTAATGTCTCAATCTAGAGACCTAAACATACAGAACCTGCTGTATACAGTATCATACATCAACAAAAATGGCAAACAAATACAGGAACCATTTAATGATGCAACTGACAAACAGCTGTTTAAATATTAAGTGATGTGGAAAAATTTCTGCATCATCTTTTTGAAAATTAACTACCATTGTTGTCCCCTGCTATAATCACACTATACTTGAACATCACATAACTTCTACATCATTCTAAATTCTGACTAGAAATGCTCTAATCATGAGATGGATTACAAACAAAAGCTCTTGTATATATTAATCCTCCATGAAGGGAATTACTGTATTTTAAAAAAAGCAAAGTTCACTCCAATAATTCAACTTGGTTTCACCCAGTTCCAAAAGCTTGGTGATCTTGTGAGGACTCTAACAGCTTAAAAATCATATTCTAACAGCTTAAAAATCATATTTCAATTTTAATGATAAGCAATGAAAACATAAAAAATCATGTGTACCTCCATCAGCCATTTTCTGAGGCAGTTGTGATGCACAGCACCAACATCTCCTCGGCAATCACAGGGTTGGATGAGAGGACCTGCATCTGTCCTCTCATTGTCATAGCAGATCCAACATTCAGCTCCACTATTGCTGCTTCCATCAGCTGTAGGAAGTGAGGATCAATCATATCATACCTTTTCCACTCATTTTCCACCTTTTCAAATCACAGCTAGCTGCCATTCTTTGGGCAAGTATATTACTTAACAGCAACAAGACAGGGTTTCAAGATTCATTCAAAAGATTAAATACTCTCATACACTTGCATAAAAAAACAGACATTCTGTTACCTCAAAATTGAAATAAAAATCCAGTTATCAAAAGGGCTAAAGAAAATCATTCACAGAGAACATGATGCAAATCCAATTAAAGTTTTGTGACACTTACTTGGAAAATGCTTTATAAAAGCACAAACTTACAAAAACAACTGCTTCCTAAGCATAAAACTTGACTAAATACTGTAAAATTATAAGGCAATCTTCTGACTATCAATTCTACCAGGAGATAGCTAACTGGAAGATTAATTTTGGAAGAAAATTACCAAAACCCATAAGAAGTATTCCTTTTCCTCAAAAATTTTTTTGACTAATTTTTTAAAAAACCTATTCCCAAAATAAAGTACTGCTCCTAATTAATACAAAAATATCTGACAGTGAGTATTTGTTCTTGGATCACTGAAGGCTACAAAGATAAAGAAACAAATGTAAACTAAATCTGACTTAGTTAAGACATGACAATTTCAAGAATCTAAGTAAATTACTTTTTTGAGGCAGTGGTTGTCCAAGTTCAAGAGTTCGGTCAATGTCCAGCTTCTTGAGAATTTTCTTTGGATTGAGGATCCACAACTGTTCTGGGGACATACAGTTCCAAAGGACGCATGGGAACCAAAGGGCCACCCCAAGTTCAACCACACGGAAGATGATATCATATGCATTTCTTGACATCAAGGGTACTCTGCAAAAAGAAATGATGTACTGAAACTAGTATATTCTCAGTTTACACTAATTACAATACAAGAGAGCATTTTGTGATTCAATTAAAAAAGTTCTACTTTACTATTAGCCAAACTCCAGTATAAAAAAGGGAAACACCAAGACTGGAAAATTAAACTACTGTAGACTACATTACAATTACTTACAATCTTTACATATCAATGTAAAAACAATAAACTTTAGCATATAAATATCATAAAAATAGTACCTATTCTTCCAGAAAACACCCAATACGTCAGAGAATAAGAAACAGACGGTGATCATCAGCATGCATGCTTGGAATACCAGTCCAAATCGTGACTGGCTAAGCTGTGACTGGTCAATCCCTGGGTGTGCTGAAGCAGTTCCTTGGACTTCACTGACCACCTGCAACTGTTTTGCACAAATAATAATAAGCAAGAAGTTCACAAATCTTGACATTGCATATAGGCATACCACTGTGCAGTATTTTGTTCAAAATGATCTATTCCATTAAGAATAAAGCAATTCAATGACTGAATTTACACTTGAATGTCTAACTTAAAATAATGTACTTTACATGTATGGAAATAACATGCTTTAACATTCAGGACATAACCTATCGATTTGAAAATTGACACAATAAGGTATTTTAGAAAAATAATACAGTAGCTCTAATACAAATCTATCAGGAAAGAGGGAAGGGAAGAGATTTAAGGTGTGAATAAGGGTGCAAGAAACTAATTACTTAATAATGTTGTACACTGTAGCAATTTGCCATACCTTTACCTTTTTGAGTAATAAAAATGTATAAAATACAATAATAGTAATCTAAACATCTGCTCTTTGCAAATGATTAGTGTTTAATGATAAAATATATCTTATATGACAAAAATCACCAAATAATACAGCAATAAAATATATACATGCTGCTAAAGTACATAACTGATGATGCAAAATAAATGAAGTTTGACAAGCACTGCTTCATAAAACTATTTAAGAAAAATTATGTTAAGAATACAAAATTTCAAAGCATATTCCATTTAAAAAACTGAATTGGACACATATATATAGCACATTGCAACCTCTCCCTTCCTAACTGTGTAACTAGAATATTTCCAGTTTTATCCAACTCATAATAATTCACTACTCATACCAGCAACAAATACAAGAACAAAAAAGTGTACACTTGAAAATTACAACTCAGTTACTGCTTAATCAGCAAACTGCACATACAAATAATAAAACTACAGACATCAAAAGCACAAATGACACGTAACACACAAACACGCACACACCTGCTCTGGCACAAGGCGCTGAGTGGATGGGTCTTGTTCTTGCTCTCTGGAGGATGATTTGACTTTGCCTGCTTTGGACAATGTTGGTGAGGAAGGAGAAGCAAGAGGAGAAGAGGGGGTTGAGGAGGTTGAGCAGGATGGAGAGGTAGGGGAGGAACAGGATGAGGGCCCGTCAGGATCTACTTCATCAAGAAGAGGGGGATGTAGATGGGCCTGCTGAGGTGTACGGGAATGAACATTGCCCACAATAACGGTGTCATTCACGAAGCCCCCACGCACCTACAAACACAAAAGCCCAACAGTCAATAAAGCTTCTACTTTGGAAGAAAAAGACAAAGAACACATCAAATATTAAATGACCTTTCCTACCTGTCAAGAAAAAACAAATCCTTAGATTACATACAAAGTGTACAATCAAACTAAGCTATAAACACTCAATATTGCTGTAGAAAAAGCACTCAGTGGAACAATCTTATGCTTTTGGCTAAACTTTGTCAAGATAATCATCCACTTTAAGAAAGGACTAGAATATAATGATGGGCTTCATGTTTGGAATTTAACTGCATATATCAACTATAGCAGACTAAAGCCCAATAATGTACTCTATTCATATTACTGTAATATGACTTTAATTCCTATACAGTATTCTCCTTCTCTTTCATAAAAATAACTGATATGTCTTTACAGCAGTTACTGGTCTTCACTGCAGATAAGTCATTGCAAAACCCACCATATACTAATTTCAGCATCTGAACAACAAATTATGGCAGATGGACATTAATTACATTGAAATCTTGGCAGATCTTACAAGCAAAAGCTACTGTGATGAACTGTCACGCATATAGTTATAAAACCTGGTTGAAAATAAAAGCAAGCAACATTGAAAATGCCCCAAAAATATAAGTCTATATATCTATGCATTCAATGAGTACTTTCCACAGCAATATTTCCGATGCATATTCCTGTAGCCCAAAATTTGCTCATTCATTAATATCAATAATTATATGCCGCAAATCTATTAAATGCTTTTTTTTGCATACACCCTTTGCTCTACAAATATTCTTGCCAGAGCAGTTCAGTGTATAACCAAAACTAAGGGCCCAATAGAGCTATCCCTACCCATAACACTTTTGAAGTTTTAAGTCTTCAGTTGATACTTCCTGATACTGAAAATGGGCCATACTGATATTTCTCATAGTGCCTTTCATTCAAGTACCAACTACAGAGATCCTAGATAAACAAGAATGTTACACTGGAAAAGATCCAGATGGATTTTCCCATAGTTTTTCAAAAGATGTCAAAGTTACTTTCTCATAAACTTAGTATCTATTAATGCTTTTTTTTTATTGTAGTATTTATCTAGAGGAGTGGGAATTATAGAGTATGATGCCTGTTCCCTAAGTGTTAATAAAAATAAAAGTTGTGAATAGTTGATTTTTAAACTTACACAAGCACAGTACCTCAACACAGACAGTATACCTATATAAAAAAAGGATTGGGCACTTGTTGTGTCCTTTTAAATCTTACAACCTAGACATGCTTAATGACTGATATGAGTCACAAATTGTTCAAATTGTTTTTAGTGCTTCCTTGACTTTGAAATCAAAACTCTAAGGTGCTGGGGGCTAGGTACTTTGAGTCATTAACAGTTTTTAACCAGTCAACAGCACCTGACTGTTATGAATTGTATTTTTAAATGAACTTACAACTACCTGTCTGGGGTTCTACAGAGTACCATTCTAACAGATTTACTGGTTTTAGTCTGATACTGTATAATGGCTGACATCCTATAAAATTTTGTATAGGATGCAGATATTGCAACTATTGATGCAATTATTTAACACCAAATACGAAATACGGCTGCTGCTATCTTTAACTGATATCAGAAATGGATTGGTAAATGTCCTCTTCAGAAGTACAATAATAAAATAAAAAAACCAACTTCTGAAATTAATCTAATCTTATGCCATATTCCTACTCATGATCATCTTTGCCTAAGCTGAAGTACTTGATTTTGAACATGAGTTGACATGTACTTCAGCTCTAAGCTTTGTTTTTCATAACACATAAAAACTTACCATCAAATGCTGCCAAAAAGCTAGAGGTCATTTGTAAAGCTTTCAATACCTAAGGGGATGATGGTACAGTATTAATTCAACTTGCTTCTGTACTACCTTTATTAGAATATACACTCTCCTGTCAGAACAAAATTCCTCAAAATGGTGCTTCATTTTTCCCCACAACTGGGATTATGATTTACATTGCTATATGACATCCTGTTTGGCAGTTTTCCATATGCTCTACTTTCATAGGGACCTTCCACTAAGGCCCTAAAGGCCCTGTGCCTCAAGATATACTGTGTTACTTTATAGGATAACAAATGTATATTCACTTGAGGTGCTATGATGTCAAACTAGCCTGAACCAAACCTATTTCATTCATTCACGGTTTTTGGTCTTGGCTGGTTGGTCAGCATCCAGAAGTTCATATTAGGCCTTTTATCCCCACCAGCACCTTCTTACTTATGGGTCAAAGGCAAGTGTTAACACAAAAATACCTTTATATAATGCAACCAATCAAGAAATGGAATACAGGTTTCATTATGTTCTTGCTAGTGTGTCATGTTTCAGAAGTACTGTAATATATACTACTATAGTGCTTTAAGCACCATGCACCATAAAAGTACCTTGATTTCCTTGATGCAGTATTTCTGTATATGTTTTTGGCTGATTATTAAAAATCTTTGTTAGTTATTTTTCATTTTCATTATAAAATATTTTCCTTTTGAGGCAGCTTTTACTATAACATCATAATTTATGTTAATTGCCTTTACAGCTTTCCAATATAAATGTTTGGACAATATAAATAATAATAATAATAATAATAATAATAATAAAATAACCTTAGGAGCTCCTACACACCATCACTAAGCTATGTATATTTTGTAATATTGTAAAACTTATCTGTCATTGTAAAATAATAATGTTTTGCTAGAGTTTTAAATTTTGTCTGTTGTTTAAATTTAACAACCTTAAAACTATTTTCCCAATTAGGCCGGAAATACCTGAAAAACAAATTTACATTCCTATACAAAAGAAAGCAAATTACCTTTTAGAATTCACTACTGAAACGATAAATGTCAAACCAATAAGCAACCCTTTGCAGTAAACTGAATTCTTCTACTTGATATAACAATATGACAAACGCATACCTTGCTTGGAAAACCAGCTCGTTCTATTGCCAACATAAACTAACATCTTGGAAGGATCTAAACTCTCTATATATAATGATGCATAAAAGACCTAGATGTATCAAAACTAATACAGTGGACCCTTGCCTATTCGCGGTTCTGGATTCGTGGCTTCACTTATTCGTAGACTTTTCTGTGGAAGGTATATACACATTATTCGTGAAAAATTCGCCTATTCTGGGTATTTTTCATAGAGAAATATCCACTTATCACTGTATTTTTAAATAATTCTCGTGACCAAAGGCATTTTTTGTGATAAAACTATTAAAATACTCAGGTATAAGTGTTTTTAGAGGGTTTTTTTGGTGTTTGAACTATCAATAAAGGTAGTTATAAGCATTTTTAGAGGGGTGTCAAGTATTTGCAGATTTTAGCTATTGAGCACACGGGGGTGGGTGTGTGTGTGTGTGTTGTGGTACACATCCGCCGCGAATAGCTAATATCCATGAATACTTGACTCCCCTCTAAAAATGCTTATCTGTACCGGGGAATGACTGTATAGTGTATTCTATTAAATACTGTCATCTTAACAAAACAATGCAGGGCAAAGTAATTGAAGA